>NW_006921992.1:224343-225387 GCF_000298275.1 Orycteropus afer afer | reverse complement strand
TGGTGGTTATTCAATTGTTGTTTTTCTCTGAGTGGAGACAGCAACCATGTTCATATGACCCAACCATACCCACACCTCCTGTAGCCCCACCTACTGAGGAAGGACCACCACTTGCTTCTGCATTGACTGGCCAACCATATACAACAACCAATATGAGCCTGACTCACCCTTAACTGCTCTTTACAAACAGCTAACAGAAATCTGTGTACCCACTCTCATTCTCTGTCACACCCACCAGGAGACAGGTGGTGAATGCATAAGTGCCAACTAGCAAATTGAAGAACACAGTACCTGCTTACTCAGATAACATCTAAACAAAACAAAGCAAGCAAAAATCTTGGGCAAATCACTCCAACACACAATCACCAATTAAATATAAATACAACAACGTCACAATGTCTCAGAGACAACAGACCATCACAGTCCATGCAAAGAAGCAAGATAAAGCAGTAGAAACAAGGGACCTGGATATAGACCCAGAACACATGCCTGAGGAAGCAGCAGTACTGGAACTCCCTGATAAAGAATCGAAAATAATTATATTTCAATGGATTGAGAGGCAGATCAAGGAAAACACTGACAAAATTGAGGAAAACACAGAAAACCTCACAACAATTTCAGAAGACAATACAAGAACAAAATGACAAAATAAATGAAAAATTAGAAATGATACAATATCTACAGATCTAAATCCAGAAGATTAATACTAAATTTTCAGAAATAGATAACAAATTGGAAGGGCAAAGGCGTAGAATTGAGTCAGTGGAAGACAGGATTAGTGGGACTGAAGACAAATACTCACTGCTTCTTTGGAAAGGGCTCAATCAGAGAAAAAGATCAAAACAAAATGAAGAAAGCCTAAGATTTATGTGGGATACCATCAAAAGGAATAACCTGTGTGTATTCAGAATTCCAGAACCGGAAGAAAGCAACAAAACCACAGAGAAAATAGTGGAAAATTTGTTGGAAGAGAATTTCCCTGATATGATGAAAGACAAAAATACATCCATTCAAGAAGTCCAACGAACCCCAAATAGGATAGAC
>NW_006921992.1:199902-214663 GCF_000298275.1 Orycteropus afer afer | reverse complement strand
ACCCAGTCCCACACCATTTCTCAAGATCCCATTCTATGCTGTCCCTATGACGACCTCCACTGTTCTAGTTTCTCAGCTCCAGTTCTCTCATTTCCTCTCTTTAACAGCTTTGTGAAATATATTGCACATTCTCATACCATACAAGCCACCCCTGGAAAGAGTACAGCTCAGTGGCTTTTACTGTAGTCACACAGCGATGCAGCCATTGCCACAACTGCTTTTCATAGACTTTCATTAGCTCAAGAAGACAGCCCACACCCTCAGCCATTCCCCCCTAGCCCCAGAACCGGATGCCAGTGAGTTGATTCCGACCCGAGACCTGTGTTTCAGGGCAGAACCATCCTGCACAGCGTTCTCATGCCTGTGGCCTCTCTGGAAGCAGATCACCAAGCATTTCTTCCAGGTGCCTCTGGGTGGGTTTGAACCACTAGCCTTTCAGTCAACAGTCGAGCACCTGATTGTTCAAGATAGCCAAGGAACCCCTTCCTCCAGCTCCTGACAAATACTAATGGACCTTCTGCTTCTATGGGTTGGCCAATGCAAGATATTTTATATGAATGCAACTATATGACTTGCTTCCTTCACTCAACATGATGCTTTCAAGGTTCCTCCATGGTGCGGTGTGGATTAGCACTTCATTCTGCCATACACCCGAATGTCTGTGGTACGATTAGACCACAGTATGCTCATCCACTCATCAGATGATAGACACATGGGTTGTTTCCACTTTTTGGCCATTATGAATGATGTTCCTGTAAATACTGGTGTGAACTTTTCGTGCGGCCGTGTGCTCTCATTTCTCGTGTGTATATACCTGGGAGTGGACTTGCTGGGTCATGTGGTGACTATGTTTAAGCTCTTGTGAACTGTCAGACTCTCTTCCAAAGCCGCTGCACCACTTTACATGTCCGTAAGCAATGGGTGAGGGCTCCAACTTCCCTTTTCTCTTCAATTCCTTCAATTAGCAGGCCCAAACTGGGTACAGCCAAAGGTCACACGCATCACAATTAATTACCATACCATCTGTGTGGTAGCTTTGTTTGTGTGTCAACTTGGTTGGGCCTGGTTGAGTGGCTGGGCAGCTGGTGGCAGTTATTCCCCATGATGAGACTGGCAATCAACTCCATGGTGGGATCTACCACAAGCAGCTGAGTAGCTGCCTTTGGGATGTGGTCTGCTTCCCGTATATAAGAAGCAGCTTTAGGAATGATCTCCAGCTTATGGCACACTTGAACCCTGCATGTAGCTGTGTCATTGCTCAGCAGCCTGCCATGCTCTGCTGACCTGGAGACTTACAATGACCTTGAATTAACGGCCTGCCGTCTGGTTTGGTAACATTGGGACTGTGCCTTTTTTACTTGTCAACCTTGGGCTTGGCAGCCTCAGCAGCCAGCAGCTGTCTGAGTAAAGAAAAACCTCTAGCTCCAGTGGGCTGGGAGCTGGAGACAGAGCTAAAGCCCAAGGCTGAAGGGCTTTCATGCAGCCCCTAGAGCCTGGCACTTTGAACTTGAACTTCTAGCCTCCTGAACTGTAAGAGAATAAACTCCTGTTTGTTAATGCCATCCCATTCGTGGTATACCCTTGTCAGAGCGGCACTAGGTGACCAACCAGAACACCCTGGCATTGTGAGCACCGTGGAGCTTCTGTCCTTTCATTGTCAATGCCAAGGACACCTGCATTCTTTGCTCTGTTACCTGTGTTGAGTTAGTCACTATCCATTCCACCTCTGTAAAGTGTCTTAGTCACCTAGCGCTGCTGCGACAGAAATACTCTAAGTATTTAAAGAACAGGAATTTCTTTTTTCACAGTTCAGGAGGCTAGAAGTCTGAATGGAGGGTGTGCCTCTAGGGAGAGGTCTTCTCTTGTGCACTCCAGCTTCTGCTGTTAGCCGTCCTGGATCAGCTGTCCACCCCCCCCCCCATGATGGCCCCACAGACAACAGGACCAGACTGTTGTGACCCACAGGGCCTCTGGAAGACCACCAGGCCTTTGTGCCCAGTCTTAGTCTGCAAGCTCTACTGAATTCTGCTGAGCCGGCAGCCTGGGAACATGCAAGCCTCCCCAGTCAGAACTTGGTTCCCTGCATGGAAGGTGACAACCCCACCCCTAAGCCGCCACTGCTCCCATCTGTAGCAGCCAGCAGTCTACTGGGCTTGTAGATGCATCCGCCCTGAGTGGGTTTCGGGCACATCCAACACTAAATGTCCCCATTAGTGTAACAAAAGAAAACTCCTACTTCCAAACTGGCGGGGGGTGTGTGTGTGTGTGTGTGTGTATTTCAACACATTTGGTGGGGGAGGGGCACAACGCAATCCATAACATAAGGGGAGTGCTGAATGCACTAACCCCCATTGTGGACTTGTAGTTACTTTCTAGAAGTGATTTTCCTCTTTCCCGTGAAAGAAGCCCAGGTGGCACAGTGGGTAAGCACCCAGCTGCTAACTGAAAGCCTGGCGGTTCGAACCCACCAGGCGCTCCATGGGAGAAAGATGAGGTAGTCTGCTTCTGTAAAGACTGACAGCCTTGGAAACCCTAGGGGCAGCTGACTCTCAATCAACTCAATGGCACCCAGCAACAACGACTTTCCATTGATTCACAAATTAGAGTTACCTGTAAGGGAGGAAACAGAGTGCCCAACTACTAATCAAAAGGCTGGCTGTTCAAACCCACCCAGCGGTACCACAGAAGAAAGGCCTGGTGATCTGCTTCTGTAAAAGTGACAGCCAGGAATCCCTAAGGAGGCGCTCTATTCTGTAACGCATGAGGTTGCTGTGAGTTGGAAATGACTCAATAATGAGGGTCTTGGCATAATCTGCGCAGGAGCATTGTGTCCTCTGTGCAGAGGTATATCTGACTATGGTCAAGTAATGTGTTGCTGGTGGTGTAGTGCCTAAGGCATTTGACTGCTACCCAGAAGGCTGGCAGATCAAACCCACCAGCCACTCCTTGGGAGGAAGACTGGGCAATCTACTTCCATAGAGATATACAGTCTGGGAAACGCAAGGAGGGGTCGCTTTGAGTCAAGATCGACTCTAGGGCAATGAGTTTGGGTTTTTGAGTTTGTCCCCCACTCCAATGCTAATGCCAAAAAAGCCATTCCACTTGCTCAGTCTAATCTTACTCTCTCTTGACTTTCTCTCCTAACAGCCACCCAGAGTGCCACGCTGATCAAATGCTCCGGAATCAGAGTAGTGGCTGTGCGAGCCTGTGAATATGCTCAAAACCACTGAATCCCACACTTTCACAGGGTGACTTTTATGCTATATGACATACATAGCTCAATAAAACTGTTGCAAAAAAGAAAAAAAAAAAAAGAATGATTCTAGTTCTAAAATGTAACCACTCGATGTTGAAAGTATACATAGTGTTTTTCAAGCTCTGATCACAAATCAGTATGGGTATTTGCTACTTTGGCTAGAACCCACTACAGTTAAAATATGTATCTATACTCAGTTAAAGCCATGTATCTACACTCAGTTAAAACCATGTCTCTATAGTCAGTTAAAACTATGTATCTATATTCAGTTAAGACCATATATATTTGTGTCCTTGGATGGTTCAAACAGTTAATGAGTTTGGGCTGCTAACCGAGAGGTTGGAAGTTCCAGTCCACCCAAAGGCAAATCAGAACAAAGGGCTGGCAGTCTAATTCTGAAAAAGTCAGTGATTAAACCCTTTGGAACGCAGCTCTATTCTGACATACATGGGTCTGCCTGCTTCGCAATCCACTCTAGGGCCACTGATGTTTATCTATCCAGGAACAAAAGCAGACAAGCAAGCAAGCAGGGTTTAGTAGACACTCAACCGAGCTTCAATAACAACAAAATGCCAGCAGCTGGGGATGGCGTGATTTTAACCTGCTTCCTCCCCCTCCCCCAGCTGCCACATTCCTCCTCCGAAGACATTGCTATGGGCAGCTCCAGGGCGACTTGGATTGTTTTGCACCTGGAGAGAGGGTTTTCAAAACACAGCAGGCTCTTCCCCGCTTTTAGGGACAATGTGCCACTAACAATGAACAGACTGTCTGGGTTTAATATAGAGGTCTGGGATTTCACTTAGTTTAAGAGTCTGAGGTCACCATGTTTTAAAAGTCATGGAAGAAGTTTGAAGAAATGGAAACACGCGATGAGCGAGGGAGAAGGAAAGAGGCCTTGGCATAAGGGTCAGAACTATGGCAAACATGTGGTAGGTAAACACCCAGGGAGGCACAATTGGTGACCACAGCCCTAGTCAGGGAGGCTGGTGACAACCAAGGACAATAGCCTCACAGCCATAATTGCTACTGTGTGACTTGAAAATTATACCTCAGCTTTGCCCAGAAACGATGCATGTGCCAGCTCAACTTTCAAGATGGGAGGGAAGGAAAGAGGAGGGGGAACATTTCCAAGTCTCCTTGAAAAAAAAAATCTCTTTTCCATTTCTTTCATAGGTGCCCTTGAAAAATGATATAAGCTCTACCAAACCCAAATGAATTATGTCTACAAAAATTAAACTGATTGTGCCTTCAGGCTGCAGGCTGGTATCTGATCGATCCCTGGTGGAGCAGTGGTTAAAGCAGCTCAACTGCTAACCAAAAGGTTGGCAGTTGGAGTCCACCAGATGCTCTGAGGGAGAAAAAGGAGGCAGTTTGCTTGTGTAAACATCACAGGCAGTCCTGGAAACCATGTGGGGCAGTTCTAGCTGATGGCAACAGGTTGGGTTGGGTTTAGGCCAAATATCTTCAATTTTTTCTCAAAGGGCTTGGCAAGCTCTTGATAAAGTGTCAAGTCTGACCAGTCCAAACAACCACGACATCTGCATTTTCCAGACTCTTTATTACTTGGAATGTCAACCCAAACCTACAAGCCAGGTGCATGCAAATACGCACAGAACAGATGATGTCTGTTCAGTGCTCAGCATACGCCAGGCACTCGGCCACGCGCCTTACTCTGATCATCGCATTCAAGCCGCCTCCAACCCGTCCTTATTCCCATTTTACAGATGGCGATATTGAGGTTACAGGGGTAATGTGGTGCGATTAGGACTAGAACCCAGATCTGATTTGATGCTCAAGCCTGGGCTCTTGACACTTCTCCATACAGCTCTGGGATTAATCCTCCACCAGATACCCCAGAAACCAAAAAACCCAAACTCTGTGCCCTCAAATCGGATCCGACTCCTAGCGACCCCTCCTTGGGTTTCCGAGGTAGTTATCACTATGGAAGTAGATTGCCCAACCTTCCTCCCAAGGCGTGGCTGGTGGGTTTGAATCACCAGCCTTCTGGTTAGCAGTCAAGTGCCTTAGGCACTACCCCAGAGCACCTCCAAATCACTGCTGGTCATCGGCTGTTCACATTCTCCTGCACTGCCTCTGGTCAAGGAGAACAAGAAGGGAAGGGCCCTTCAAAGCTCCTGGGCGGAGTTCCGTGCCCCAGAGCAAGGGAAAAGGGGAAAAGTTGGGTACTTGCCTCCGTGGCAAAACTTCAAAAAACTTTTAAGCCTCTGGCGGCTATCTCTTCCACCATCTCAACTGAGCAACAGGTCAAGATAAGAGGAGGACAGCTACGACAGAAGAAACCACGCAAGGTGCGTCTGCTTCCTGTCCGCAACGAAGGCAGCACCGTACCACCCAAGTTCTTATACAAGAAACTAGAAAGAGGAGAGAAGACCCGAGGTACACACTTTGTACGGTTTTGCTACCCTAATGCTTATTGGCAGAAAGGACGTCTGTTCCCGGGTGGAAGGCTTCTCCTCTCAGGCTAAGTGCATAAGGGCTGGTTATTGTTACTGTCGTCACGACACCCCGACCCTGCCCCGGGCGCTTTTAAGTGGGAGCTGAGGCTCGAGCCCGGTGACCTTTCTCTCCCGGAGGAAGGGGCTGCACCGCCCAAAGACTGGGCCTCGGACAAGGCCAGCGGGCAGCGTCTCTGCCCACGCATTCCCCGAATGCACTTACGGAGCGGTCTGAGCTGCAGCCCCTGCCCTCCTGGGCCCAGGAGCCCACTGGAGCCGGCAGGAGGCCCGACGCAGCACAGGGGTCCCGCGCCCGGGGTCTGGCGGCGCCCTCCCGGCTACCGAGGGCACCTCCCTGGCCCTGTTCTCCTCCTCCGGCCTGCCCCACCGCCCTCACCTCGGGCCAGTCCCCGCAGGCTGTCCACTGGCTGTACCCTCTTCGGCCGCTCTCGCCGCCACCGCTGCCCAGCCTCTCCGGATCCACAGACGCCTCCAGCCCGGAGCCGGAAGCGGGAAGCCGCGCGGCACGAGATGCGCAGGCGCGGCCACGCCTCCAGGGCAGACCTGAAGGTGTGGTCGGGAGGGGGCGGGGTTAGGAGGCGGGGCTAGAGGGGGAGGCCCCGGAACCTCGGACTTAGCGTCTGGCTGAAATCTGAGAGGCCAGACCTGCTGTCGGCCAGTCCTGGTTGGGGGGTAACAAGAGCTAGACGGAAAGTGTTTGGGGTGAGGGGGTCCTCTGAGGGTGTATCAATGGGGCTGAGCTCTGGTGTCGTAATGCCTAAGGCATTTGACTGCTAACTAGAAGGCTGGAGGTTCAAACCCACTAGCCACCCTGGGAAGGAAGATTGGGCAATCAACTTCCAGAGAGATACTGCCTGGAAACCCAAGGAGGGGTCACTGTGAGTCTGAGTCCAATCGACTCCACGTCAGTGAGTTTTTTTTGTTTGTTTGTTTTTGGAGTGACCTCTTGTGATGTCAGTCGTGCATGCGGGGTCGTTCAGAGAGAATGGAGGATCAACGAGCCGGGCGGGGGGGGGGGGCGGTGGATGCTGGGAAGGGGCTTGTGGGGTTAGGGGTGTGTAAGGTGGGCGGCAGGGCTGGGGCCTGGAAGGCAGCACTGGCTGCAAAAGGAGCATGTGGGAAAAACGAGTCAGATATCTCTCACGTGATCTCAGACATTCCAAAACAGGTACCAGACACCCACAGAGATGCCATTAAATACCCTAAAACTAACATTCACGGTATGAAAAGCATGCAAAATTCCCCCATAGTACAAGACACCTGCATCAGATGCCCCCACACTGTCTTTCAGACACCCAGAAACATGTTTGAGATACCACATGGGGGCCTCCAGTTACCACAGAACACAGACACCCCAGCACAGCCCTTGTCTGATACCCCCAAACAGGTTGTGAAACTGCATAACCCCACATGAGTGCTATTGTAGACACCTGTAGATATGTTACCAGGAAGGACCAGACCCTGAAAAGGACATCATACTTGGTAAAGGAGAAGGTAAGCGAGAAAGGGGATGCGGTGTGGTAAATTACTTAGTGTGGCTTTTCTACCCATAAGTCTTTGTAAACTCCAAGGTGGGATTTGCTGTGAGCAACTGAGGAGCTCCTGATTGCTAAAGTTGTCCACCTGGAGTATTTCTGTTGGGAGTGGCACAAAACAATGTTCTGGGAGGTTCCCACTCTCTCAGGTGCTTAGAGTTCTGATGCTATGATTGGCTAGTTTGACCACTCTGCCAGGCTCAAAAAGAGGCCTCGTAGAGGCAGATCTCTCTCTAACTGCTGGTTGAGGAAGATGTGCTGCTGAAACAGACACGCACTGCTGGGAAAGAGATGCAAGAGACACACATTGCTGAGTAAGACACCGAGGGACATGCACTGCTAGGGGAGAGACTGTGAGAGACTTGGCTGAGAGACGGTGGGCTGGGAGAGAGACTGAGAGTTTTTTCCTGAACTTGAATTGTAGCCTGGTGCTTCCCTAATAAACCCCATAATCTGTGAGTTCTGTGTGGCCACTGCAGCGAATTATCGAACCCAGGCGAGAGGTGGTGGGTGCTTTGGGAGGAACGGCTGGAGAAAGGGCTGGAGGCTGGCAGCATGTCTGGCCTGGCAGGAATAGGCCTTGGGTTACTGCTGGTAATCCTGTCTTCCTCTTGTGGGATTGGAGGAGGTCAGAACATGTGGCCTCCTTGCCCTTTTTGCAGGGGAAGACCCTCAATGAAATGGTTTTACACAACGGTTGTGACAATGGGCTCAAACCTAGCAATGTTTGTGGGGATGGCACAGGACTGGGCAGTGTTTTTCTCGGCACCGACTCAACAGCGCATAGCAACAACAGACATGCCCGAGGTTTCCTGGGTGGCACAGATGGTTAAGTGCTTGACTACTGACTGGAAGGCTTGTTGATTAGAACCTGGTTAGTACTTTGGAAGAAAGACCTGGTGATTTACTTCTTCAAGGTCACAGCCATTGAAAACCCTACAGAGCACAGTTCTCCTCTGACAGGAGTTGAAATCGACTTGTTGGCTACTGATGTGGATTTTTGGTTTGGTAAACATACCAGTCTTTCCCCAGTGCCAGCACCCCTCAGACGCTGCCAGACATCCCGGCCCTGAGGCTGAATGTCCAACAGGGGCCCCACAGGTCGAACGGTTGGCTGGTAACCAGGGAAGAGCCAAGCAGCTCTCTCCCAAGATCCAGGCAGGTCACCCAGGACATGAGGATCGCCTCAAACTGAAATCACTTCAAAACTTGCCTGTGATGGAAAATTTGGCCAAGGCCATTGGTGGCACAATGGTTAAGTATTTGGCTGCTAACACAAAGGTTGGCAGTTTGAACCCATTTAGTGGTTCTGTTGATGCCTTTGAATTATTGTATTGGCAGAGAGTACTGAAAATACCATGGACTGCCAGAAGAACAAAGAAATCTGTCCTGGAAGAAGCGCTAGAATGCTCCTTGGAAGCAAGAATGACCAGACTTCTACTTTGGTCATGTGGTCAGAGGGGACCATTTCCTGGAGAAGTATCCCACTGCTGTCAAGTTGGACCCGACTCATAGTGACTCCTCCTTGGGTTTCTGAGGCAGTATCACTACGGAAATAGATTGCCCAACATTCCTTCTGAGGAGTGGCTGGTGGGTTTGAACCGCCAGCCTTCTGGTTAGCAGTCAAGTGCCTTACGCACTATGCCACCAGAGTGCCTGGAGAAGGATATCATGCTTGGTAAAGTGAAGTGTCAGTGAAAAAGGGAAGGCCCTAAACAAGATGGATTGACACATGGCTGCAACAACAGGCTCAAGCACAGCCAAGATTGTGAGGCTGGCACAGGACTGGGCCGTGTTTCGTTCTGTTGTCCACGGGGTCACCATGAGTCAGAATCAATTCGATGGCACCTAACAACAACAGTAACAAAGCAGAGGTTCGGTGAGAAAGGGGAAGACCCTCAGTGAGGTGGACTGACACAGTGGCTGCAATAATGGGCTCAAACATGGGAAGGATGTGAGGCTGGCCCCGGACTGGGCCGTGTTTTGCTCTGTTGTGCACGTGGTCGCTAGGAGTCAGAGCTGACTTGATGGCACCCGACAACAACAAGCGGCTCCATGGTTGAAAGACCTGGTTTGTGATCTGCTCCTGAAAAGATTACAACTAGGAAACCCTGTGGGGGCAGTTCTACTCTGCACTGTGGGGTCAACTGTTGTTGTTATGTGCTGTCGACTCATAGCGACCCCTCCTTGGGTTTCCGAGGCGGTATCACTATGGAAATAGATTGCCCCATCTTCTTTCCAAGGAGTGGCTGGTGGGTTTGAACCGCCAGCCTTCTGGTTAGCAGTCAAGTGCCTTAGGCACTATGCTACCAGAGCTCCCCCCATGGGGTCAACAGCAGCGGGTTAATCTTTACGGGAGTAGGTTGCCAGGTCTTTTCTTCTGTGGAGCCACTGCTGGGTTTGAACCACTGACCTTTAGATTGGCAGCTGAGGGCTTAACCATTATGCCATCAGGGCCCCTTCCATCGACATTAACCTGTTGCTGTTGAGTTGATTCTGATTCACAGCTGATGGGTTCCAACCACCAACTTTCACTTAGTAGCAAAGTACTTAACCACTGTGTCTGTCACTAGGGCATCCCACTGATGTGAGGGGCTAGCTAATTCCCTGTCCTGGTGGGCTCCTGCACACTGTAGGATGTTTAGTGGCATCACTGGCCTCAACTCACTAGATGCCAGTAGCATCCCCTAGACTTGACAACCAAAAATATCTCCAGACATTCCCAAATATCCCCTGAAGGGCAAAGTGACCCTAGGTGAGAACCACTGGTCTACGAGACACCCAGACCTTCCCAGGTCACCTAATGTGGGCTTCCTGAAGGAGGTGGGCCTGAGGGGTAAGAGGTGGCAGAGGGAGCTCCAGGAGGAACACTGAGTGAGTAAAGGCACAAGTGATGTGCAGTGACCATGAGAGCTCAGGGTGGCGGGGCTGTGTAATGGGGGTGGTGGAGTTGAGTGAGAAGTGGGTGAAGGGCCTCAAAGGTCAAGGGCTGCAACAGGACTGTAGGGAATAGAGTTCTGTCTGCAGGGCGGGTCTCTAGAAAATCATCCTGGCTTGACTATAGGGACCCATCCTCCATAATTGCCTCCAGTGTGACTCATTCTCTGTGTAGGTTAATACACCATGAGGCTGTTTCTGTAACATCTGGTTTGAGTACCTGCCTGTGATGAGTTCCACCTGGTGGGAACCTGCTTATAGCTGTTCTGGCCCCACATGCCTCCTGGGGTGAGTCAGGGTGGGGGAGCATGGTCAGAACAATGGGATTGAGAGGTTAGTTTGCCTGTTACTGGCTGAAAGACCTTGGACAGCAACAATCAATCATGATCCATCATGATTAATAATGATGATGATGATGGTAGAAGCTACCCTTGCTCCTAGGTACCAGCCACCAGGCTAAGTGTCACCCATATCATTTCTTTTATACAGATCCACATCTTTCTTGATCTCAAAGGTGGTCCTGAAAATCTATGGGCACCCCACCATCTTGACAGTGTGCTAGACTTAGTGACTGCTTGCCAAAGAACAGAGCACCAAAAGGGGACATAGTAACTTTACAGAAGAAATTGCAAGACATCACCTGAGCCAAGTGATGAAGGTGTACATCACAATAATAGCCCATGTGGGTGGCATCAAAAACCAAAAAACCAAACTCACTACCATCGAGTCATTTCCGACTTATAGTGACCCCTCCTTGGGTTTCTGAGGCCGTATCTCTGTGGAAGTAGATTGCCCAGTCTTCCTTCCGAGGAGTGGCTGGTGGGTTTGAACTGCCAGCCTTCTGGTTAGTAGTCACATGCCTTGGGCACTATGCCACCAGAGCTCCAGAAAACAAAAAACTAACTCCATTGCCATCCAGTCGATTCCAACTCATGACGACAGTGTAGAATGGCTCCATTGTGTTTTCTTGGCTGCATCCTTATGGAAGCAGTTCTCTAGGCTTGCATGGAGCCGCTGGGTAGGTTTGAATCACTAACCATTAGGTTAAATAGCTAATAGAATACCCAGGCTCTTAACATATAATCCATCACTCGTCTCTCACTGTGGTGGCTTGTGTGTGACCTGCTTCATTGTGGTATCTGCTTTATGGCAGTGGTCTGGAAGCAAACCTGTGATCTTTATGAGGTCTTCCCGGACATATAAAACCAAAAAGCCAAACTCACTGCCATTGAATCCATTCTGATTCATATCGGCCCCCATAGGGTTTCCAAGGCTGTAAATCTTTACAGAAGCAGACTGCCCCATCTTTCTCCTGTGGAGTGGCTGGTGGGTATAATATACGGTGAGATATACATAATATGCAATGGGATATTAGTCAGCCAGCCAGAAAGGAAAACGAAGTTCTGATACATGCTATGAAACGGATGAGCCTTGGAAACATGCTGAGTGCAACATTTCAATCATAAGAGGACAGCCATTGTATGATCTCCTAGGAGAGTTTCGTAGTATAAAGTGATGTGTAAAGAGATCAGAGCTGACTAAGTGTTACCAGGGTGGGAGGTGGGAGGAGGGCAAGTCAGTGAAGGGAAGCACTGAGTTTGTGTCTGTGGTGATGGGAATCTGGCAATAGGTATTGGTGATGCTGCACAGTGTAATTGGTGTCACTGAATTACACTCGTGAAAAACTCTGAACTGGCAAATGTGTTGTACGTGGCTCCCGGCGATCTGCCTCCCGAACAATGACAGCCAAAAAAACCCCGTGGGGCACAGTTCTACTCCATAGCACATGGGGGGGGGGCGCTGTGAGTTGGAATCAACTCCATGGCAACAGGTTTTTGTTTTTGGTGTTATGCATATATAGGCAAGGAGCTCTGGTGGCACAGTGGTTAAGCATTTGGCTGCTAACCAGAAGGTCGGCAGATCAAACCTGCCAGCCACTCCTCAGAAGGAAGACCGGGCAATCGACTTCTATAAAGATTTATCAACTTGGAAACCCAGTGGGGGTTACTGTGAGTCGGAATCAACTCCATGGGAGTGGGTTTTTTTAAAAATACACAGACAAGGAGCTCTGGTGCTGCAGTGGTTAAGCCATTTGGCTGCTAACCAAAAGGTTGGTGGTTCAAACCCATCAGCCACTCTGTGGGAGAAAGATGAGGCAGTCTGCTTCTGTAGATTTACAGCCTTGGAAACCCTGTGGGGGTCACTATGAGTCAGAGTGGACTCAATGGCAGTGAGTTTGGCTTTTCGGTTTAATATATTCAGGCAGACCTCGTAGGTGTCACAGGTTCAGTTCCAGGCCACTGCCATAAAGCAGATACCACAATGAAGCAAGTCACATGAATTTTAGGTTTCCCAGTGCATATGAAAGTTATGCTTACACAATACTGTGTTCTATGAAGTGTGCAATAGCATAATGAAAAAGTTGAAACATTGTGAGCATGACCAAAGTGGGACAGAGAGACGAGAAGTGAACACAAGCTGTTGGAAAAATGGCACCGACTGGCTGACTCAATGCAGGGTTGCTACACACCTTCAATTGGTTAAAAAAAAAAAAAAAGCAGTATCTGTGAAGGAGATAAAATGAGGTGTGCCTATATTTACAACAACAACAAAACAGGCCCAGAAAGAGTGGGGCCGCTGGACTTACTGGATCTCAGGAACGGTTTGCCACACTGCAGGCAGCTGGAGTGGCCACAGAAGGTTCCTTGCACCAGCGGGTGCCCGTTGACACACTCTCGTCTCTCTGGAGCATCTTGCCCCTTGTCCTTCTGATGGGCTGGGCTCTTACCCTGTTGGGGGGAGGTGGCCTTAGAAGGGTCTGCTCCTTGAGCAGCGGGGCCCAGGCTGGTGATGCCCTGAGCACTCAGGACCCTGTCCAGTGGGGAAGGCAGAGGGCGCCCCAGGGGAGGGGCGCACCCGGATGTCCCTCCCCCTCCAGCCTCCTGACCTTCTCCTTCTGCCTGGTGACCCGGCTGCGGAGGGAGCTTAGTCTGCGCTTCACCCCGGTGCCTCGGTCGCTTCTCTCGGTTCTGCCTCCGCCGTCCTCGTTTCTAAGGGGCGGGAAGGTGGATGAAGAGGGGCTGCAGGCTCTTCTGAGCCAGCCCCTGGGTCCCCCCTGGAATCACCTGGAGCCTGTCTCCCTGAACCCACCTGTCCTGCTTTCCTCCTCCCTTGGTCCTTGACTCCCTTCCTTCCCTGCACTCACTCACTCATTCACTCAACAAACATCTGAGGTTGCGAAGTCCCGGGGAGCGCCCTGGGGACTGGGTTTGCAGGGGTGAAGGTAATAAGATCCTGGGGTCCTCGACCTGAGGGCCCCAGGCTGGAATCTTGGCTCTGAGCCCTTCTGCCCCCTCCCTCTGATTGCTCTGCCCCAACATTTACCAGTTGGCCTCTGACTCAAGGCACCCTGGCGAGGGTGTCAGTGTAGAGCTGTGCTCCACAGGGGTTTCCATGGCTATGACCTTTGAGAAGCAGGTCACCAGGCCTTTCTTCCGTGGTGCCACTGGGTAGATTTGAACTGCCGACCTTTCTGTAGTAGCTGATCATGTTAACCATTTCCATCACCCAAGTACTCCTCCACCCCACCCCTGTATCTAGCTGGCTTATAAGTCCTGCCCATTGGTCTTTTGGAATAGTTCTCAAAGCCACCCCTCCCTCCACCCCAACCCTCCACCCCTGACCACTGACCTTCCTCCCAGATGACCCCTCATGTCCTCATTTAATAAATATTTATTAAGTTGGTGATGACCACTGCAGGCATGGGCCCAGTCTCAGCAGAGTCCATTCTCTGGAGGAATAGACCATCAGCCAGTGGTTCCCTGACCCCTCACCAACCCTGTCTGTCCACCCCACTATCAGACTAGTGAGCTGGCTATGCCTGTGAGGGATAAAAGCCATGTTCCTTTGACTCACCTGGGTGACCTGGTCTCTGCTAATCTCTTGTTTATGGATTGAATTGTGTCCCCCCAAAATAAGTGTTGTAAACACTGTTGTAAACTCCTATACCTGTGGTAAGGAGCTCTGATGGCACAGAGGTTAAAGCACTTGGCTGCTAACCAAAGGTTTGACAGTTGGAACCTGGCAGATGCTCAGAGGGGGAAAGATGAAGCATTTTGCTTCCATAAAGATTTCTGCCCTCTGGGCCAGTTCTATTCTGTCTTCTAGGGGTGCTGTGAGTCAGAATCAACTCAATGACAGGGAGTTTGGTGTGGTTCTTTTTAAATACCCCCCCCAAAACCTCACTGACATTGGGTCGATTTGACTCATAGTGACCCCTCCTTGGGTTTCCAAGGCCGGATCTCTATGGAAGTAGATTGCCCAGTCTTCCTTCTGAGGAGTGGCTGGGGGGGTTTGAACTGCCAACCTTCTGATTAGTGTCAAATGCCTTAGGCACGTTGCCACCAGGACTCCCTTTTTAATACCAGTGGTTATTAATCCCACTTGGGAATGAAGTTTCTTTGTTATGTTAGTGAGGCAGGATTAGTGTAGGATGTGTCTTCAGTCAATTTCTTTGTTGTTGTTAGGTGTTGTTGAGTCGGCTCAAACTCATAGTG
>NW_006921992.1:188214-197846 GCF_000298275.1 Orycteropus afer afer | reverse complement strand
CCCTCAGGGTGCTCGAGGGGCCACCTCTGGCTCACGGTTCCCATCACCCCCTTGCCAGTGGGAAGATGGGGCCCCGACTGCTGCCCCCAGCCCAGAGCCTGGCACAGAGGGCCATTGGTAAGCACTTGGTGGAATCCAGTAGCTGGCCCCACCCGCAGCTCCCGGCTCTGCACACTTACTCAGACAGGAACTCGAACCAGGTGATGTTGGAGTGGGGCGCTCCAGGGCTGGCCGACAAGCGAGCCCTCTGCCGGGCCCTGACAGGTCCGAGGGGATAGACGTCTGGTTAGCACTACCTCCTCCCCCAACTCATCCTCTCCCACTCCCATCCTTCCTGCCCCCATCCAAGACTTCTCTATATAATTGTCCCTGGAGGCGTCTGGAACCGCCCCTGCCTACTTCGGCACAGATTTGTATGTGTGTTTATTATGACTGTGGCCAGCAGAGGGCAGCAAAGGGCCCTAGCTGAACAACATCACTACCCCCGGGATCTGTTCTTACCCATCTTAGCAACGTTCTAACCAATAGCAGTGTCTTGGGAAAGAAACACCTTGTTCTCATTTGCGTAAAGGTACCCCGTGGGCTGGTGGCAGCTTGGTTTTCCTCAAGTCCCCTGTCCTTTTCCACAGCAGTTCCTGTTCCCACTTTTCTTGTCCCCATTTCTCTGCCATTTCTTCCTGTCTTCTCTACAGCTGCCCCCCACTCCTATTCTCCCAAATCTGTCCTTTGACACTTCTCTGCAACGTGTCCCCAAACCTATTCTCCACACCGATGACCCCTATCTGTTCCCTACTCCTATTCCCCATCCCTGTACCTATACTCACCCGCCATGTCTGTCTGTTCCCCACACATATCCTCCCTTTCCTATCTCCCACACCTGCCCCCACACCTAACCCCCACACCTGTCCCCCAGACCTGTCTCCTCATACCTCTCCTCCACTCTGTCTCCTCACCTGTCCCTCCATACCTGTCCCCCACAGCTGCCTTCTCACATCTGTCCCCTATACCTGCCCCCTACACCTGTCTGTCTCCTCACACCTGTCCCCTTCTGACTTACCCATGATACTGTCGGAGTTCTTGAAGTACCTGCTGGACAATCAGCCTGGAGGGGGATCAAAGCAGCCCATGGTCACCACATTTACCGAGGCAGTCCCCAAGACGAGCTGTGACTGCCCGGCTAGGCCCCCAGAACCAGGTCAGAGCTTCACTGGGAGCCCCTACCCCTCTCCTGATGTCAAACTCCTTTCTGGTGGGGCTTGTCTGCCCCACCCCCTGCCCAGACAGATGGCGTGGACAGACTGAAGTTATGGGACCTGAGAGGGACAGTGGCTGATGACTCACTCACAGGCAGGAAGCACCGTCAGCCACACTACACCCCTGCCGCAGCCTTGACCCCTTGGTGGGCTCACTGGCCCCGCCCACACGGGGTTACTCACACATGATCGGGCTCCACGTGGTCCTTTTCCACGCACTCCAGCACTGGTGGGTCCAGGCCTGGAAGTAGCCCCCAGAGCAGGAGGGACATGTGTGAAGGGTCAGCTCTGACCCCGCCCTGGGTCCCTGAAGAACCAGAGACCTCAAGGAAGAAGGTGGGGCCCAGGGACAGAGGGGGGCCCACCCTCTCCTGTGGGGGACTCAGGGACCACTCCCCTCCTACCACACCTTGGAGAGGGGTGGAGCTATAAGGCTCAGAGACTGGCTAGAAAGAGGAAGGGTCAGATTAAGATGCGAGTCTGTCTGACAGGAGAGATGCAAACTCCACAGGACAGAGATTCAGAGATAGGGAGGGGGATACAGGAAGAGATGGAGAGAGGAAAGAGAGCCCGGGGGACAGTAAGGACCAGGCAGTGGTATCATTCCCCTACGTGGAGGAAGAAGGGAGGCACTCGAGGCCCCTCTCCCTCTCTGGGTTCCTTACCCTGTGCCACCGAGTGGATTCCAACTCCTAGCGACCCTTTAGGACAGGTTAAACTGTCCTACAGGGTTTCCAAGGCTGTAATCAAAGGGGCTCTGGTGGTATAGTGGTTAAGGCACTTGGCTGTTAACTAAAAAAGTCAGTGGTTCAAGCCCACCAGCCACTCCGAGGAAGAAAGAGAAACAGTCTGCTTCTATAAAGATTTACAGCCTTGGAAACCCAATGCGGGGTACTATGAGCTGGAACTGAATCTATGGCAGTGAGGTTTTTCAATCTTTATAGAAGCAGATTGCCAGGTCTCTCTGCCACGGAGTGGTTGGTGGGTTCCAACCACCAACCGTTTGGTTAGCAGCTGAATGCTTAACCATTGTCCCACCAGGGCTCCTTCTGGGCACCCCCTGACCCCAGAACTCTGACTAGGGGTCCCTAAGCCCCATCAACCCCTTTCTCTTCCACCCAGGGGACCTTCCAGCAGGACCTTCCCACTCCTCACCCTCCCCACCCGATCTGGTCTGAATGAGGGAGACCCCCCAGGTCTGGCACCTTGAACAGCTGGACAGGCCACCTCCAAACCCTGAGGGAGGTTCAGGGAGTTGATCTCATGGGAGGACACAGGAACCGACCGTGACCGCCCTCTTTTGACGCCCTTGGGGCCGTCACCTTCCTGCGGGAAAGAAGCATCTCACTAAGCCTGGGAGGGAGGCCCCGGTGGTACACACAGTTAATGCACTTAGCTACCAACCAAAAGGTTGGAAGTTCAAGTCCACCAGAGGAACCTTGAAAGAAAGGCCTGGCTACCTGCTTCTGAAAATCAGCCATTGAAAACCCCATGGAGCACGGTTCTACTCTGACACACGTGGGTCTCCATGAGTGGGGCCAACCAGTAAGCTCAGGAGGCGGCTTGGGCTGCAGGCAGGCTCCTAGCATGGAAGCTGAAGGCCGGGGTCCACAGACAAGGATCTGGGGACACACCCTCTTCAAGAGTGGTCTGCAGTCCTGGCTGAGTGAGATCCCCTCCCTGTGAGCTGGAGCCCCAGGCCTCGGAGCCTAACCCTCCCCATCCATGAGCTGCAACCATGGTCAGGAATTTCCCCAGGGGTCACGGTCATGGCCAAAGATCCCCAGCCACAGGCTGCAGGACCCAGCATGCACTTGTGGTTGTGGGCTAGGAACCCAGGCCTGAGCAAGCCCTCCCCAGCCACCGACTCCAACCACAGATAGGGCTTCCTCCCAGCCACAGGCTGGAGGCAGAGAACGGGGAGGTGTGCCTTGTATCCCCTCAGCCTCTGGGTTACTGTCATGGTCAAGGACCCCTGTGGGGGGGTCCAGCCATAGAGGAGAACTATGGGCTGGAAATTCAGGACCCAGAGACATCACAACGGTGGGCTGGACCGCTGACTGAAGAGCCCCTACCTACCAGTGAGTGCTACCTACTGGCAGGGGGTAAGGCTCACCTTCCCACCCACAGGCCCCAAAAGGTGTGGCCGTGATAAGGGCTGTGCGCTATACCCACCTTGCCTGAGGGCTCTGCTGGGCTCTCACCTCCGGATGACTCCTGGGTCCAGGCCTGCAGGCCCCCTCCTGACAGGTTCAGAGCGAGGCTGGCCAGTGTCCGAGGGAGAGAGGGCCCCTCGTCCTCTGCTGAAAACTCAAGGCTGAGCCTGGGGAGAAGGCAGTGAGCTGAGGCTTCAGCCAGTCTCCCCAGGGAGGTGAGGGCTTGAGGGCAGGGAGCGATGGGCAGGGCACAGACTCCCATATGTGAGGGGCATCGTGGGGCAGCATGGAGAGGGGATGGAGCCACATGTGTAAGGCAAGCCCATGATTTTTGCCCAGCCTGTCCCATGGGTGCGTCCCGGGAAGCAGACAGCAGAGGGGGCTGACCTCTGCCAGGTCTCCGAGCAGCTCCGTGATCGCTCCCAGCTGCGCCTCTTTGCCCGTGGGCCTGGGGGACCTGCCGAGCCGGAGAAGGGTGAATCTCCTCCAGCCTCACTAGGCAGGGCACTGTTGCTGTGCCCCCGAGACAGGCTGTGGGAAGGGGCCCCCAGCCCCAGGTCCTGGAGATACTCGCTGCCCTGAAGTGCTCCCAAGTCTAGGCTGAGGTCCTCGGAGCTCTCTTCCAGCTGCTCTGGAGAGTCATCTTCTTCCTATGGATGTTAGGGAGAAAAAGGCACTGACAAGAGCTGCAAAGTGTGTGGCCCTGCACTCCCCGGCACCCAGACCCTGCCCATCCCCTCTTCCCACGCCCTACTCATGACAAGTGGGCCAGTCCCTCCAGGGTTCTGTCCCACCTGGTCCTTCAAGGCCTTTTCCCACAAAAGGGGTGGGATTCTGGGCTTCGAGACTTGACTCTCCTGCTTCCTCTGAGCCCTAGATGAGGACTCACCTTGCTGAGTGCCAGTCTGATCACCTTAGGAAGTGGCCATCATACCCTGTGTCCTGCCCACTCACCAATGGGCTTGGAAGTTCTGGGAAGATTGCATTTGCCAACAATTGACAAAAGTGCTGCACAGATGTCTTTGTTAGGGATTGACTGTCTCCCCAAAATATGTGTTGGAATACTAAACCCTGTACTTATAAATAGGAGTCCTGGTGGCCCAGTGGTTATGTGTTCAGCTGCTAACTGAAAGACTGGTGGTTTGAACCCACCAGCCCATCCACAGGAGAAAGATGAGGGCTTCCAGAAAGATTAAAACCAAAAAAGCCCAAACTCACTAACCATTGAGTTGATTCACCTCATAGCAACCCCTCCTTGGGTTTCCAAGGCTATATCTCTATGGAAGTAGATTGCCCAGTCTTCCTTCTGAGGAGTGGCTGGCTGGTGGGTTTGAATTGCCAGCCTTCTGGTTAGCAGTCACATGCCTTAGGCAGAGCTCCATAAAGATTACAGCCTTGGAAACCCTATGGGGCAGTTCTCTGTCCTCTAGGGAAACTGTGAGTGGAAATTGACTCCATAGCAGTGAGTTTGGGTATGACCTATTTGGAAGTAAGGGTTCTTTTTTTTTTTTTTGGTTAAAGAGGTTATCCTCGAGTAGGGTGGGTTCCAAACCTAATCCCTTCTGAGTTATCAAAAGAGCAGACGACACACGCACACACACACACACACACACACTCACAGGACCACAGACCACGAGGCAAATGCATCTACAAGCCCAGGAATGCCAAGGATGCTGGCAACTACTAGAAGCTGACATAGACAAGGAAGGACCGCACCCCTACACCTGATACCCTGGAGCTGGACGTCTAGCCTCCTGCATAAAGAAATATAAATGAACAAAGAAGACCACAGAAGAACTGATGCCTTTGAGTGGTGGTGTTAGCAAAGCATAATGAATACACCACGGATGCCAAAAGAATGAACAGATCTGTCCCGGAGGAAGTGCAGCCAGAATGCTCCTTGGAAGCCAGAATGGCCAGACTTCTTCGCACCTAATTTGGTCATGTTGTCAGAAGGGACCATTCCCTGGAGAAGGATGTGCTCGGTAAAGTGGAGGGTCAGTGGAAAAGGGGAAGGCCCTCAACGAGATGGACTGACACAGTGGTTGCAATGATGGGCTCATTCATACCGAGGACTGTGAAGATGGTGCAGGCCCTGCTTCACATGGGGTAGCTATGAGTTGAAACTGACTCAAGGGCACCTAATAAGAGTCTCCTGAACTGTGAGAAAATACATTTCTGTGTTTTAAAGCCACCCACTCGTGATCTTTCTTGTGGTAATAGTAGCACCAGGGAACAAAGATGGTTATTCTTGGTGCTAATGGTGTACTTTCAGGCAGGGTGCCGGGCTCCTGGGCTTTCCCCTAGGCTCTTCCAGTGTCTCCCACAGTCTCCTGGATTCTAGCCTCCGGGACTAGGGTGAAGCAAGCGAGACAGTCACCTCGGGCCCCAAACGTAAGGAGATGCCAAAAAACTCAGCAAGATCAGGGCTATTGGGTACAAGACTTGAGCTAATCAAAATGAAGGCAAGATTCTGCGGTAAAAAGGAATGAGCTATCCAGCTGCGGAAAGACTGGAGGAACCTCAGACACAGACTGCTGAGAAAGAAACCCACTGCCGTTGCGTTGATTCCGACTCAGAGACCCTGGGAAAGAAACCCAGCTGAAAAGGCGATGGACTGCATGCTCCCAACCATATGACTTGGGAAAAGCAGAAGCATAGAGACAGTAAAAAGATCAGTGTTGCCAGGGGCCCAGGCAACCAGGAGGGAGGAATGAGGAGGCAGCACACGGGGCATTTTAGGACAGTGGAACAATTCTTTATGGTGAATGCATGACATTATGCACTTGTAAAACCCATAGGACTTTACAGGGCCCCCGGGTGGTGCGAACAGCTGAAGTGCTTGGCTGCTCACTGAAAGGTTGGGGGTTCGAGTCTACCCAGAGGTGCGTCTTAACAAAGGCCTGGCAATAGCTTCTGAAAACTCTGTGACTGGGAACTTTATGGAGCACAACCCTGAAATAAATCCAGATCTCAATGGTCAGTTGATTACCAGCAAGGCAGCCAAATCCACTCAATAGGGGAAGGAACAGTGTCTTCAACAAATGGTGCTGGCAAAACTGGATTGTCACATAGAGATAATGGAACAAGATCCATACCTCACACCGTACACAACAACTAATGCAAAATGGATCAAGGACCTAGCTGTTCAATCTAAAATCATAAAGTTCTTAGAAGAAAACATAGCAGCAAAGCTTTGGGACTTTGTTTTTTTTTTTTCAATGACAGATTATCAAACACAACCATGATTGCATGAGCAACGGGAAACAACATAGATAACTGGATACTCCTAAGAGCAGTATATATTAAGTACTCACGTTCATCAAAAGGCTTTATCAAAAGAGTAAAGGGCCAACCTACACACTGCAATATAACCACCAAGGGTCTATTATTGAAAATATACAGAAAACTTCTATAGCTGACAACAAAAAGACAACCCAATAAAGAACAGAGCAAAAGACCTGAGCAGTCACTCACCACAGAGGCTGTTCAAAGGGCCAACAGACACATGACAAGCTGCTCAACATCATTAACCACCAGAACAATGCAAATCAAAACCACAGTGAGATACTATTTCACTTCCACTAAACCCCAAACCAAACCCACTAGAGAACAGAGTAGAACAGCCCCACAGTGTTTCCAAGGCTGTCAATCTTCACAGAAGCAAAGCTCAAACCAAACCCACTGCAGACTCGATTCTGACTCACAGTGCCCCTAGAGGACAGAGTAGAACTGCCCTATAGAGTTTCCAGGGTCTGGTGGCATAGTGCCTAAGGCATTTGACTGCTAACCAGAAGGCTGGAGGTTCAAACTCACCAGCCACTCCTCAGAAAGAAGATTGGGCAAGCTACTTCTGTAGAGATATTGCCTTGGAAATCCAAGGAGGAGGTGCTATGAGTCGGATCTGACTCCACGGCAGTGAGTTTGGTTTCATCTGGAAATTTTTACCAGAGCAGACTGCCACATTTTTGTCCTGTGGAGTGGCTGGTGGGTTTGAGCTGCTGACCTCTTGGTTAGCAGCCAAACGCTTTAACCACTGAGCAACCAGGGTTCTCTTCGCTCCCACTAGATTGGCTAAAAGGAGCCCTGCTAGTGCAGTGCTTAAAAGCACTTGGCTGCTAACCAAAAGGCTGGTGGCTAGAACCCACCAGCCACTCTGTGGGAGAGATGTGGCAGTCTACTTCCGCAAAGTTTTTTTTATCTTAGCCATCATAACTCAGACCAAACCCACTGCCGTCAAGTTGATTCTGACTCACAGCCACCCTATAGGACAGAATAGGACTTCCCTATAGGGTTTCCAATGCTGTAAATTTTTACAGAAGCCGACTGCCTCACCTTTCTTCCTAGTTTGCCTTAGTCTGGAAGCGCCACTGAAACCTGCTCAGCATCCTAGAAACATACGGGCCTCCACGGACAGATGGGCGGTGCCTGCACATGAAGGGCACTAGCTGGGAATTGAACCTGGGTCCCCCTCATGGAAGTAAGAATTCTGCCGCCGAACCACCACTGCCTTCTTTTTGTTGTTGTTTATGTGCCGTCAAGTCGGACCCGACTCATAGCGAGCCTTCCTTGGGTTTTTGAGGCAGTATCACTACGGAAGTAGATCGCACCATCTTCCTTCCGAGGAGTGGCTGGTGGGTTTGAACCTCCAGCCTTCTGTTTAGCAGACAAGTGCCTTAGCCACTATGCTACCAGAGCTCCTACTGCCTTCTTAGCACAGGACAAAAGTCTTCAAAGTCTGTCACCCTCCGCCTCCGGCACCTCACAGCCTCATCCGCACCACCCAGGAGGCAGCAATGTGGCACTTGGGGACACTCCAATGACACACTGAGCTGGACAATGCTGAGTAACAGCCCCCGAGCCTCCACTGAACTAAATGTGCATTATCTTTAATTCCACAGGAGCTCCACCAGGGGGCACTGGTTCCCCACTTTCCAGAACAGAAGCTGGGCTCAGAAAGGGAGGAAACCAATGCCAGAGCCAGACTCACCCAGGCCTAGTGGAATCCAAGCCCTCTGTTCTCTGCTGTTCTGCTTCTCTCTATATTTTTTCCTGTTTCTTTTTTCTTTAATTTCTCTCTCCCTCCCCATTATCGTACTTTTTCTCTAGCCAGGGTACCTACTTTTCCCTATCCTTGGAAAACTTCTCTTAGCCTACTTAAGAGTCTGCCTGGTGAACTGCTCATCCTACAAAACTCATCTTGAGCATGCCCCTCCAGGCTGCCTTCTTGACTCCGTGAGTTTGGGTGAGGTGCCCCTCCTCTGGGCTATCAGAGTCTGTGGGATAGGGATTGTCCCTTTCCAGGTCTCAGTGAGACCCCTGTCAGACCTCTGACAGGGTCTGGTGGGTAGAGGGGTGGGCTTCTCCCATTGCTCCGTGTGAGGCCAATGCTGACACCTGGCGCCAGGCACTGATGTGATCCCAGGCAGGCCTCATTGGGCTGTCCCAGTGCACAGAGCATACTACTAGGGGCCCAGACCCCCTTCATGAATTCTCTAAGAGGCTCGCAGGATATAATCAACAGATAAAATACAGGATGCTCAGTTACATCAAATTTCTGATAAACAAGGAATAATTTTTAAATACAACCAAAACCAAACCAAAACAAAAAAACAACTCAAACTCACTGGCATCAAGTCAATTCCTACTCATAGGGACCCCCATTGGGTTTCCAAGGCAGTAAATCTTTACAGAAGTAGATTGCCCAGTCTTCCTTCCATGGAGCAGCTGGTGGGTTTGAACTGCCAACCTTCTGGTTAGCAGTCAAATACCTTAGGCACTGTGCCACTAGGGCTTTATTATTATTATCTTTTTTTAGCATAGGTATATCCCAAATACTGTAATACTTTAAATCCAAATGTGGCTGGTCTGTCTGTAATTGTACTTGCTAAATATGGCAACCCTACCATAGGGCACACAGGGCCAGTGGCTGGAACAGGTAAGGAGGGCAGGGGATGGCTCCCAGATGGCAGGGAGCAGCGGCAGACAGGACCAGCAGGAACAGCTAGGGAGATGAACTTGTCTGTTGTTCTGTCATACCGTGGTGGCTTGCGTGTTGCTGTGAGGCTGGAGGCCGTGCCAGCAGGCATGCCCATGATGGACTGGTTTCGATGGAGCTTCCAGACTGAGACAGACTTGGAAGAAGGAAGAGGCCATCTACTTATCAAATAATTGTCCAGTGAAAACCTTGTGAATAGTAGTGAAGCACTGTCTGATATATTAC
>NW_006921992.1:186941-188114 GCF_000298275.1 Orycteropus afer afer | reverse complement strand
TATCTTAGGAAAATGGCTCACACACTTGTAGAAGTCCCAAGTTCTTGGATCAAACGTCAAGCTGGAGGCTTTTCCTGACTCATGCAGCTGCAGGGGCTGAGGAGCTCAAGGTTGGCAGGCAGTATACTGGCTGTTGACTCCAACGAATGATGAATCCAAGATCTCCAGGCCGAATGGTGGATTGTTTGCTCACCAACAGTTGTAGGCAGCACAACAGAATCCTGATCCACAGAAGAGTGTCTCTCTTCCTAGGATGT
The DNA here is from genome assembly GCF_000298275.1 of Orycteropus afer afer. NCBI lineage: Eukaryota > Metazoa > Chordata > Mammalia > Tubulidentata > Orycteropodidae > Orycteropus > Orycteropus afer. Next base: position 187,857 of record NW_006921992.1, on the reverse strand, counting down.
CCATAAATATACTTGAAGCAGCCCTCACCCCTAGGGAAACTCCCTTTCAGTGGATTGGCTGCTCAAAACACATACATCTGATCCCATCATGGGAACAACCCACATCACAATTGCTTAAACCACACAGAATTGTGGTCCAGCCAAGTTGACACACAGCTCCAATTATCACCTGTACCTTAGTCTTCAGGGAGACATCTTTGCTCTTCAGCACTTTAAAGAGGTGTTTTGCACCAGATTTGCCCAGTGTAATATGCCATCTGATGTCTTGACTGCTGCTTCCATTGGTGTTGATTGTGGAACCAAGTAATAAGAAATCTTTAACAACTTCAATCTTTTCTCCATTTATTGTGATGCTATTTATTGGTCCAGTTGTGAGGATTTTCATTATCTTTATGTTGAGGTGTAATTCATACTGCAGACTGCAGTCTTCAGTCTTCATCAGTAAGGGCTTCAAGTCATCCTCACTTTCAGCAAGTATAGTTGTGTCATCTGCATATCACTGGATGTTAATGGGTCTTCCTCCAATCCTGATGCCACATTCTTCTTCATATAGTCCAGCTTCTAGGATTATTTGTTCAGCATACAGATTGAATAAGTACGGTAAAAAGATACAACCCTGATGCACTCTCTTCCTAATTTTAAACCAGGCAGTGTCCCCTTGTTCTGTTCCAATGACAGCCTCCTGATCTATGTATAGGTTCTTGATGAGCGCAATGAAGTGTTCTGGAAATCCCATTCTTCTCAATGTTACCCATAATTTGTCATGATCCACACAATCAAATACTTTTGCATAATCAATAAAACAAAGTAAACATCTTTTTGGTATTCTTTGCCTTCAGCCAAGATCCTGCTGGTATTTGAAATACCAGTGGCATAGCCTCCAGCCTCATAGCAATACTGACAGCCGAGTGGTGGA
>NW_006921992.1:172353-178183 GCF_000298275.1 Orycteropus afer afer | reverse complement strand
ATCTGAATTGGAGGAAGACTCATTAACAACCTACGTTATGCAGATGACACAACTTTGCTTACTGAAAGTGAGGATGACTTGAGGCATGACTTGATGAAGATTGAAGACTACACAGTCTGCAGTACAGATTACACCTCAATATAAAGAAAACAAAAGTCCTCACAATGGGACCAATAAGCAACATCATGATAAATGGAGAAAAGATTGAGGGTCTCTTGGGCTCCCCCTGAGGCCTCTTGGCTCTGTCCTTGCCTCACCCCTGTCATCCACTTTGCCAGTCTCTGTCCAGATGCCTACAACTCCACCTCGGGCAGGACCAGCTTTGCTTGGGTAGCGGTCTGGTTCTGATCCCACACACTCATCCCCATCCATGGTTCCTGGACCACTGCCTGCAGACTCCCAACTCTCGGCCACCTCCAAAAGTCTTCCTGGTGTTTCTGGTTTTTGTCCCCTCTTGAATATAAACACATGAGGACAGCCTCTTGGCCCTGGCCAGTCCTCCCTCTCACGCCCGCCTCTGGCCTCTCTCACATGAGGCAGGAGTGGGAGCCAGGCCAGAGCTGGGGGCAGAGGGGGAGACAGGAGCCTCGGCACAGGCTGTCCCAGCTCCCCCCAGCAGGTACACTGACGGAGGAGGACGGGGCCGGGGCCATGTCCTTGGATGGAAGCTGGGACCTCTCTTCCAGCAGCCCCAGTGAGCAAAGATAGCACGGCCCAGTAAGGGCTTTTCCAGGCTTCTGACTGAGCATTCTACCCAGAGAGGATGCCATAAACCCAGGCTCAGGTTTCCTGTACCTTGGGGATCCTTGGGGCATGGGCTGCTCCAGCCAGCCCGGGGGAGAAATGTTCTAGGGTTCCCCACTCACGGCGAGGATTCACCGCGTGTGGCCTTAGATGGTAACATGGGTAAACTTTTTTAAAAAATACGTAAACAGTTATTTATCTTGAGGGGTATTAAAAAAAATTCCTGGGTGGTGCAAATGGTTTGTGCTGGGCTGCTGAGTGAATGGTTGGCCGTGTGGAGCTCTCCAGTGGCACTGTGGGAGGAAGGCCTGGCAGCCTGCTGCCGGAGCACAGCTCTACTCTGCAACTCGGGCTCGCCGTGCGTCGGCACCGACCCCACAGCAATGAGTGTGGTTAATACTAGAAAAAAATAACACAGCGACCCCCTGACTTTGAGGGTACTGTTTCCCTGGCCGGGTTCCTTTGTGTGAAAAAGCAGGGTGATTTCAAACGAACCATCACGAATGGGGCGAATGACTGTCTGGTAGAAAGAGCTTGTTTCAGGTCTGTGATCCTGCTGAGGTCTTGATTAGCTGAGTGTGACCTCGGGCAAATTCCTAACCTCTCTGAGCCTCAGTTTTTCCATCTCTGAAATGGAATCAATGCTACGTTTATTTTTTGTGTAGGTAAAAGGAGATGACCTTGGGATGATGTTAGCCTTGCCAGCCCTTGATAAATAGAAAATGATATTGTTGTTGTTGTTATATTTCATTTCGGCAGGCATCAGGGCCCTTCCTCGTAGCAAGCTGATGACAGCCCTGGACCTAGTCACGTAGTCCTTTGCCCTCAGGTTATTGTCATAGCTGCCAAGTCACCCCCGACTGACGGCAATCCTGTGCACACAGAACCATTCCCGTGACTGGTTGTGGGCAGGACCGCTGGGATCCATAGGGTTTCCACTGTCTGAGTTTTGGAAGTAGTTGTTGTTGTTGTTATGTGCCGTCGAGTCGGCCCCGACTCATAGCGACCCCTCCTTGGGTTTCCGAGGCAGTATCACTACGGAAGTAGGATTGCCCAACCTTCCTTCCGAGGAGTGGCTGGTGGGTTTGAACCGCCAGCCGTCTGGTTAGCAGGCAAGTGACTTAGCCACTATGCTACCAGAGCTCCAGTAGATCGCCAGGCTTTTCTTCCTAGTCTGTCTTAGTCTGGGAACTCTGCTGAAACCTGTTCAGCAGCCTAGCAACACGCAAGCCTCTGCTGAAAGATGCACAATGGCTGCTCATGAGGTGCATTGGCTGGGTATTGAACTCAGGGCTCACTCATGGGAGGCGAGAATTCTCCCACTGGGCCACCAATGCTCCACCCTTACCCTCAGCTCCAACCAAACTAAACCCACTGCCCTCGGGTCCGTCAGACCCCGTGTGTTACAGAGTAGAACTGCTCCATAGAGGTTTCCTTGGCTATAATTTTTACAGAAGCAGACAGCCAGGCCTTTTTTTCGTGGCAAGTGAGTTTGAACCACCAATCTTTAGATTAGCAGCTGAGTGTAAACTGTTTGTGCCACTCAAGGGCTTGTCTTATCCTCATAGAGCTAATTATTTGCAGAAGACAAACGATTAAACCCAGACGTGATAATCAAGAATGATAAAATGTTCCGAGCAGTGGGCTGGGAGGCACTGAGGGGGAACAGCTAACACTGTTCAGGGGGCCCTTGGGGGCATTTTCTGTAGGAAGCGTCTGAGCGGAGGGATGAGTAGGAATTGGCTGGGCAGAGAATGCAGGCAGGGGCATCCCAGGGCACACGAGAACAGTGTGTCCAGAAGGCTGCAGGCAGAGAGCTCGCGGTGCCCCTGAATGACTGGCAAAGGCTCCTGACGGCTGGAGGTGCACAGGGTGCGGGGGTGGGGGCGTGGGGCAGGCAGGCCAGCAGCCAAGTTCGGATCTAATCTCTCCATTTCCAACAGTGGGGTAAACCAAACTCACTGCTGTCGAGTTGGATCTGACTCATAGCGACCCCTCCTTGGATTTCTGAGGTGGTGTCATTATGGAAGTAGATTGTCCAACATTCCTTCTGAGGAGTGACTGGTGGGTTTGAACCACCAGCCTTCTGGTCAGCAGTCAAATGCCTTAGGCACTACGTCACTAACCCATTGCTGTCCAATTGGTTCCAACTCACAGTGAGTGACTCCATGTGTTACAGAACTGAGCTCCACAGGGCTTTCTGGGATATGTGCTTGACTATTAACTGAAAGATTGAAGGTTCGAATCCACCCAGAGGTGCCTTGGAAAAAAGGCCTGTCGATCTTCTTCCAAAAGATCACAGCCTTGGAGTAGTCCTACGCTGATTCCATGGGGTCACCATGAGTTGGAACTGATATCAACTAAGAACAATAATTGTTATGGAAGCAGATTGCCAGACCTTTCTTCCGCATTGAGTGAGTTTGAACTATCAACCTTTTGGTTAGTACTGGAGCACCATTTGCACCACCCAATCATGGGAGGGTGGGGGCTGTGCCTAAAAATACTATTCAAGTTGCAGAGTGGAGATTGTCTTGGACAGGGGTAAGGTGAAGGCTGATAGACCGGCAAGGACAGCATGGTAGTCTCCAGTAGGGCAGTAGCAGAAGAAGGGAGACATGTGGACAGACCCAAGGGCTTGGTGACTCTGGGAGAGGGAGGGGTGAAGACAATGCCTGGGTCTCTGGTTCTGGTGCCCAAGCATATGGTGACGTCAGGGATGCAGGGAGAGGGGCAGAACCCCACTGGTACTCCCAGGGCTCCCTTCTTCCCCAGAGCCCAGAGCTCCTGCATCACCAGCTCATCTACCCAGCTGCCTGCAGCCCCAGCTCCTATGTGGAGAAGTCCAGAGCCCTGGCAAGGCCAGGACTTAGCTTGAGTCCTTGTGCTCTCTGTTTCCCTCAGAACCTCCACGACACCTGGGCCAGTCCTCTTCCTGCTTGGGCCTCAGAGTCCTCTTCTATAAAATGACACACAGGCTCCTCAAAAAGCTAAACACAGAGATCCATGTTGCTGTTGTGGGCTGCCCTCAAGTTGGTCCAACTCATGATGACCCCGTGTGTTACAGAGTAGAACTACTCCTTAGGGCTTTCTTGGTTGTTATCTTCCTTTTACCATGCCATTGAGTGGATTTGAGCCACCAACTTTAGGGTGAGCAGCCAATTACAAACTGCTTGTATTACCCAACCCTAACCAAACCCATTGCCATTGAGTCAATTCCGCTCATAGTGACCCTACAGGACAGGGTAGAATTGCCTCATAGTGTTTCCAAGGCTATAAATCTTTATGAAAGTAGACTGCCTCATCTTTCTCCTGCAAAGCGGCTGGTGAGTTCAAAGTGCTAACCTTCTGATTAGCAGCCGGCTGCCTTAACCATTGCACCACCAGAGCTCCTTTGGCACTACCTAACCTTGATTCCACTCCTGGGTACATACTCAAAAGGCTTGAAAGCAGAGATTCAAATACTTGTACATCAGTGTCTATGCCACAATAACCCAAAGGTAGAAACGACCCATGTGTCCATCAACAGATGAATGGGTAAACAAAATATGCTCCATCCATACAGTGAAACACTACTCAGCTGTAAAGAGAACGAAGTCTTGATGCATGCCACAACATGGATGAACCTTGAAAGCATGATGCTGAGCAAAATAAGTCAGGCACAAAAGGACAAATCTTTTGTGATCCCACTTATACAAAATACCTGGAACAGGCAGATGCATAGTGAACAAAGAAGATTAGTGGCTACTAGGGGATGCAGGGAGAGGGGGAAAGGGAGTTATTGTTTTTAAAAATGGGGAAAAACAATTTTTGGGAAAACATCTAGGTTACATTTAGTATGGAATCTTCTTTCTGAAGGCATACTTCTATAGTCACTGGGCAAATGTATCATTAATTTGTGCTTATGTATCCCTATGGAGTATCTCAATGTATTTATTTTAAAAATGATACACAGAATGCCCTTATGATTTTGCCGTAATGGACCGTACTTCCTTAGTAGTGGATACTGTAGTGTGTCACACAGAGCCCCCTTCAAGGAACCACGTTTTGCTCCAGCTGCTGCAGGGCTTTCAGGGGATGGCCATCAGGTGTCAGTCAGCCCCTTCCTGGGTAGCCAATGCAGCGACTGATTGACTTGAGATGGCAAAGACTGGGGACTACTCTGAAGAGCTGCTCTAACTCCAGAATGTCCTATGTGGTTGACCAAGGCAATTGTCAACTTCTCCCTCTGCCCACCCTGCTTCTCTCCCCTGAACCCTGCCTGCTAAACTCCGTCTCAGAGTCTGCTTTCTGGGGCACCCAGTCTTAATACCTGGGTTTCCTTGTCTCCATCCCTAGTGGAGCTGGAGCTGAACTGTTTTCACAAGGCCCCTTCTCATCCCCTTACATCTCAGCACATCCCTCCTTGATGGAGGGGGCTCATCCGCCACCCCAGCAAGACCTTTCCCTGAAGCAAGCTGGAGGTCATCTTGAGAACTTCGTCCAAGACCTCAGCCCCAGCACCAGCCACAAGTCAGAGGATCTGACTTTAACCATGTCCCAACCCCATTTTGGGACCTCAGACTTTCAGGGTCTTGCCTTTGAGACTGGCGCCTGGGGACTGGCCTTACCCATGGGCTCTGGGTCAAGTCTTGGAGAAAGCACAACTAGTGTAAAAAGGTAAGGTTGTGGGCTGTGAAGTCAGACTGGGTTGAATTCTGGCTCCAACATTATGGGAATTTAGGCAAATCAGTCTACCTTTCTGTGCTGCCTTGGGTTTAATTAATCTTTTCTTTCCTTCCATCTTTCCTGCATCCTTACCTCCCTCTCTCCCTCCTTGCCTTTTCCGCCTCTTTCTTCCATCCCTTTCTCCTTTTCTTTCTTCCTCCATCCTCCCTTTTCATCCATTTACCTATGACCCACCATCCATCCATCCACCCATCCATTCATTTAGCCACTCACTCATTCACCTATGCACCCACCTACCCATCTACCATTTACCTATCCACCTGTCCATCCATCCATCCACCCACTCATCCATCTTTTCATCCACCATCCAGTCATCCTTCTATCCCCATCATTAGTGTTATTACCTTCCTTTATTCCTTTC
>NW_006921992.1:159816-171899 GCF_000298275.1 Orycteropus afer afer | reverse complement strand
CCAAGTTTTTATGAGGGTTAATTGAGATAAAGTACATAAAGTGCTAGGTAAGATGCAGGTACTAAACAAATGGTACTTGCTGCACTGTTGTTATCAACTCTTCCCATCTCAGTACACAGACACCTGCCTGCTCATCCCCCATGGTGGAGAAAAAGTCTGAGTTCTCAGGCCTCCAGGGACCAGGGCAGGAACCACTGCTGCTGTTGGTGGCTGAGGCTGCAGCCCCAGAGTCAAAGGGCTGGACACATGGCTTCGCCTCAGAGCCTGCAGAGAAAGAAGGGACAAGTGTCAAGGACTGAAGAGTCAGGGCCTGAGTTCTGTACCTTTGGCCACTCTCCTTGGATTTTGGTTTTGTCATCTATGAAATGGGGTAGAGAGTGGGGAACGATGGTCCCAGTGATCCTTAAGCCAACATACATGCCACCACTTCCTCACCCTGAACCTGTGCCAGGTATTTCTAGTTGACCAGGAGACCCTTTTCTGCTGAGCCATTTGCCCCTCAGGATTCCTCATGGTATATGCCATCCCCAGCAACCATCACCAGTTGATGGGAGTTGGCTCATGAGATGAAGCTGAATTGTCACACCCGCTCTAGGAAAAAGCCCTCATTGAATAGGTGCTGTTTATGGGTCCAAAGGACCAAATGCAAATTCCCAATGCCCATATTTGGAGAAGAGTCTCTAATGGTGGAACTTCAGGCTACCTCCTCTCCTCATATGTGGAATCTTCCTAATGACCTTTGAGGCCTGAAGACTCCCAAGTTCTGATGTCTTCTGGGCAGTGTGGACTACAGAAGAAACAGGGACTTTGGGTCACAGTCAACTAGACTGTTTCTCTTCCTGGACCCATCACTTAAAAAAATAATTTAATTTTTGTTTCTGCAAATGTACACAGAAAAACATACACCAACTGAGCAATTTCTATGTGTACAATTCAGTAACACTGACTACATTCTTCAAGTACAATCATTCTCACCTTCCTTTTCTGAATTATTCCCTCACCCCTAACATGAATCCACCAACCCCTAAGTTTCTCATCTAACCTTTCAAGTTGCTGTTATCAATTTGATCCACAAAGATAGTTCTTTGAAAGAACACAATGCTTGAGGCAGACATTCCCGACTAATTAAGCTAAATGATTCTTTGGTTTAAAGAAACCTTCAGCGCATATTTTTTGTTTAAGGTTTAAAAATTATCTTAAAGCAATAGTTTCAGGGGTTCATCCAGCCTCTGTGGCTCCAAAAAGTTTGGATTGCATGAAAATTTGGAATTCTGTTCTACATTATTTTAATCAATTTTTGATCAAGATACTTCTACAGAATCTGCTAAAAATGCTTGGTAATGGTATCTGGGTACCATCCACTTCTTCTGGTCTCATGGCAAAGGATACAGTTGTTCATGGAGGCAATTAGCCACACATTTCATTTCCTCTATCTGTCCTAAGTCTCCTTCCTCTGTTGCTCCAGGTAAATAGAGGCCAATTGTTGTGCCTTGTATGGTTCGTTGGCAAGATTTTAAGACCCCAGGCACTACACAACAAACTGGGAGGCAGAACAGAAGCACTAAACACACTACTAGGCCAATTAACTGGGATGCCAAGAGATGCCAGACCCTTCACTTCTTGGTTGTGTGATTTTGGGTAAGGCAGCTTTCTGGGCCTCCGTTTCCTCTTCTGGAGAGTGGACATGATAATGATGCCCACCTTTGTGATGATACCCATCTTTTATGGCTTTTGTGAGGAAAAAGCAAAGATCAAGCATTAGCCCCAGGTCTGGTACGTAGGAGATGCTTGACTAGTCTTGCTCACCTTCCTAGGTCTGGAAGGTGCCCTGGCTTGCTCCCTGGGCTGGTGTGGCCTGAGGTCCTTGCTGTGGGAGGAGTGGGTGTCCGCTTCCTTTTCCCCATGCTCCTTGCTCTCTACCTAGAGCTCATCACCCCTGCCTGCTCGAATCTCTGCAGAGGCTCCCCACCACATTCAGGAAGACCCAGCTTCTTGGCCCAGGACTCGATGTCTGCCAGGATCTGCCTCTGTGCTCTGTCCAGGCCTGAAAGACCCTCTGCCTGAGAACCCTCCATTCCTGCCTTAGCATTGCCTGCATGAAGACTTCACCCTGCTGCCCCAGAAATCCCCGTCTGCCCCCTACTTCCACAAGCCCTTGTGACTCTCCTAAGCATGCATTTTGTTCCCTGGGCATCTGGATTCCCTTCACCCCAGCCTACACCACCAGGATAGGGGCTCAGTCTATTACACCAGGATGGGGGTTTGGTCTATGACATGATTGGGTCTCAATCTCTGACACCAGGGTCAAAGTTGAGTCTGTCACCACAGTCAAGCTCATTCTGTTCCTCAGTCAGAAGCCTCCATATAAAGGCTGAGCTCAGAGCCACAGCCTTCAACCTTTAGCCCGTGGATCCTGGACCTTTAGGGTTCACAGATGCAAGATGTTGAGTGTCAACACACCCTGGGTTCTGCTGAAATAGGAAGGTAAGGGGAGACTGGAGGTGAGGCTTAGAGAGATTGGGGAAGGTAGAGGACAGGGAGTGAGCCAGTGGGGGGCACACATGGGGGCCTGATCAGCAGGAGCAGTAGCTTCCTGGGGTGGGACAGAGATAGGTGTGTGTGGGATGATGGACCCCTTCAGGAAGTGCCAAGTTAGGTTTCTGCTCACCCCATAGTTTAGATCCCCGATGGCGGGGTAGCCCATGTCCTGTTTATACCCTGGAGCCAGGGTCATTATTCATAGTTACCCTTCCATTCCCCAAAGGGTGTGGGCTGACTCATCAATCCTGTGGCCACCCTGCCTATAGCCATGGTTGTTAGCAGAGGGTAGGGGGTGATGGTGCCTCTCCCCATCACACTGAGCTGAGAGATGGGGCAGGAATGGGTAGTCTGTGCCACTTCACTTTCCCCCTTCTAGCTGCACATGTACAAAGATAAGCCTGAGTGTTAGGGGCCCAAAGAGACAATTTTGAGGGTTTGCTTGAATAAGAAGAATGCAAATTTATGAATATGAAATTGCTGGGGCTTTTGTCAGAGGTTTGGGTGGGGCAGGTGCAAGCTTAACTCTGTTTGCTGCAAGGTAAATACACTCATGCAAGGTAAATGCCCTGCAAGGTAAATGCTTTCCACCATCACTGTGTCCCCGTCCCCAACCCAGTCTGCTTGGAGGGACTGCTGGGCTGCCCTCCCTGAGTCCTGCATCGACCTCCTTCCCCATCCCAGAGCCAAGGCAGCATCTGTGACTCAAAAAAATGTTGGAACAAAACAAACTGGGAAGGAGGAAGAAAACCAGATGTGAGGTGAGTCCTGGAGACCAGTGGGAGCTTGGGAAGGGAGGGGCAGTCCCATGCCTAAAGCAGATAGTCCTGGGCCCTCAGGGGAGGTGAGGCTTCTATCTATATATGGAAGTTTCTGATCCAGGATTAGGCTGAGCTTGACACTGGTGAAAGACTCAAGCTTGACCCTGGTGAGAGGCTCAACCTTGAGCCTGGTGTCAGAGATTGAGACCCAATCTTCATGCCATAGACTGAGCTTCCATCCTGGTGTCAGACTGAGCCTTCTATCCTAGCTGTCAGAGAATGAATTCCCACCCTAGTGCTACAAACTGAACCCCAACCCTGGTTCACTCACTGAACCTTGGTCTCAGACTGAGCTCTGACCTCGATGTCACACGATGAACTGTGACGTTGGTGATAGACTCACTCCTCTGAGCACCAGACTTTGTCTCTAGTGGCTTCTGGTCACCTCTGCCTGATATTTCCACCTGCATCCCAACTTCAAGCTGTCAAGACCCATCTCTTCATTTTCCCACCTCTTCTATGTCCCCATATTGATGTGACCATATTATCCTCCCAGTGATCTGCCAGAACCTGGAGACCAACCTTATTTTCTCTCTATCTTTGGGACACCAAGCACTGTCCATTTCACTTCCATAACATTCTCTATTCCATCCCCTCTTCTTCTTTACCTTGACACTGTCTCAATTTCAGCCCCATTATTTAGGCATGGGACTGCCCCTCTAGGCAAAAAATATTTACTCTTTGGGCATTATAAAAAACAAACAAACAAATAAATAAAATTGTCAGCCTCTGCTATAGACTGTGAGGTCTTTGAGTGGAGAGACTTTGTTTTACCTCCTTATGGATCCCCAGGTCCCCAGTAATAGTAAGATCTTAAATATATTGGTCACTTCCTATGTGTCTGGCCTAGCACTAAGCCCATCATGTACTTTTCCTATTCTATCCTCACAACAACCCTCTGAGTCCTCACTTTACAGAAGCAGAAACTGAGATCAAAGAGGTACAGTGTCTTACCCAAGGTCACACCAAATTGGTAAAAAGTGGAGTTGGAATTTGAACACAGGTATGCGCAACTACAAAGCAAGGGCTAGTAACTACTAGGATATCCTGTCGTGAGTAGCATTGGCCACAGAGCTGGCTTCCATGAACGCTTGCTGTTGAAAGAATGGATGAATGGATGCATGAATGGGTGGGTAAATGGTTGGATGGATGATGGATGGATGGATGGACAGTTAGATGGCTGGCTGGTTGCATAAATGGATGAATGAGTGGTTGGGTGAATGGATGGATGGGTGGATAGGTGGGTGGGTGAATGGTTGGTGGTTTGGTGAATTGGGTGAATGGATAGGTGGGTGCATGGGTGGGTGGATAGATGGATGAATGAGCAGATGGATGGATGGATGTGTGGGTGGATGGTTGGATGTATGTGTGGGTGGTTGGATGAATGGGTTATTGGGTGAATGAATGGATGGGTGGGTGGGTGGATGTATGATGGTTGGGTGAATAGATAGATGGGTGGGAGCATGGATGGTTGGAAGGATGAATGGATAGTTGCATGAATGGACGGATGGTTGGATGGGTGAATGATTGGATGGGTGGACAGACAGATGGTGTGACAATGTACAGAGGAAGTGATGTACCATACTTATGAGATGGCATTGGGGGGCAACGAAAAGATAGAGAAGGGGCATGGGTAAAATTGTGGCAGAGAAGCTAGGCAAGAAGGGACCCACAAAGAAAGCACTTATTACATATGGACTTATTATATATTGGGGAATGAATGAAAACGTATGACCAGCATGGGCAACTGGGGCAGCTGAGAGCAAGAAGCAGTGTGTCTCTGCCCCAGAGAACCTCACTAAAGGTCCCTAATCCTCTTCCCCCAGCCTTGTCTGCCACCCTAAGTTCAATCCCACCATTTTCCCAGGGAGTCCCATCAGATGCCAGACAGTCAGTTACAGAGCCTAAGAGGGACACAGGTAGGCCCTTCTCATTCTCCAGGGCCCCTCTTCTAGGGGAGTTAAGCCAGGGTAGATCTGGGCCCAAGTAAGGAGAGGGGCATAGTAGGGAATGGGTTCTACTCCCCACCCCCATGCTTCTCTCTGGGGACCAGCTCAAATACTGGCAACCACCTCCACCACCCCCAGCCATGGAAAGGGTGTAGAGTTGTCACCAGTTTTCACAGATCACTCCTCCACCTGCTGGCTTATAAATCACAGCCTCTACCTGCTTGGGGGGGGGGGGGCTCTGGTGGCATAATGTCTAAGGCACTTGACTGGTATCCAGAAGGGTGGTGGTTCAAACCCGCCAGCCACTCCTCAGAAGGAAGATTGGGCAATTTATACTGCCTTGGAAACCCGAGGAGGGGTATCTTGAGTCGGATCCGACTCAATGGCAGAGAGAGTGAGTTAAGTTGAGACCTGCCTGGGCAGGAAGTGGGTGACAGGGGCAGGGTAGATCTTCATCAGGACTGGGTCGCCGGTGGGTGCCTTGATGACCCATGGTTGATGCACACATTGTCCAGAATTGACATCTCCCCAGGCCCTCTGAGTCCTGGTGGTGCAGTGGTTAAAGCGGTTGGCTGCTAAGCTAATCAAAAGGTTGATACCTCAAACTCACCATCTGCACCAGGAGAGAAAGTTGTGGCAGTGTACTTCCATAAAGATTGACAGCTTTGGAAACCCTATGAGGCAGTTCTACCCTGTCCTAGAAGATCACTGAGTTGACATTGACTTGAAGGCAATGAGTTTTGTAGTGCCTAAGGCATTTGACTGCTAACTGGAAGGCTGGCGGTTCAAACCCACCAACCACTCCTCAGAAGGAAGACTGGGCAATCTACTATCATAGAGATACTGCCCCGGAAACTCAAAGAGGGGTCACTACGAGTTGAATCGACTCAATGGCAGTGAGTTTTTTTCACCCTCAGGCCCTCAGGTTGCTTACTCTGGTTCAGAGAGTAGTACAATGGCAGTCTCAGAACACTACTGGTTTCAAGTCCTGGCTCCTCCAGCACATACTTGCTGAGTGATCTCTGAGTTCTACTTCACATGACATAGAACTAACAGGTCCTGGTGTCTGGTGAGGGATCAACGACTGGCTACAGCTTCTGTCCTTATGACAACTGCTCTGTTACATTGTAAGCCCCAGGCCACCCTCTTTCTCCCCAGCCCAGCCTCCAAGTCTCCTGACACTTCTGCCTCCTCCCTGACCCCAGCAATAGCTCTTGAGGGAGAGAATGGGGAATGAACAAGCAAATATGTCTTCTCTGGCTCTTGGCTCCATTCTCTGTCTCCCTAAACAAGGGCCCACACAGTGACGGTGGTCTGCTCTTGCTGAGGCTCACTGGTGAGGCTGGCCTGACCAGCAAGGGCTCACACAGGTGAGGGGCTTGGGCAAGAAGTCCAGGAGGGTGTGAGTGAATGACCAACTTCTGCCCCCAGCTGCTTTGTGGGCTGGACACTACCTGGTTATTTTTAGGCACTAAGTGCCTCCTGTGATAAAGTGGAGGGTCAATGAAAAAGGGGAAGGCCCTCAGCGAGATGGACTGACACAGTGGCTGCAACGATGGGCTCAGGTAGAGCAAGGATCGTGAGGCTGGCACAGCACCAGGCAGTGTTTCGTTCTGGTGTACGTAGGGTGGCTATGAGTCAGAGCCGACTTGACAGCACCTAACAGCAGCAACAACAAATACCTTCTGAGATTTAAGAAGTATCTCTTTGCAAAAGCAATTCACTCAGGCCTTGGAGAATACAATATAAGAACTTTTCCAGCCTTTACAGAGGTAAACCAAGACCCTGGACCCTGGGGCAGTGTGTGAGAGAGAGAGAGAGAGAGAGAGAGAGAGAGAGAGGGTGAGGATGTATCATAGGAGCCCTGGTGGTGCAATGAATGGTTAAGCTTCCGCTGCAAACCCAAAGGTCAGCAGTTTGGACCCACCCAGCAGTCCCGTGGGGGAAAGATGTGGCATTCTGCTCCCACAAAGACCACAGCCCAGGGAACCTTGTGAGGGAGTTCTACTCTGCCCTATAGGGACACTCTGAGTCGGAATCCACTTGATGACAATGGTTTTTTTATGTGTGTATGTAAGTGTGTAGGGAGCTCTGGTGGTGCAGGGGTTAAGGCATTTGGCTGCTAACTAGAAGCTTGTGGTTTGAACCCACCAGCTGCTCAATCAGAGAAAGATGAGGCAATTTGCTTCCATAAAGATTCACAGCCTTGGACACTTGGGTTGCTATGAGTCGGAATCGACTCAATGGCAGAGAGTTTGAGTTTGGATTTAAGTGTGTGTGTGATTATACAAGTGTGTATGTGTGTGTATATGAGTGTGTATGACCATATGTGTATAGTGAGTGTGTAAGGAGCCCTGGTGGCACAACGGTTAAAGGCTGGACTGTGAACTGAAAGGCTAGTGGTTCAAACCCACCCAGCGGCACCATGGGTAAAAGACCTAGTGATCTGCTCTGGTAGATTACAGCCTAGGGAACCTTATGGGGCAGTGCTACTCTGTCACAAAGGGCTGCTCTGAGGGGCATTAAGTACACAACAACAACAACAACAACATGTGAGTGTGGGAATGTGTGTGTCTTTGAGAGATATGTCTGCCAAAACCCATGAGAGTCTCAAATGTCCCCCTCCTGCTGCCTCCCTGGGCCCCTGCCCTGTAGCTGGCCTGGGAACCAACATCACTATTTCCCAAGGAGTCCCGGGGCTCCCCCTGGGGGTTCTGGAGCTAAATCGATGGGATAGACCCTTTTGCAAATTTACTTCCTTCTGCAAATGTACTTTCTGGTCAACTTTGGGGAGACATTTCCTCTGGGACAAGAGGGACCCCACAACACTGTGATTGGGCCCAATGTGTCAGGGGCCATGGAATCTCCCGGAGACCCTGGAAGGGTGCCAAAGGCCAGAATTGTGCCCCTCCCCAGTGACGGGTCCAAGCAAGGGCCGGCAGTCTGAGTCTGCGTCCCAGACAAGGAAGGCAGGCCTGCAGACGGGCTGTATAGGGAGCCTGCCTGAGTAGACGATGCCCGCTGGGCACTGACTGCCCCTTACCTCTTTTGAAGGCCCAGTGCTTCAGCCACAGCTTGGAGAAGGCCGGCCAGGAATGGTTGAGCACCGAGTCAGCCATGGGGCCGCGTGTGTGAGACTGTGATAGAGCCCCAGGGATCCCTGCCAGGACCCTGCTGCCAGCAAGAGGGGTGGAGCTTGTCGCCTGCCCTCTGGCTGCCAGACACATCAGCTGATGGGAGCCCCAGGCTGGGGCAGGGGCTGGGATTTTTGGTGCATGTGATGTGGCCTGAGAACCCCAGCCTGGGGAAGGACAAACCCTTTGCACCCCTTTTGGCCCTTTGGCTCTGTGCTTCGGATGGACATTCAAATATATTTCTAGGAGGTGAGGAAGAGAGCAGTGTGAGGATACTGGGGTCTTCAGAAACCAAACACAGTGCAGCCTGGTCCTGAGTTGTCTGAGTGTTTGCGTGTGTGTGCCTGCCATTGTCTGTATGCGTCTGGCAGTGCTCTTGTGTGTCAGGTTGGGGTATGTTTTCAGGTCTGTGAGTGTTTGTGTGCAGATCTTGAGGATCAATTCATTTATGTGGGTACGTCCATGATTATCTGGGTGGGTTTTTAAATCTCTGTGATCCTGTCTGTGTAGGGTTCTGATGGTTTGTGTGCGTGTGCGTGTGCGTGTGTGTGTGTGTGTGTGTGAGTGGCCATCGTATCTGTGGGGTTGGATCTATACGGCTCCTCTGTGTTTCTGTGGGGATCTGTTTCTTGTATCTCTGAGGGAGATGTGGTGTCTGCCTGGGTTTGCATGTGTGTCTTTGTCTCTGTGTATCAGTTTGGTGTGTGTGCACGTGAGGTCTCACCATCCATACGAGTGCTGCCCTCTGGTGATGGAAGCTCCGTTCCATGCACCTTCACCACTTGTACCTGAAAAAAAATTCTGGGCTTTGTCCTTTGCCAACCCCCTTGTTCTCTCACCACACCCTTTCTGTGACCTTCCAGCCCTAAACCATCATCAGTCTGAGGAAAAATGAAACAACACAATGAAATGATCATTGTGTGTGCCTGTCCTTCCTAGCCCACAGGGCCCACCCTCACACACTTGGAGGAAGAGTCTGTCACCTCCTCCCCAGTGACACCTCACTCTCTTCCTTTTCTTCTCACAGAGTCAATTACACTCCTATCTTTACCTCGTTACACCTACTAGGCTCCACAGCTCACTGCAGCCCGGTTTCCATCCCCTTCTCTCTTCTGGTTCTCCCCCGGGCTAAATCCAATGAACACTTTGGATGTCATCCATCCTTTTTACTGGACACTCCAGACACTCCCTTCTTGTAACCCACCCTCCCTATGATACCACACATGACTCCTTCCTCTCTTTGCTCCTTCCCAGTTTCCTGCTTGAGTTAGCTTGCCTTCCTTTCTCTGCCTGACACTTCAGCTGTGCCCTTGGCCACTTTATGCTCCCCTCACTGGCTCTGGTGCAAATCCTATCTGCACCTCCTCATGGCCTCTGCTCCCATATTATGAGCACATGACCCTCAAATCTTTCACTCACAGATGGACATGAGACCATAACCCTACAAACCAACACACAATGCATTCTTAAGTACACATAGACATTGGCACACACAAACACAAAAAGAGTTAGACATTTGTTCACCCCTAGATACGCACACATACATTATACACAAATGCCCAGACATGTACATAGAAACTCAGAGAAGGGCTCAGGGGGATTTAAAACCACCTTCTCTGCTATGCTCCAGATTTTAATTCCTCATCTCCTGCCACATACATTCCCCTGGACAGGTTACAGTGCCACTTGGATCTCCCTGACCCCTGGCTGGAGAGCAGAAATGACAATACCACACAAGGGAAGGTGAGAAGCTGGGAGGGGACTCCATTAAACTGATGACATTGGAGGCAGAGACCCAGGTGGGCAGAATCAGAGAAAAAGACAGCGATTGCCAAAGCAGAGTGAGCAGTTGAGAGCTTGCTAACAGTCTTACTTTAAGAACACATGAGTGATCTCTTTCTGACAACGATGCAGTAGATTACTGGAAATGGAGCTGTCCACCAAGAACAAGTAGGAAAGCTAGACAAAATTAGAAAACAAGCAAAAACCCCTCAATTTGAAGGCTTCTGTAGCCAGGGTTGGAGGGGCCAGGATCTTGGAGGGAAGGCAAACCTAGATAGTCAAGGAAGACATAACATAGTCCTTTTTTTCTCACAAGCAAGTTGTTAGTTTGAACACAGTGCTTGGGTGGTAAGGAGCAGACCAGAAAAAGGCAGAGAAGCTTTTGACAGCATGGATCGACACCGTGGTTGCAATGATGAGGGCAAGCACAGCACGGACTGTGAGGCTGGCACACGCCCAGGAAGTGTTTTGTTCTGTTGTAAATAGGGTTGCTGAGAGTTGGAGCCCACTGGTCAACACCTAACAACAGCAAGGAAACAAAAATTGGTGTTCAGAACCTACAAAGAGAAGAGAGTTGCGACCCCCAAAAGACTAGGAAAAGTAAGCAAGGATCAGAAACTGACCAGCCCTCACCAACACCAGCTGACCCGCTCATCTTCTGTGTCTTTCACCAGAGAGATTGGAAACCCTGGACGTGCTCTGGGCTCTGGCCTTCCGACTAATGGCCCGTGAGGGTGGCAGGGCAGAGGGGGCGTGGGTCCTCTACCCTGCCCACTCCCCCCAGGCACCCAAGGCGGCCGTGTGCCATAGTCGAGCTTGCCCTGCTCCTTCTCCCTCAGGGGTCCGTGTTCTGGCAAGTCAGGCATTCTCCATGCGGGGTTTCCGCCCTTCTGTAGCCCGGCCGGGGCCGGTGAGGCAGAACACTGTTCTTGCCCTGCTCCCGGCAGGGTCCTCCAGGCTTGTCACCATACCGTGACCAATGGGACATCTCTTCTCCCTCTGTCCGCGGGTCCCTGGCCTCTACTCCTTGCCTGTGGACGGTGCTTGGAAGGCAGGGGTGCGGGACTCCTGCCAATCCCGCTCACTGTCCCCTGCCTGAGCCAAGGTGGTGGCAGTGGAGGGGTTCTCTGACAGAGTGGCCATCACCTTACTTGCTCTGGCCTGGTGCCTGGCATCTGTCAGTTTGTCCTACTGTGGTGGCTTGCATGTTGCTGTGAGGCTGGAGGCTATGCCACTGGTATTTCAAATGTTAGCAGGGTCACTCATGGTGGACAGGTTTCAGTGGAGCTTTCAGACTAAGACAGACTCAGAAGAAGGAAGGGACCATCCATTTCTCGAAGAATTGGCCAGTGAAAATCTTATGAATAGTAGGGAAACACTGTCTGATGTATTACTGGTAAACTTCATGAATAGCCCTGAAACATTGTCCAATGTAGTGCTGGAAGATAAGCCCCTCACGTCAGAAAAAAACAAAAAACCAAAATCACTGCCATCAAATTGATTCCTACTGATAGGGACCCCCTTTGGGGTTTTGAGGCAATAAATCTTTTCAGAAGTAGATTGCCCAGTTTTCCTTCCACAGAGTGGCTGGTGAGTTTGAACCACCAACCCGTCTGGTTAGCAGTCAAGTGTCTTAGGCACTACACCACCAACGCTCCTCAAAATATGACTGGGGAAGAGCTGCCTCCTCAGAGTAGAGCCAACCTTAATAACATGGATGGAGTAAAGCTTTCAGGATCTCCATTTGTGGAAGTGGCATGACTCAAAATGAGAAGAAACAGCTGCAAACATCCATTAATGATCAGAACATGGAATGTATGAAGTATGAATCTAGGAAAATTGGAAGTTGTCAAAAATGA
>NW_006921992.1:157441-158687 GCF_000298275.1 Orycteropus afer afer | reverse complement strand
TGGAGGGTAGCTAAAGCAAATGGAAGAAGTGACAAGATAAAAGAACTGAACAGAAGATTTCAAATAGCAGCTAGAGCAGATAAAGTCAATTATAATGAAATGTGCAAAGACCTGGAGTTAGATAACCAAAAGGAAGAATACGTTTAGCATTTCTCAAGCTGAAAGAACTGAAGAAAAAAATTCAAGCCTCAAGTTGCATTATTGAAAGATTCTGTGGTCAAAATACTGAATGTTGCAGGAAAGTTTAAAAGGAGATAGAAGGAATACACAGAGTCACTGCACTAAAAAGAACTGGTCAATGTTAATCCATTACAGGAGGTGGCATATAATTGAGAACCAATGGTATTGAGAAAGAAGTCAAAGTTGTACTGAAGGAATTGGTGAAAAACAAGTCTCCAGGAATTGATGGAATACCAGTTGAGATATTTCAAGAAACAGACATTGCCCTGGAGGCACTCACTAGGCTATGCCTAGAGAATTTGGAAGACAGCTAGCTGGCCAATTGACTGGAAGAGATCCATATTTGTACCCATTCCAAAGAAAGGTAATCTCACAGAATGTGGAAATTATTAAACAATATCACCAATATTGCATGCAAAGTAAAATCTTGCTGAAGGTAATTCAAAAATGGTAACAGCAGTACATTGACAGAGAGCTTCCAGAAATGCAAGCTGTATTCAGAAGAGGATGTGGAACAAGGGATATCATTGCTGATATCAGATGGATCTTGGCTGAAAGCAAAGAATACTAGAAAGACGTTTACTTGTGTTTTATTGACTATGCAAAGGCATTTGATTGTGTAGATCATAACAAGTTATGGGCAACATTGAGAAGAATGGGAATTCCAGAACACTTAATTGTGCTCATGAAGAACCTGTACATAGACCAAGAGGCTGTTGTTCAAATGGAACAAGGGTACACTGCATGGTTTAAAATCAAGAAGGAAGTGCATCAGGGTTGTATCCTTTCTTATTCCATCTGTATGCTGAACAAATAATCTGAGAAGCTGGACTATATGAAGAAGAGCATGGCATCAGGATTGGAGAAGACTTATTAACCTCTGAGATACGTAGATGACATAACTTTGCTTGCTGAAAGTGAGGATGACTCAAAGCACTTACTGATTAAGATTAAAGACTACAGTCTGCAGTATGGATTACACCTCAACATGAAGAAAAAAAATCCTCACAACTGGACCAATAAGTGGTATCACGATAAATGGAGAAAAGATTGAAGTTGTCAAAGA
>NW_006921992.1:156016-157237 GCF_000298275.1 Orycteropus afer afer | reverse complement strand
AGTAGTACGTGTACATTTGGTTTCACTCCCCAATTACCATCCCCAACCCTAAACCCTCTCCTCTCTTTTCCCAGTGACCCCTCCCCATCATCCCTGAGCCCTTCTTAGTTATGCACTCCCATCTGTCCAGCTTTTCCTCCATGTGAATGTTGCCCCTCTGGTGCCCCATGGCCGATTGCTGCAAGGGATGTATCTCTGTAGAGTAGGTGGATGCATTGCCCTGGATTGAGTGTTCTGCATATAAATCTTGTTATTTTTGAGCCGAGAGCCAGCATTGGCAGTGAGTTTCATCCCAGGCCTGAAGTGTATCATCACAGGGCTATAGTCTTGGAAGTCCCATCAGACCCCATCTGACCAGTAATTCTGGTTGTTATTGTGTTTTTGAACTTTGTTCCACATTTTTCCATTTTGTTCCATGTTTTTCCTCTCACTCCATCCAGATCTCCAATTTTGATCTCTTCTCAAGTGGTTGGTATGGGGAGCTGAGCACCATCTAGTTCTTCTGGTCTCAAGGTCCATCATGTCCTAGGGCTGATTGTTTCCAAGTGCCCTTCGTTTTCTTCACTCTTCTTCACTTTGGACAATAGAAGACCATCAGCTGCATCTTAGATGGCCACTCGAAAGCTTTTAAAACCCCAGTCATTACTCACCAAAGTAGGTTGTGGAATAAGATTTTTATGTATTATGTTGTGCCAACTGAGCCTGATGTCCCCCACATCTATGGTCCTGAGTAGGCAGAGCTGGTGGTTCTCTCTCCCAAGGTGTCTGGCTGTCTATGAGGGATTGCTCCATGTTTGTCTTCTGTTGCTTCTGTAATGATTGTGGTTATTTTGTATAGCTAGTATCTGTGCAAGATCATCCTCAGCTGAATCTATCATTGGTTAGAGTATATTCCTGTTCACCAACCCCCATCTGATCTTCTCAGTTGTCTATGCATTTATCTGTAGTCTGGTGTTTGGTGTAGCAGTAATGCAGTATTGTGGATATACTGGTATTAGCCTCTGTCATTTATATCTTACGCACACAATTCTGTACCCTCCCTTTCCTCAATGTTATCATGCTGGTCACAGACTCTTTCCATACCATCCCTCCCCTTACCCAACTCAGCGTGTGGCCTCCAACTAGTCTGAAATTTTTCCCTCCCCTGCCTTCCAATCCCCAGTAACCTACAAAGTGAGTTCCCTTCCCTAAGCAAACCCTTCCTTGACTTTTTATAGTAAT
>NW_006921992.1:154897-155856 GCF_000298275.1 Orycteropus afer afer | reverse complement strand
CTGTGTATATGTCTGTTTGTGTCCTGTCTCTCACCTTTTTAGGATATATTCCTAATAATGGAATTGCTGGTTCAAATGGTATTTCTATTTTCAGTATTTTAAGGAAATGCCATACCATTTTCCACAATGGTTGTACCATTTTACAGTCCCACCAGCAGTGTATGAGAGTTCCAATCTCTTTGCAACCTTGCCAGCATTTGTTACTTTTGGTCCTGTTGAACTTTGCTATTATTGCTAGGGTGAGATGATATCTCGTTGTTTTGATTTGTGTCTCTCTAATGGCTAATGATTGTGAACAATTCTTCATGTGTTTGTTGGCCATTTTTTAATTGGATTGTTTGTCTTTTTTGGTGTTGAGGTGTTGAAGTTTTCTATAGATTTTGGAGATAAGTCCTTTGTCAGATATGTCATAGGCAAATATTTTCTCCTAATCTGCAGGTTCTCTTTTTACCTTTTTGGAGAAGTCTTTCGATATGCATAAGAATTTAATATTTAAAAGATCCCAGTCATCTAGCTTCTCCTCCACCTCCTGCATATTCTAGGTTATGCTTGACAGTCTATTTATGCTTTAAATTAGGGCTCCTAGATATGCCTTTATTTTATCTTTGATGAACTTTGTAGTTTTGGGTTTTACATTTAAGTCTTTGACCCAACTTGAGTTCATCTTTGTGTATGGGGTTAAGTATAGGTCTTGTTTCATGTTTTTGCAAGTGGATATCCAATTTTGCCAGCACCATTTGTTAAAGAGGCTATCTCTTCCCTATTTAATTTGTTTTGGTTCTTTGTCAAAGTTCAGCTGTCCCTAGATGGATGGGTCTAGTTCTGGGTTTTTGATTCTGTTCCATTGGTCTATCTGTCTATCATTGTACCAATACCACACTCTTTTGACTACTGAAAGCCATGATATTTTCAATTGCCTCATATGCATGTGAGAGTTGGACAATGGATAAAGAAGACTG
>NW_006921992.1:149888-151242 GCF_000298275.1 Orycteropus afer afer | reverse complement strand
GCTGCATGGATGGGAGTAATTAGAGGCAGGGGGCCAGGAAGTGGGTGGGTTTGTGGCCTTGAATGGTTTCAGGCTGCAATATTCTGGTTTTAAGATGTGTATATGCCAGAAGGAGATCTTGATAACATCTACCAATTGAATTGTTTTCCCTGAGCCTGATGCTAGTTATTATAAATTGTAAACAGCCCATTGGCCTATCAACTTACAGTAACTGCTGGTCCTAGGTGTTACTAGATGGTGGAAAGAGCAGATTGAGAGTCTGGATGGAGTTCAGAGTATGGGATGTGCTCCATCTTGATAAAAGTGTTAACTATCTTGGTGGGAATTTCCATCATTTTGGTAAAGGCACCCGTCATCTTGGAGAAAGTATCAACCATCTTCAAGAGAGTGTCAACCATCTTGGTGAAAGCATTCATTACCTTGGAGAAGGCATCCACCATCATGGGGCATGCACCCACTATCTTGGGGAGGGCATCCACCATCTTAATGAGTGTCTGCCATCTTAGTGAGTTCATTGACAGTGACTACCATCTTGGTAAGGTAACCCTATCTTGACACAATGATGCCTTGGTCTCTGGAAAGGGCAGATTCCAGAGAAGCCATGATGACAGAATCCCATGAATATAAGCTCATTGGTGAGATGAGCAGAAAACGGCTGAGTTGGCTCAGGCCAAAAAACCATCCACCTGACCCAACAAGTCATGAGGTAAATAAATGGCTATTGTTTTAAGTTATTAAGTCTTGGGGTGGTTGGTTTCACAGTAAAACTGTGATGCTGCTACACACTGGCAATGCAGGATGTTCCAGGTACCTAATCCTGCAAATCCTCCTAGTGGATTAAAACTACAATAATCCTTTATTATTTCCCAAGATTTTTATGGGATGAGAATTTGGGAATGGCTTGGTTGGACAGTTTTGGCTTGGTATGGCTCATGAAATTCTAATCAGACAGAGGATGGGGCTGGACCACATCAAAGGCTTCTGCACTCACAGGGCTGGGAAGACTCAAACAGCTGGGGCTCCTTGGGCATATCTTTCTGTTTGATGTGGTCTTTTGTCATGGTCAGAAAGAAGCATGGTGGCCTCAGGAAAGCTAGACTTCTTACTTGGAGACTCAAGGCTCCAAAAATGCCTGCCCCAAGAGAGAGAGTGAGGCAGAAGCTGCCTTGGCTCTTGTGATATAGCATTGCTTCTCCATCCTCTCTTAGATGAGGGAATCATGAAGGCCTGTCCAGGTCCAGTGGGAGGAGGTGCCAGCTTGACTCCATCTCCTGATGAGGAGAGGCTGGAAGAATATGTGGTCCTGGGCATATTGTGGTCATTGTTGGAAAATCCAGTCAGTCCCCACAATCCC
>NW_006921992.1:146626-148838 GCF_000298275.1 Orycteropus afer afer | reverse complement strand
GGAGAAGAGCTGACTCTTCAAAGTAGAGTCGATCTTAATGACATGGAAGGAGTAAAGCTTTCGGGACCTTAATTTGCTGATGGGACATGACTCAAAATGAGAAGAAACAGCTGCAAACATCCATTAATATTCAGAATGTGCAATGTACAGACTATGAGTCTAGGAAAATTGGAAGTTGTAAAAAATAAAATAGAATGTGTAAGATCGATATCCTAGGCATTAGTGATCCATAATGGACTGGTATTGGCCATCAGACAATCATATGGTCTACTATGCTGGGAATGACAAATGAAAGAGATATTGAGTCACATTCATTGTCAAAAAGAGCATTTCAAGATCTATCCTGAAGTACAATGCTATCAGTGATAGGATAATATCCATATGCCTACAAGGAAGTCCTGTTAATGCAATTATTATTCAAATTTATGCCCAACCACTGGAGCCAAAGATGAAGAAATTGAATATTTTTAACAATTTCTGCAGTCTGAAATTGACCAAACAAGATGTATTGATATGCAATCATGATAATTATGGTTACTGAAATGCAGAAGTTGGAAACAAAGATGAAGCATGGGTGGTTGGAAAATATGGCCTTGGTGAGGGAACCAACTCCAGACATCGCATAATAGAATTTTGCAAGACCAACAACTTATTCATTGTGAATACCTTTTTTAAACAACATAAATGGTGACATGGCAAGTGGACCTCACTAGATGGAATATATGGGAACCAAATTGACTATATTTGTGGAAAGAGACAGTGGAGACACTCAATATCATCAGAACAAGGCCAGAGATTGACTGTGGAACAGATCATCAGTTACTCATATGCACGTTTAAGTTGAAGCTGAAGAAAATTAAAACAAGTCCACGAGAGCTAAAATACAACCTTGAATATATTTCATCTGAATTTAGAGACCATTTGAAGACTAGATTTGACTCATTAAACACTAATGATCAAAGACCAGATGAGTGTGGGATGACATCAAGAACATCCTACATAAAGAAAGCAAAAAAGTCATTAAAAAGACAAAAAAGAAAGAAAAGACCAAAATGGATTTCAGAAGAGACTCTGAAAATTGCTCTTGAATGGAGAGTAAAGTGAACAGAAGACATGATGCAGTAAAAGAGCTGAACAGAAGATTTCAAAAGGTAACCAGAGAAGACAAAGTAAAGTATTATAATGTGCAAAGATCTATAGTTAGAAAACCAAAAGGGAAGAACACATTTAGCATTCCTCAAGCTGAAAGAACTGAAGAAAAATTTGGTACTGCAATTAGAACATTTCAAGATCTATACTGAAGTACAATGCTGTCAGTACTTCAAAGGGATTCTATGGGCCAAATATTGAATGATGCAGGAAGCATCAAAAGAAAATAGAAGGAATACACAGTGTTACTGGAGCAAAAAAAAAAAAAATTGGTCAAAATCCAACCATTTCAGGAGGTCGCATATAACCAAGAACCAAGGGTAATGAAAGAAGAAGGCCAAGCTGCACTGAAGGAACTGGTGAAAAACAAGGCTCCAGGAATTGATGAAATCCTCACTGATATGTTTCAACAAACAGATGCAGTGCTGGAGGCACTCACTCATTTATGGCAAGAAATTTGGAAGACAGCTAACTAAATAACCAACTAGAAGAGATCCATATTTATGCCCATTCCAAAGAAAGTTGGTCCAACCGAAGGCAGAAATTATCAAACAGTATCATTAATATCACCTATAAGCAAACTTTTGCTGAAGATAATTGAAAAATGGTCGCAGCAGTGTATTGACGGTGCTGGAAATTAAGCTGGATTGAGAAGAGGGCATGGAATGATGGATATCATTGCTGATGTCAGATCTTGGCTGAAAGCTGAGAATGCCAGAAAGATATTTACCTGTTTTATTGACTATACAAAGACATTCAACTGTGTGGATCATAGCAAATTATAGATAACATTGCAAAGAATGGGAATTCCAGAGCACTTGATTGTGCTCATGAGGAACCAGTACATAGATCAAAAGGCAGTCATTTGAACAGAACAAGGGGATAGTGCATGGTTTAAAATCAAGAAAGGTGTGCATTGAGGTTGTATCCTTTACCATAATTATTCAACCTGTATGCTGAGTAAATAATCCAAGAAGCTGGAATATATGAAGAAGAATGTGACATCAGGATTGGAGGAAGAATCATTAACAACCTGAGTTATGATATGCAGATGACAAAACAT
>NW_006921992.1:142115-145876 GCF_000298275.1 Orycteropus afer afer | reverse complement strand
AACAACAACAACAACCCTTCTGTGGGTGCTAAGGTCCCACCCTCCTGGAGAAAGAGTCAGTCTCAAGTAAGGTCCAAGGAGGTGGCTGCCATCCTTGCTTCAGGAGGGGGTTCTTGAAGTAGCCCACCCTGTGTACTTGTTAGAGATTGGGATCATGGTCCTGGAATTCCACCCTCAGTCCCTCTTCATGAGAAAGGTGGACAACAAGAAAGGAAGACTGAAGAACTGATGCATTCAAATAGCAGTATTGGTGAAAAATACTGAATATGCCATGGACTGTCAAAAGAATGAACAAATCAGTCTTAGAATACAAATACAGCTAGAATGTTCCTTAGAGGCAAAGATAGTGAGATTTTGACTTGTTTAGTTTGGACATGTCATCAGAAAGCCCAATCATTAGAAAAAGACAACATACTGGGTCAATGAAAATGAGGGAATGCCTCCATGGGATGGGTTGACACAATGGCAGCAACAATGAATTTGAGCACACCGATGATCGTGAAAATGGTGCAGGACTGGACAACCTTTAATTCAGTTATACATGGAGGCCATGAGTTGGAGCTGACTTGATGACAACTGACAATTACATGGAACACACATGTTTCATAGCTCAGGAAACAGAGCTTCAAGAGGGTGAGGGAATAGATGAGGCTGACAATGTTTTCTGAGCTCCTTTGGAGCTGTGTGCCAAAGGGACCCTGGTAGTGCAAAAATTAAGTGCTCAGCTGCTAACCAAAAGGTGGGCAACTCAAACCCACCGGCAGCTCTGGGGGAGAAAAGACCTGGTGATCTGATCTTATAAAGATTTCAGCCTAGGAAACTCTATGGGACAGTCCTCCTCTGTCTTATAGGGTCACTGTGCGTTGGAATCAACTAGACAGCATACAATGATTGTGCACCAGGCACCTCACTAAGAATTTACAGGCAAGGCCTTATGACAACTCTTTCACCAATGAGCAAACTGAGGCCCAGAGTGGTTAAGTCACTTGTCAGTGGTCATGCAGTAGCAGTAGGGGATCAAGATTTGACCCCAGAACAGGGTCAAACTGGTTCAGTCATGATGAGTCAGCAAAATCAGAACAGACCTGGATTTGTAAAATGGGGGTATACTGGAATGATAACTGGAATGAAAAAAGTTATGAGTCAAAGCCCTGGAATGAGAGACTGGGAATAGGCATTGTGAGTCCTTTCTGAAGTCTGATGGCCTGTTGGGGGAGACTGGATTATTTCTAAGACAGTGGAGAGCAACACACATTCAAAGTGGTGAGGTCTGGCACTATCTTTGAGCCAGACACTGTTGTTTCCCACTCTGTCAGTCAAGAGATTTGGCTGTTACACAATGCTTATGCTGCCCTTGTTTTCCAAGATGGAGAGTCAGTTTCTATCAGGACATCTGCTTGTAACTTTTCCCATTCTGATAATCATTCTGGTACTTCCACATTTTACAAAAGTCTGGTCAATTCTGTTGTCATTTCATTGGCTATGTCTGAATTGGGAAGAACCAGTACGAAGCCCTGGTTAAAAGCCTGTCTCCTCAAATGTGGGGCAGAATTTCAAATTTTCATGGAACCCAGACTTTCTAGAGTCATTGAGGCTGGATGACACCTGAAACAATTGCCCTGGGTAAATCTTTAAAACTGAAACAGAAACTATCCCCTGGAGTCATCTTTAAAGCAAACAATAGTTTAGCTTAATTAGAAAAGAATGTCTGCATGAAGCTTTAGACTCTTTTGAAGAATTATCTAGATGACAGTCCTATTGACAAGAGCAACTCCAAAAGTTAGATGAGCAGCTTAGGGGGCAGTGAGTTTGTGTTAATGGTGGTGAGATAATTCCGAAAATGGTATCAAGAAAATTGGCGCAACTTGAAGAATGTAACCAATGTCAGTGAATTGCGTGTGTAAGAATTGTCGGATTGATGTATGTTTTGCCATGTACATCTTCACTGAAATTAGCTTGTCTCCTCTTGTTGTTGTTGTTAGGTGCCAGTGAGTCAGCTCCAACTCACAGCAACCCCATGCACAACAGAATGAAACACTGCCTGGACCTGCACCAGCCTCATGATATTTGCTATTGCCTCCTCTTAGGTCTCTATAAATCATAATTTCATTTGTCTTTTAACAATAAATAGATTACATAAACAAACAAACAAACAAACAAACAAAAACAAGCTTCTCTCTTCCCAGAGGAGCTCACAGTTGTGGTGGCATGGGAGCTCAAGGGGCTGGTTGAAAGGGCCACCTTCTCCTGATTTCCTCTTGTCCTCAAGCCCCTGCCTTAGAGCCACAGGTAACCCAGCCAGACGAACACCATGGAGACTCACGCCCCTGAGTGTAGCATTCGATGTGTTTCCGGCTCTGGCCCCAACTAACTCACCAGCTTCATCCTCCCTGGGCCCAGCTATGCACTCCAAATTTACCTCCTCCGAACTTCTGGGCCAGACCCCAGGGTAGCTGATGGCTGTCCCTTAGCAGTGTGGGTGGGGTCTGGAAGGAAGCTGTTGGCCTGGGTGTGCCCAGCACAAACCGCAATCTTCTTCCCCCACCACACCCCACCCCAGGCAGCCGGCCTGGAAGGCTCCCAGGAGGCCCAGAGTGGGAGCCAGGGGTGGTCTCCTCATGGAGAGGGCTGCCTGGTGAGGGTCCCTCCTCCCTGGGTGACTTGGGAATACAGAGTGAGGCCCGGCTCAGGGGGTTCTCAGACATTGGCCAGAAGTGGAAGTTTTTTTGAACGTTGCATTTCACAGCCCCACCCTCTGCTTCAGGGAGGTGTGTGGGGGCCCCAGCATCTGCACTTTAAAATGCATGCTTGGTGACTGCCCACATTCCCCACCTGTCCCCTGTCCTCTCTTCCCCATGCAGGTCTGGGGCCCAAGAAGCCTATCCCACGTCTCTCCCTGTCACCGGTCATAGACTCCCCTCTGTCCCCCAGCTCACGTCTCATGCAGGACACTGGGGGTGCGGATAGCACCCCTACCAGGCTCAGAAGCAGGGTGAATGGAAGGTGGAACAAGATCATGGATGGTCTGTCTGTCCGCTGCCTTCCAGGTCCCCATGCCACCTGTCCCTGTCAGTCTGCCTGTCCCCCCACTCCATGTGATGGTCACTCACCAGATGGAGCTGTGTCCTCGGTGCTGCCGGTGTCCAGCCTGGCAATGAGCTCCTGCAGCCCCGGACCCACGGCTAGGGAAGCATTGGTGGGCCAGGGCCCAGTGTCACCGCAGGGTGACCCATCTCTGTCTCAATTTTCTCTTCCTCAATCGCCTGCCACCTCTGTCCCCACTGTAGATAGACCTAGGGGTCTGACACCAGCACATAAGACACGGGGTCTAGAAGCAAGAGGTCCTTCCTCTGCCCCCAGCCCTGTGTGTGCAGGTGTCTTGAGGAGGTGGGTCAGGAACCAGGGGGAGTCTCACCGCTTTCACCCCACCCCAACAGCTTCCTGTTGTTCAGAGCCAACTGCAGAAGAGGAACGGGAGCCAGGGCCTCACCCGGGTGCATGGGGGCACAGAGACATATGGGGACACACACTGTCACGTGTACCCACAGAGATGCAGGCAGCCACACACACACACACACACACGGGGGCACAAAGGGGCCTAAGACACACAAAAGCAAGTGGATCCACATGGTGGCTGGTAAATGTTTAACAATTGCCTCTGACAAAACCCACTGCCATCGGGTCAGATCTGACTCATAACGAACACTCTTTGGGTTTCCAACGTGATATCACTACAGAAGTAGATTGCCCAGTCGTCCTTC
>NW_006921992.1:133717-134624 GCF_000298275.1 Orycteropus afer afer | reverse complement strand
CATGAGCAAACCTTTCCTTGACTTTTTACAGTGATGAACTCATACAATATTTGTCCTTCAGTGGTTGACTTATTTCACTCAGCATAATGTCCTCCAAATTCATCCATGTTGAGGTGATTCATGGATTCTTCATTATTTTGTAATGTTGCATACTTTTCTGTTGTGTGAATGTATCATAGTTTGGTTATCCATTCATCCATTGATGAGCACTTAGATTGTTTCCATCTCTTTGCTAGAGTGAATTGTGCTGTGATGAACATTCGTGTGCAGATATCTATTCATGTCCTGGATCTCATCTTTTTAGGATCTATCCCTAGAAATAAAATTGGTGGATCAAATGGTATTTCTGTTTCTAATTTTTTAAGGAGACACCATGTTGTTTTACACAGTGGCTACAACATTTTACAGTCCCACCTGCAGTAGATGAGAGTTCCAATCTCTCCACGTCCTCACCAGCATTTGTTATTATCTGTCTTGTTGAACTTTGCTATTATTGCTGGGATGAAATGATATCTCATTGTTGTTTTGATTTGCATCTCTCTAATGGCTAATGGTAAATGGTAAAGTGGAGGGCAGTGAAAAAGGGGAAGGCCCTCAAGGAGATGGATTGACACAGCGGCTGCCATTATGGGCTCAGGTGTAGCAAGGATTGTGAAGCTGGTGCAGGACCAAGCAGTGTTTTGTTCTGTTGTACATAGGGTCCCTATGAGTTGGAGTCAACTCAGTGGCACCTAACAACAACAACCATGGCTGATGATAGTGAACATTTCCTCATGGGTTTGTTGGCCACCTGTATATCTTCTTTAGTGAAATGTCTGTTCACGTCCTTTGACCATTTTTGAATTGGATTGTTTGTCTTTTGGTTGTTGAAGTGTTGAAGTTTTCTACACATTTTAGAGATAAGTCT
>NW_006921992.1:130817-132874 GCF_000298275.1 Orycteropus afer afer | reverse complement strand
AGCTCCTACTATGCCACCAGGGCTCCTTCCAGGTCCAAGGAGTGGCTGGTGGGTTTGAAACGCCAGCCTTCTGGTTAGCAGTCAAGTGCCTTAGGCACTGCGCTACCAGAGCTCCCCCTAGACAAGGGAAATGTATCCCTAAAGCACGCTTAACCAGGAAGCCAATTCATCGGCTGACCTCTAACAACATGGAGATGAACTTGATAGACAGATTGTACTCCATCTGAAACTTCATTCACCACCATTCGATAACCCTTTTTCAGGTCCAGACCAGCAGCACATTTCTTGTCAATGATCATTAAATGTCCAAGAAGACTTTCATCATCATCTCCTGCTTCAGAGATCTGAGAAATATGTTTCTTAAGTATCACCAGGAAATGCGTTGGTGCTTGAGGTGAAGCATCATGAAAAGCAAGACACTAGTCATCCTCAAAAATGATCATGGCTGGGATTTTCTTGTGGATGATCTTCCCAAAGACTGTGTCACCACCAGGCCAAGTGCTCTGAGACTTGGTGACCTCACCTGCCATCCCAGTCTCCCTCCTGCCACACGGCTCCAGGAGAAACTCTGGAGGAGGAAGGAGCTAGGCAAGCTGGAGGGAGGCGGGCCCAATACCACATTGCTTTGAATACTGTGACTGTATAGTAGGTTTTGAGATCTGGGAGTGTGAGACCTCCTACTTTGTTTCCTTCTTCAGCAGTGCTTTGCTTATCCAAGGTCTCTTTCCTTTCCATATGAAGTCAGTGATTGGTTTTTCCATGTCCTTAAAGAGTGCTGATAGAATATGCATCAGGATTATATCGAATGTGTAGATTGCTTTGGGTAGTATTGACATTTTTACAATATTCAGCCTTCTTATCCATGAACATGACATGTTTGTCCACTTATGTAGGTGTCTTGTAGTTTCTTGTAGTAGTGTTTTGGAGTTTTCTTTGTATAGGTTTTTTTGTGTCCCTGGTAAGATTTATTCCTAAGTATTTTATCTTTTTTAGTAGCCATTGTAAATGGTATTATTTTCCTTATTTCCTTTCCAGAGTTCTCTTGGTTGATGTAGAGGAACCCAAATGATTTTTGTATGTTGACCTTGTATCCTGCCATTATGCTGAACTTTTCTATTAGTTCCAGTAATTTTCTTGCTGAATCTCTTGTATTTTCTATGTATAGGATCATGTCATCTGTGAATAGAGATAGTTTTATTCCTTCTTTGTCAATTTGGATGCCTTTTATTTCTCTTTCTTGCCTTATTGCTCTGGCTAGGACTTTCTATGCAATGTTAAATAGAAGTGTCGATAGATGGCATCCTTGTCTGGTTCCCATTCAGAAGGGGAATGCTTTCAGTCTTTCTCCATTGACAATAATGTTAGCTGTTGGTTTTGCATATATGCCCTTTATTATGTTGAGGAATTTCCCTTCTATTCCTATTTTGCTAAGAGTTTTGAACAAAAATGAGTGTTGGATTTTATAGGATGCCTGTTCTATGCCAATTGGTATGATCATATGGTTCTTTTATTTATGTGATGGATTACAGTAATTGTTTTTCTGATGTTGAACCATCCTTGCATACCTGGTATGAATCCCACTTGGTCATGATGTATTATTATTTTTTTTATGCATTGTTGGATTCTGTTGACTAGAATTTTGTTGAAGACTTTTGTATCTATATTCATGAGGGGTATTGGTCTTTTTTTTAGGGTATTGGTTTTCCTTTTTAGTGGTGTCTTTACCTGGGTTTGGTACCAGGGTAGTGCTTGCTTCATAAAATGAATTTGGGAGGATTCTATAATTTTCTATGTTCTGGAATAGTTAGAGTAGTATAGGTGTCAGCTCTTCTCTGAATGTTTGATAGCATTCTCCAGTGAAGTTGTTTGGGCCAGGATTTTTTTTTTTTGTTGTTGTTAAGTGCCATCGAGTCATTTCCAACTCATAGCGACCCCGTGCACAGCAGAACGAAACACCGCCCGATCCCGCACCAGCCCCACAATCCCCGCTATACTTGATCCCATCATTGCAGCCACCGTATCAATCCATCTTGTTGAAGGCCTCCCCCTCTTTCATC
>NW_006921992.1:128614-130717 GCF_000298275.1 Orycteropus afer afer | reverse complement strand
GTCCTCAGCCGTTAAGTTCAGCCCCTGGTGCCTGCCCCCCCCCATAATCTCACCCCCACCCCCTTACTCTGGGTCAACCACCCTTCACTTATTTCAGTTCCTCAAATGAGCTCTTCTCACTGCTGGCCTTTGCAAGCGCTGTTCCCTCTGCCCACTCATTCTGCATGTCTCCCTCCCACTCTTCAGGAGGCTGCTCAAGTGTTGCCTCCTCCAAGAAGGCTCCGTTGACTTCCTGGGGAGATGAGCCCCTGACACCCAGTCTCCCCTGGTAGGTGGCCCCCTGAGACCTTATCCCAGTGGAGCTAAGTGACTTTCTGGGAAGTTGGGTGTTTAATATTCATCTCCCACAGGGTGGTCTAGGTGGGACAGATGCTCAGTTCTATGTTTGTCCTTTCACCCTACAGCAGCCAGAGGGATCCTGTTAGAACCCAAGTCAGATCATGCCCCTCTCCTGTTCTCATCTGAAAACAAACCAAATCATTTCCATTGAGTTGAATCTGACTCATGGCAGCCCTACGTAAAGTAATCCATCCTTCTCACTGAAACCTTGCATGGCCTGACCAGTCGCCTCCCTGCCCTCCCTTACCCCTCTCTCACTCTGATCCAGCCACACAGGCCTCCTCACTGTTCCGCCAACTCACCAGGTAACTTCTTGCCTCAGGGCCTTTGCACATGCGGTTCCTTCTTCCTGGAGCACTCTTCCCTCAGTTATTTGCACGCCTCACTCTCTCACTTCACATGGGGTCTTACTGTTGTTGTTGTTAGTTGCTGCATAGTGAGTCCAACTCATGACCTCATGCACAACAGAAAAAAACATTTCCTAGTCCTGCACCATCTTCATGATTGCTGGTATGTCTGAGTCCATTGTTACAGCCATTGTGTCAGTCCACCTCATGGAGGGTTTCCCTCATTCCCATTGGCCCACCACTTAACCAACCATGATGTTCTTTCCCAGTGATTGGTCTTTCCTGATGACGTGTCCAAAGTAAGCCAGATGAAGTCTCACCATCCTTGCTTCTAAGAACATTCTGGCTGTACTTCTTCCAAGACTGATTTCATTTTTCTGGGTGTCCATGATATATTTAATATATGTCACCAACACCACAATTTGAATGAATCAATTCTTCAGTTTTCATTGTCCAGCTTTGACATGCACATGAGGTAACTGAAAAGACCATGGCTTGGGTCAGGGGCATCTTAGTCCTCAAAGTGACATCTTTGCTCTTTAACACTTTAAAGAGGTCTTTTGCAGCTGATTTTCCAGTGCACTATGACATTTGACATGTTGACTGCTGCTTCCATGGGCATTGATTGTGGATCTAAATAAAATGAAACCTTTGAAACTTCAATTTTTCCTCCATTTATTATGATGGTGCTTGTTGGTCCAATTGTGAGGATGTTTGTTTTCTTGTTGTTGAGGTGTAATCCATACTGAAGGCTGTAGTCTTTGATCTTCATCATTAAGTGCTTCCAAGTCCTCTTGGCTTTCAGCAAGGAAGGTTGTGTCATCTGTGTATCTCAGGTTGTCAATAAATCTTCCTCCAATCGTGGTGCTGTTCTTCTTTACATAGTTCAGCTTCTTGGATTATTTGCTTAGCTTATAGATTGAATGAATAAGGTGAAAGGATACATATAGTCGGTGCTCAGTAAATATTTACTGACTCAACGTGAATTCTAACTCACTTTTTTGGACAGGGACAAGGGTGAGGACTTTAGCATATTTTTTGGGGGGACACAACTCAGTTCCTAACAGCAGGGAATTCAACCAGGGCTGGGAGGTCAGGAAGAGCTTCTACAAGAGTTGACATTTCAGCTGAAACCTCCAGGGTGAGTAGAGTTAAATGAGTGAGAAAGAGCTTGGGGGAGAGTGTTGCAGGTGGAGGAAACAGCGAATACAAGAGCTCTGGGGATGAGAAGTAGGTTGGCTTGAATGAAGACAGAAGGGGAGAAGATTTTTATTCTTATCCTAAGTGCTGTGGAATCATAGTTCTCGTGCTGCTATGCCAGAACTACCACAAGTGGTGGCTTTGCCGAACAGAATGTATTTCCTCACTGTTTGTTGTTGTTGTTGTTATGTGCTGTCCAGTCTGACCCGACTCATAG
>NW_006921992.1:120639-121429 GCF_000298275.1 Orycteropus afer afer | reverse complement strand
TAAATTAACCTCTGAGTACTGCTTTCACTGTATCCTAAAGGTGTTGGTAAATTGTATTTTCATTCTCTTTTGTTTCTAGGAATTTTTTTTTTTTTTTATTTCACACTTTATTTCTCCTGTTACCCAATAGGTTTTTGAGCAGTGTATTATTCAGTTGCCACATATTTGATTTTTTCCCTTGGTCTTCCTATTGTTGATTTCTAGTTTTATAGCATTGTGATCTGAGAAGATGCTTTGTAGTATTTCAATATTTTTTACATTTAAATTTATTGAGGCTTGGTTTGTGTCCTAACATATGGTCTGTTCTGGAGAATGATCCATGTGCACTGGAGAAGAATGTGTATTGTGCTTTTGTTGGGTGAAGTGCTTTATATATATCTATGAGGTTGGGTTGGTTGATTGTGTTGTTGAGCTCTGTATCTTTGTTGAATTTTTTTCTAGCTGTTCTGTCCTTCATTGAAATTGGTGTGTTAAGGTCTCCTACTACTATTGTAGAGTTGTCTATTTTTCCTTTCAGTTCAGTTAATGTTTCCTTTATGTATTTTGGAGTTCTTTCATTGGGTGCATAGATATTTATTATGGTGATGTCCTCTTGATCAATTGACCCTGTTAACATTATATAGTGCCCTTTCTTTGTCCCTTATGCTGGTTTCACCTTGAAGTCTATTCTATCAGAAATTAATATTGCCACTCTTGCTCTTTTTTGGTTGCCATTAGTTTGATATATATTTTTTCTATCCTTTGATTTTTAATTTATTTTTATCTTTGTGTCTAAGATGTGTCTCTTTTT
>NW_006921992.1:116249-118849 GCF_000298275.1 Orycteropus afer afer | reverse complement strand
TCTTTCTCTTGACTGGTGCATTTAGTCCATTCACACTCAGTGTAATTAATGATGAGTGTGAATTTATCATTGTCATTTATTATGTTTTTTGTTGTGTTGTTGTTGATTTGTTTGTTCCAAATATTTTTCTGTGTTGCACTCATTTTGTTATCAATAGCTTCTTCTCTTTTCTTCATTATTTTGTTTTACTGTTTACTAACCTCTTGTGATTTTCTTCTTTCATAGTTTGGTTAGAAGGATTGTTAATTTTCTTTGAGGTTACCCTGAAGTAGATTCTTATCTCCCTAAGTTTGGAACAGTCTGTTATATAAAGACATTATCCTGACTTCCTCTCCATTTGGAAGTTTTGGAATTACAACATTTATCCCCTCTATTTGCTTTGTTGTTGGTGTCATTTACAGATTGACTCCTCTATTTCACTATTTACATTTTTTGTGAGCTTATTTTGAGAATCTTTTTCTGGGTTGGTTTCTAGGTGGTGGTGTCAAGTGTCTTGATTTTAATTTGTTGTTCTCTGTTGCAGGTTTTCTATTGGAAAGACTGCCTTTAGCATTTCTTGTAGGTTTGCTCTGGTTTTCACAAATTCCTTTAGTTTCTATTTGTATGGGAATGTTTTGATTTTACCCTCATATTTGAGGAACAGTTTGGTTAGCTATATAATTCTTGGTTGGCAATTCTCTTCCTTCAAGGTTTTGTATATATCATTCCATTGGCTTCTTGTCTGCATGGTTTCTGCTGATAAATCAGAGCTTAGTCTTATTGGTTGTCTGTTGTAGGCTACATTTTGTTTTTCCTGAGCTGCTCTCAAGATCCTTTCTTTGTCTTTGGTTTTGGAAAGTTTGACTATGACATCTCTTGGTGGCTTTCTCTTGGGATCTATTCTGCATGGGGTTCATTGACCTTTTTTGGATGGATATCTTTCCTTCTTTCATGATATGGGGGAAATTTTCTGTTAACAAGTCTTTGACTATGTTCTCAGTATTTTTTTTTTTTTTTGCCTCTTGTTCTAGGATTCCAATTAGGCATATGTTATTTCTTTATATGTCATCCCATATAACTCTTAGGTTTTCTTCATTTTTCTTAAATCTTTGTTCTGATTTTTCCTCATAGGATCTGGCATCAACGAATTTGTCTTCTAGCTGGGAAATGCATTTTTTCAGCCAGTTCTGGTCCACTCTTTGTCCTTCCAATGTGTTATCTATCTCTACAATTTTAGAGTTTACCTTCTGGATTTCTAGTTGCTGTTTTTGTATAAGTTCTAATCGTGTATTTATTTTGTTATTTTGCTCTTGAATGATTTTCCTGAATTCTTCAAGGGTGTTGTCTGTCTTCTTGTTGCTTCTGTTTATGGTTTCTTTGGGCTCTTGGAGGGTCCTATAGACATATATCTCTATCTATATCTCTATCTATCTATCTATCTTTTGAATTCCATATAAGCTAGTTCTATTACTTGTTCTTCCTTGGGGACTTTTCCTAATTCTTTAGTTTGGGCGCTTGTTTCTATGATCTTGTCCTGTTGTTTTGTGTGATTTGAAGTTGTCTGTTGTTTCCTAGACATTTTGAAGTTATTGTCTTTATTTGTTAGTTATGTGTTGATTTGTTTCACCCGGGTTTTATGTTTTACTTTGTTTTAATATATCTGTAAATGTGGAGGAGGTGTACTTCTTTGGTTGTTAACTCAGCTGTACTGGTTTGCTCCTTGGCTTTCTCTGTGTTAGTGGAGTCACTGGTGGGGATGTGGGTGCAGGTGTCTGCTCATTGTGAAGAGGAGTTGCAGTTCAGTCAAGCAGGTGTTGTCCACTGTGTGTTGTTGATCCCGTGGTGCAGGAGTTATTGGTGTTACTTGTCTGTTGGGAGAGGTGGTTGTTGTAGTTTTTATGTGCCATCGAGTCAGACCCAACTCATAGTGGCCCCTCCTTGGGTTTCCGAGGCAGTATCACTAGGGAAGTAGATTTCCCAGCCTTTGTTCTGAGGACTGGCTGGTGGGTTTGAACCACCAGCCTTCTGGTTAGCAGTCAAGTGCCTCAGGCACTATGCTACCAGAGCTCCGGTTGTTGTAGTGGCTATGACCAACTAAAAAAAAAAAAACAAACAAAAAACAAACAAAAATACCAAATGCACTGCCATTGACTCAATTCTGACTCATAGTGACCCCAACTGGATTTCTGAGGAGGTAAATCTTTATGGAAGTAGATTGCCCCATCTTCCTTCAGCTGAGCAGAACTGCCAACCTTCTGGTTAACAGTTAAATGCCTTAGGCACTGTGCCACCAGAGCTCCTTTATGGCTGACTAGTAGGGGCTATGAAAGTACAAAGTAAGAATTTAGGAAAATTGAAAGTTGTCACAAAGGAAATGGACCACATAAAGATCAATATCCTAGGCATTAGTGAGCTGAAATGGACTGGTTTTGGACATTTTGAATCAGACAATCATATGATCTACCATGCTGGGTGTTGTGGTTACCTAGTGCCGCTCTGACAGGAATATACTACAAACATGAGTTTATTCTTACAATTTGGAGTCTTTAAGTCCAAGTTCAAAGTGCCAGGCTCTAGGAGCTGGGTGAAAGCCCCTCAACCTTGGGCTTCAGCTCTACCTC
>NW_006921992.1:111863-115649 GCF_000298275.1 Orycteropus afer afer | reverse complement strand
CAACTTCTGCAGTCTGAAATTGACCAAACATGCAATCAAGATGTGTTGATTATTACTGGTGATTGGAATGCAAAAGTTGGAAACAGAGAAGAATCACTAGTGGTTGGAAAATACTAGAAAAATAGAAATGATGCTGGAGATCACATGATAGAATTTTACAAGACCAACAACTTATTCATTGCAAATATATATATTTTCAACAACATAAATGGTGGCTGCAACGTGGACCTCACTAGATGGATCATACAGGAATCAGATCAACTACGTCTGTGGAAAGATGATGGAGAAGCTCAATATGACCACACAGAAATCAAAACAAGGCCAGGGGCTGACTGTGAAACAGATCATCAATTGTTTGTATTCAAGTGCAAATTGAAGCTGAAGACAATTAAAACAAGTCCATAAAAACCAAAATATGACCTTGATTATATCCCACCTGAATTAAAGACCATCTGAAGAATAGATTTGACACATTGAAAACCAATTGACAGAAAACCAGATGAATTGTGGGATGACATCAATAACATCATTCATGAAGAAAGTGAAAGGTCATTAAAAAGACAGGAAAGGAAAAAAAGACTGAAATGATGTCAGAAGAGACTCTGGAACTTGCTCTTGAATGAAGAGTAGCTAAAGTAAATGAACGAAATGACAAGATAAAAGAGCTGAACAGATTTCAAAGAGCAGCTTGAGAAGATAGAGGCAATTATTATAACGAAATGTGCAAAGACCTGAAGTTAGAAAACTGAAAGGGAAGAACACCCTCAGCATTTCTCAAACTGAAAGAACTGAAGAAAAAAATTCAAGCCTTGAGTTGCAATATGGAAAGAGTCTATGGGGAAAATATTGGGTGATGCAGGAAGCATCAAAAGGAAATGGAAGGATACACAGACAGTCACTGTACCAAAAAGAATTGGTTGATGTTCACATTTTTCAGGAGGCGGTATATGATCAAGAACCAATGGTATTGGCTGGGGAGGAACCTCAGGCCAGGCTGTGTGTGTGTGTGTGTGTGTGTGTGTGATGTTGTGAGTTTTGTCATTGTGATGCTGTGTACACAGCTGGGTTGGATTGTGATGCAGCTTGTGGAAGTCTGATGGGATGGTTGTGACTGGGTGTGACCGTGATGCTGTCTGTAACTTAAGTATGATTGTGTGTGACCAGTGACTACAAGTAGTGTTTGGGACTGTGGGTGCAACATTGTCTTGTGACTTATGTGTGATTGTATCATAGGTGGTCATAACATTGTCTATGACTGTGTGTTTGCAAAGCTGCGACTTGTGTGCAGTTGTGTGGTTGTGTGTGACAGGAGTGACTTGTGTGGCTGTGGTTGCAGTGTTGTGGTCTGCCTTGTGTATGATTGTGTGGCTATGTGTGATGGCCATGACCATGAGGTGGTGTCAGTGACTGTGTCCTTGAAACATTGTCCTGTGACTCATGTGTGACTATGATGTTATAACACCGTGACTGTGACTGTTTGTGATGGTGTGACCTGTGTGCTTGTGTGTGACTGTGCAGCTGTGTGTGAATGTTATGCTCTGAGTGTCCACGTCTGTGGTTGTGTAAGAGTTCCTGAGACTGTGGAACTGTGTGGTCAACTTCCTGCCATGCTGTAGGTGTGACTACATCTCCATTTGCTCTTTCTTTCCACCAGCAAACACTTCCCTGGTGCCTGCTCACGCCAGACCATGGGCCGGGTGCTGGGTTTGCAGCAGTGGCCAAGACCACTATGGTCTCCACTCAGTGGAACCTCCACCCTAGTGGGACGTGTGTGCTTAGCAGTGGTGTGATGCAGTCAACTAGTGGATGATATATTGTAGCTAGAAATCTACATGATGGCTGGATTTACACCATGGAAACTGGCAAACACTACAAAGCTGCCCCCTCCCAGGAGAGCTGGGTGCTAAATGTTAACATTTAACATTGCTGGGCTTATGTCTCTGGGTATCATGTTGAGGGACCAGGCTGAAGTGTGGCCACAAGCCTGTGGGTGGGACTCGAGTGTGTGATTAGGACTGTGGGTGGGGCTGGGCTGGGCCCTTGACAGAAATGAGTCCTGATGATGAATCTCCCCCCACCCACACTCATGAGACAGGGTGGGCAGTGACATTTCCTTTCTCCAGGCAAGTGCCTGAACCCCCAAGTTCCACTTTATTCTGAAGCAAAAGCATAAATTCCCTCCATTCCTTCTCCCTGAATACCAGGCAAATTAGCTTTACCCCACACTTGGGGGCCTACAGAACCCCCAAGACTTTGGGTCTTTGGCTTCAGTGTTGTCCACAACAGAATCTGAAGTCCTTAGTCCTCTGGAGGTGTCCGCTGGCTCTTCACTCTTACAAGTGGCTTAGTTCTTGGCCCCAATGGTGCCCATTGAATTCTCCATCCGCCGAGTAGCGGGGCTCCCCATGGGCCCCTCAAGTTTGCTTTGTGCTAGGTTCTCTGTCTCCTGAGGCACCCTCTGAGATCTCTGCCTGCCAGATCCCCATTCAATTCACCATCAACCATGAACGTGCCAAAGTAGGACCACGTTCTGTCCTGGAGTCTGACCACATGCTCGTAGAGCACACGGACGACTACTTCTTCCCCGGCCTCCAGGTGCACCATGCCAGCCATGAAGCTGCTGTCCCACCAAACGTGGGGGTTGACTGACCACTGACCACACACAGGGTGACCGCCAGCTGACCAAGAGCTCCAACTCTTTGGGGTAGCAGGGTGTGAGCTTGTAGAGGCCATGGGTGATAGGCAGGCTGCTGGCCAGCCCCCGTGGGCAGCCCACGCCACCCAGCTGCATCTTGGAATAGATGTAATAGTAGCCAGCCTGGGACATCACCAGGGCCCCATTGCGGTAGTCAAGGCCCCTCAGGAAGGCCAGGCCTAGCTGTGTCTCCCACAGCAGTAGGCCCCCTTTGCCCATCAGACTAGCATTGGCCCCTGGGGAGGGAGGAGAGAAAAGGGGTTAGTCCACTTCCCAGGCTTGCTGCAGGACCCCAGGCTATTCCCCACCCCTCCCTGCCCCTCCACCCTGATGCTATATGAACTCACTTCCTCCCCAATTTGCAGGGGACCCTGCTGCACAGAGGCAAAGTCATTTGCTTATCACAGATCTTAACTCACCCCAGCCCTGTTTTGCAGGTGGGGAAATTGAGGCACAGTTGTCGGATGGGTACTGTTCAGTCAATTCCAGCTCACAGTGACCCCAGGTGACAGGGTAGGACTGCCCCACAGGGTTTTCTTGGCTGTCGTCTTCACAGAAGCACACTGCTACGTCTTTTTCCCTCAGGGCTGCGGGGTGGGTTTGGTTGGCAGTCAAGTGCTTAACTGTTGCACCACTTGCTTTACAAAGGGGAAACTGAGGCACAGGTGATTAAGTGACTTGCCCAGGGCCTCAAGGCACATAAGTGGCAGAACCAAGGCATCACACTCTAGTCCAGTAATCTCTGTGTGCCTCAATTTTTGTCTCTGGAACCAGAGCTGTTGGCAGTGCTAGCTTAGGGTTTGCTGAATTAATCTGTGTAGAGTACATCCTGTGCCTGGCACGTAGTCAGCACTATACAAGCATTTATTAAAGGAACAAAATGAAAAATACATGGGCCCAAGCCCTGAGCCATTCTGTGGACACATATTGAATGAATGAGTGAGTGAGTGAGTGGAGGTTGTCCCATGGAATCAGTGTCCCAGGGAAGCAGAATTGTCTCCAGGCATGCTGGGGCATCTGTCTGGTCTCTCCTGGACACCCGACACCTCCTCCTGGGCCGACCCTGGGGTCCTCTCACCTGTGAGGTGTGC
>NW_006921992.1:109490-110833 GCF_000298275.1 Orycteropus afer afer | reverse complement strand
GGTAGGCAGCTTCCTGGCAGGGTGGGTTGCCTTTGGGCATTAACTGGTAGAAAAGATCAGCATGAAAGTCAAGTGCTTTTTGGGCAGGAAGATTTCCAGCGGAGTGGA
Source organism: Orycteropus afer afer (assembly GCF_000298275.1). Classification (NCBI taxonomy): domain Eukaryota; kingdom Metazoa; phylum Chordata; class Mammalia; order Tubulidentata; family Orycteropodidae; genus Orycteropus; species Orycteropus afer. Next base: position 110,725 of record NW_006921992.1, on the reverse strand, counting down.
TTGCCTTTGTCATTAATCGGCAGAAGAAGAGAGACCAAGGAAACGGAAGCAGAGCTGCCTCAGCCTCCAGGGTAGGACCATGGCCTTTGGGGGTGGAACGACCACAGCCCCCTAGGTTTCAAAGAGCCAGGCCTTCATGAACTTGGTTCTGGAGTGTGGGGCTACTTGTTCATGTGAGCCAGTGGGATGGAGCCATAGCCGCTGCCCAAGAGTGAGGTGGCGGGGCTGCCATGCCCAAGAGAGAGAGGAACAGGACCTGCCAGGCCAAGGGGGTGAGGTCACCACTTAGAGGAACTAGGGGACTGGAGCCACCCAGTGAGAGAGATCTGTACAGTTGCCACCCAATGAAGATCTGTACAGATGTCAAGTTGACAAGGGGTAGAATTGTGGTAGTTCAGTTTTCGTGTCAACTTGGCTGAGCCTGGTTGAGTGGCCAGGCAGCTGGATGTAGTATTCCCCATGATGGGACTAGTGATCAACTCCATGGTGGAATCTACTGTGAGCAGCTGAGTAGCTGCCTTAGGGATGTGGTCTGCTTCCTGTATATAAGCAGAAGCCTTGGGGAGTGGTCTCTAGCTGACGGCACGCTTGAACCCTGCATGTAGCTGTGTCGTTGTTCAGCAGCCTGCCATACTCTGCTGACCTTGGGACTTACAATGGACTTAAGTTAATGGCCTGCCATGTGACTTGGCAACATCGGGACTATGTCTTTTTACTTGTCAACCTTGGGCTTGTCAGCCTCAACAGCCAGCAGCTGTCTGAGTGAAGAAATGCTTCTAGCTCCAGTGGGCCGGCAGCAGGAGGCAGAGCTGGACTCCAAGGTTGAGGGGCTTTCACCTAGCCCCTAGAGCCTGGCACTTTCAACTTGGACTTAAAGCCTCCAAACTGTAACAAACTACTGTTTGTTAAGGGCATCCCATTTGTGGTATACTTCTGTCACAACGGCACTAGATAACCAGAACACTCACCTTGAACCAGCTGCTCCCAGGAACCTGCGTCCCCGACCTAAAAATGCAGAGTAGCACACCGTGAGGGCTTGGGGCCCACACCCTGATGTTATGAAAATGCCCCCAATATCATACAGACACCTCACTATCATACCCAAACTCACTGCCATTGAGTTGATTCCAACTCATAGTGACCCTAGAGGACAGAGAAGAACTGCCCCAGAGGGTTTCCAAGGCTGTCATCTTTACAAATGCAAACTGCCACATCTTCTTCCTGGTGGATTTGAA
>NW_006921992.1:106582-107990 GCF_000298275.1 Orycteropus afer afer | reverse complement strand
TCAACTCGGGCACCCTTATTATCATCCCCGCTTCACAGATGATGAAACTGAGGCTCAGAGAGGTGAGTCAACCTGTCCTGGGCTTCCAGAGAGCCAGGAGTGAGGTGGACATGCTTAGTGCACCCCCTTCCTGTGCACCCACACACGGAGATGTACAGGGACGCAGGGGACACCCTCTGCCTCCCGCAGCGAGCCCCAGACCCACTCACAGGCAGGCGGGCGCCCATCTCCTCCAGCCGCCGGTGCAGCTGCAGCAGGAACCAGCCCTGCACGGCCAGCCCGGTGCCCAGCAGCAGCAGGAGGAGGCCCAGGCCCAGCCTGGCAGCGCTGAAGGCCTGTCTCTGGCAGCCACGCCCCAGCCTCCTGAATGGGATGTCCGTCTGTCCGTCCACCACGAACACCGAAGGCCGCACAGCTGTGTTCTCCATGCCCCGGCGGCCGAGGCCCCAAGATGCCTGGGGAAGGGCTGGCGCGCTAGGTCTTGCAGGCTGGGAGGAAGTCGCGATTGCCTAACGCCCGGATGCTTCGCGCACTGCAGACAGTGCTCGAGGGCCCAGCTACCTTTAAAATGGGGGTTCAGCCTCATTCTTTTCCCCACATGCTCTCTGCTCCTTCCTGTCCCCTCACTCCCGGCTCCTGCTCCCTCATGCCCTGTCTCACACTTTCCAGAAGCCTCAGAAATGTGACTCAGGTGGGGGCAGGGGTGAGGTGGGGAGAGACCCCGGCTCCCTTCTCAGCTGCTTCCTTCACCTGATCAAGTACCTGTGGAGCACGTCTGGGTGCCAGGCACCGTCTGAGGCCTGGGTTCTGTCAGCAGTGAACGAGAGAGTCATCCCTGCTCTGCTGAGGCTCATAGTCAAGTCGGGTGAGAAAGACAGACAAGCTAGTGAATAAGAAAATAATTTATGAAGTGTTGTGGAGGGGACAGTGATGGCAGGCCTGCTGAATGGATGTGTGGGTGGAGGGGCCCTTGCCCCTCCTCTCCCCCCCACCTGGTGGGTGGACAGCATTGCCACTGGTGGGCTTGCACTAAGCCCCCACCATTCCACCTGTAGTGGAGAAATATTTCCAGTAGCAGAAGAAATGAAAGGATAGAAGTTGTTGTCCATGGCAACAGGAAGAAAGAGACTAGGAAGAAAGGTCTGGCGATCTATTTGTGAAAATCAACCAGTGAAAACCCTATGGATCCCAACAGAACATGGTCCCACGATACAGTGCTGAAAGGTGAGACCCCCGGTTGGAAGGTGCTCAGAGCACACCGAGGCCACAACAATGGACTCAAGCATCCCAGTGACCGTGAAGATGGTGCAGAACCAAATCAAAACAACAATGAGATACCATCTTGCTCCAGCACTAGTAGCAAAGTTCAACAAGACAGAAAATAACAAATGCTGGCGAGGTTGTGGAG
>NW_006921992.1:102397-105703 GCF_000298275.1 Orycteropus afer afer | reverse complement strand
CTCTGTAAATCTTCACCCAAATCCTAATTAAAAAAAAAAAAAAAAGATGGTGCAGAACCAGACAGCGTCCCCATGCCTCCACGTCAGCTGACAACAGCAACAACCATTCCAATGATATTTGCAACCAGCCTTGCTGAGGTGAAATTTACTATGTATAACATAGCACATCTATTTTAAGTAACATACATAACTAGAAGAAAATAATGTGTAGTCCTTTGGGTCACTGGTAGTGCAGTTTGCCTTCAACTACTAACTGAAAGGCCAGCAGTTTGAACCCAGCCAGCCATGTTGGAGAAGAAAGTTCTAACGATCTGGTTCAGTAAATACTGTAGCCAAAAACCCTATGGGGCAGTTCTACTCTGTCCTCTAGGGGCGCTATAAGTTGGAATTGACTTAATGGTAAGGGGTTTGGTTTTTGTTTTTGGTTTTGGTTCAGAGAAGGCTTCAGGGGATAGCATTGATTCTTATCACCTTTTAATCCACCCTTCACCCTCTAGCTAGAGGGGCAGCAGTGGCAGCTCTGCGGTAGAGTCCTCGCCTTCCATGCAGGAGACTGGGGTTCCATTCCCAGCCAGTGCACCTCAGATGCAGCCACCACTCGTCTGTCAGTGGGGGCTTGCATGTTGCTAGGATGCTGAACGGGCGTTAGCAGAGCTTCCAGACTAAGATGGACTAAGGAAGAAAGAGGACCTCTGGTAGCATCGTGCCTAAGGTTTGAATCCCCAGCCACTCCTCGGAAGGAAGGTTGAGCAATCTACTTCCGTAGTGATATCGCCTTGGAAACCCAAGGAGGGGTCGCTATGAGTTGGGTCTGACTTCTTGATGGCACATAACAACAACAACAAGGAAGAAAGACCTGCTGATATCTTTCTGAAAACCAAGCAGTGAAAGCTCTACAGGTCACAATGGTGTGATCTGCAAGCCATCACAGGCATGGGACAGGACCTGACAGTGTTTAGTGCTTGGGTGCTCAGGGTCACCATAAGGCAGGGTCAGCTCCACAGTGGCTGGCAACAACAACAAACAGACCCACTGCCGGAGAGTCTATTCTGACTCACAGCGCCCCTAGAGGACATAGTAGAACTGCCCCACAGGGTTTCCAGTCTTTATGAAAGCAGACTGCTCTTTCTGTTGGGTTCCAACCTCTGACCTCTCAGTTTGCGGCTAAGTGCTTAAGCAATGTGTCACCCGGACTTCTTTTAAACACGTAAGTCTGCTCTTATCACTCAACTGCTTAAACTCTTCCACTGGCTCCCCATTGCACTTTTGGGGTTGTCACGGGCAGCCAGCCTTCCCCCCAACACCAGTTTCTGTATAGTTTCTGTACACAGGTGAAGCTCTAGCCAGCTAGTGCAGTGAACTGCGGAGACCAGGCGGGGCCCCCTCCTCTCCCCACCCCACTACCCACTGCCCTGACCAGGAACCAATGCCTTGTGCTGTCCGGGGTCTGCTCTGGTCACCACCTACAAGTTGAGGGAGAACTCTGCTGTTGGCAACTCCCAGGTGCGAAGAGGTGGCTTCTCAGTCTGGGAGTTGACACCTTGCTAGTTGACACCTTGCTGGGCTCGACATGAGAGAGCCAGCGTCTCTGGACAGAAAGATTCACTGGGATCTGGGTGTCACTAGGGCAGATGGGGAAACTGCTCAAGGCAGCCACTCCTCATATCCTCTATCTGCCTGGTCTCCAGCTTCCTCTCCCTTGGGCTGGTCACCCTGTCCCAAGCATGTCACCAGTAGCTGGTGAAAAGTAAACCCATACCCTAGACAGCCTCCTCTGAGCAAGTGGGGCATAACAGGGCAGGACCTTCCTTCTCTGGTTTGTAAGTGTTATGGATTGAATTATGTCCCTTAAAAATATGTGTTGCAAACCCTAACCCCTATCCCCAAAGATGTGATCCCGTTTGGGAATAGGGTCTTCTTTGTTACAATGAAGCCACATCAGTGTGGCATGTGTCTTAACCAATCACTTTGGAGATATAAAATGAGCAGATTAGGCACAGCAGCAAAGAAGCACAGATGAGGGTAGATGCCATGTGGAGATCTAGCACAGATGGGGTAGACTGATACCATGTGTAGATCTAGCATGGACAGGGTAGAGTGATGCCACATGGAGATCCAATATGGATGGGATAGACTGAGGCCACATGGAGGTCCAGTACACAGGGATAGACTGATGCCACGTGAAGATCTAGCAGGGATGGTGTAGACTGAGGCCACGTGGAGATCTAGCATGGATAGGGTAGGCCGAGGCCACGTGGAGATCACCAAGGAACACCAAGAAGCCGAGACAAAGATTTTTCCTGGAGCAGGTAGACAGCCTCCCTCTAGAGCTGGTGCCCTGAGCTGTGAGAAAATAAATCACTGTTCATTAAGTCGTCTGCTTGTGTTTCTGCTTCAGTAGCACTAGCAGCTAAGACAGAGGCCACGTGGGGTGGGCAGTGGTTTAAGACCTGGCTGGAAGGTCTGCGGATGCTGCCCAGGGTAGAAACTCAGGATTTAGCAGCTGAGTGGGGCTGGAGAGGAGGAAAGGGAGATAAAGAAGATGTCTGGAGCCCCCCACCCTGTGCAGATCAGAGAGGGTGGATGTGGGGCACATGGGGAGCATGTCTTTATCCCCGCTCTGGTCTGTGGCTTCCAGTCGTGTTTCCACTGGACACAACAGCCCTGGCTCCATCTAGGTCGAGCTCAGCCTGTGGCCAGGGTTGGCTGGGGTCAGGCTCAGACTGAAGTTGAGGCTCGTTTGGGGTTGGGCTTATAAATCAACCAGGGTTGGGGCTGTTCAGCCTGAGGCTGGTCTCCACGTGATAACGGGGCTCAGACATGAATTGGAACCGACACAACAGCAGTTTTTGTTGTTTTAAAGGAGGCAGGTACTTCAGACTCCACTGGGCAATGGAGATTGGGGAGTGGGATGGGCTGTGAAAAAATTAGCACAGTGCATTTACAAAAATACCTGGGGAAGGGAGGGAGTGGTTTTCAAACAAACATAGAAGGTGCGTGTTATTTGCTTAAAGATACAGTTTTTCCTGATACTACCGAGGAGTTAGGAGGTGGGGGTTTCCAGGGCCTGGGTGTCTTTGGAAAAAGAAACTGTGCAGGGGAATTTCCAAGCTCAGGGTTTTTTTGTGTGTGACGAGGGGCCCAGAGCTGGAGCCTGGATGCACCCTAGTGTGTGTGTGCACACGCACACACACAGTCTCTAAGGGGTTTGGTAGGTGCCATCCAATTGGCCTCTGTGGTAATTAAGTTTGTGTGTCAACTTGGCCAGGCCTGGTTGAGTGGCTGGGCAGCTGGTGGTAGTTATTC
>NW_006921992.1:97137-98152 GCF_000298275.1 Orycteropus afer afer | reverse complement strand
AGCCACTCACAGCCACACCAGTCTCACCAATCTTACACATAACACAGTCATAGCTACCACACTCAGTTGCTCTCTCACACACATACATACACCTACCAGTCTCACATACAGTCACACCTACCACACTTGGTCTCACACACACACCACTTATAGTCTCACATATAACCTACACCTACCACAGAGTCTCACACACAACCACAACCACATCTACCATAATTCTCTCTGTCTCTCACGCACATACCATCAGTCTCACACACAACCACACCTACCACATACATCTCTCTCTCACACTCACACTACCAGTCTCACACACAATCACACCTACCACCGAAACCAAAACCAAACACATTGCTGTTGAGTCGGATCTGACTCATAGCAACCCCTCCTTGGGTTTCCGAGGTGGTATCACTACAGAAGTAAATCGCCCAGTCTTCCTTCCAAGGAGTGGCTGGTGGATTTGAACTGCCTGCCTTCTGGTTAGCAGTCAAATGCCTTAGGCACTATGCTACTAGAGCTCCTAACAGTCCCACAAACACAATCATGGCCACACAGACTGTATACAGTCTCTCACGCACACAGCCACACCTACCAACAGTTGCACACACACAACCATAGCCGTTCACAGTCACATGTCCACGTGCCCTCCCTGGTGATGGACACACTGTGCTGTCCTCACACCATAGCCCAAGGCAGGCTCACAGGCCTTGTCCAGCTGATCTTCCAGGGTGACCTTGTCGTCCACCTGGTGCATGAAGCAGTTCTCTGCAGGGGTTGGGGACATCATCTCAATCCCATTTCTTGTCCTGGGCCCACCGCTCTGAGTGTGGCCGTCCCCCTTGGTGTCCAGAGCATGCCCCCTCAGGTCACCTCATGAGGGTGGGGTCAGTGAGTGCCTCCCCACTCACCCTCAGCACAGCGACACCTGTCCTTGTGGCACAGCTTGTCCAGCATCCCGTCATCCTTGTCCAGGTGGTAGAACTGGATGCAGGACTCGTCTGTGGGCACAGGTGAGGGG
>NW_006921992.1:89232-96717 GCF_000298275.1 Orycteropus afer afer | reverse complement strand
TCTTAGTCTGGAAGCTCCACTGAAACCTGCTCAGCATCCTATCAACACACAACCCTCCGCTGACATGAAGTGCATTGGCAGGCAATGGAACCTGGGTCTCCCACAGGGAAAGGAAGAATCCTTCTACTGAACTACCACTGTTGCCATGGGAACAACATCCTCCCATTTTCAGATCCTGAGGAAACTTTGACCCTTAACTCATAGACCCTTAAGACTGTTTTTGGACCTTCATAGCTGTGGGACCCTCATACACTAATTCTCTGACCCCTGGGACCTTCAGCCCCCAGCCTCAAGGTTGGCTGCTCACTCAGGTTGTAATAGGAATAGACCTTGATGGACCCAGGCTGGATAAGGCCGACTGTGAAGTACTGGTGAACTTTGAAGGTCAGACACTCCTCCCTGGTGTGTGAGATCTGGGGAGGAAGATGGGTTTGGTCAGTGGGAAGGGAGGTGTCCATCACAGGGCACTAGGAGTTGGAGCCATTGTTGTTGTTAGTTGCCATCAAGTCAATTCCAATTCATGGAGACCCCCTGTGTGCAGTGTAGAACTGTACACTGTGGTGGTCCATAGGGTTTCCACTGGCTGACCTTGAAAAGCCATAGGGCTTTCAAGGCTGTGACCTTTCAGAAGCCGATCACCTGGACTTTCCTCCCAGGTGCCTCTGGGTAGGTTCAAATGCCAAGGTTTTGGTTAGTGGTCTAGGGAAGAGTATGTTGAGTGGGAGCAATGGTAGAGAAATTGAGGGATATGGGTGGGGGACAATGGGGATGGGGCCAAGATGAATGAGCTGTTCAGCAAATCCATGTTCTTTTTCTCCCAGACTCACAGCTAGGTGACATTTCCCAGCCTTCCTGTGGGTTGAGGCCACATGGCTACATTCTGGCCAACCAATTGCTATCAACACCCATAAAAACCACCCATGCATAAGTCCCTTTTCTTCTAGAAATAATGGATCCAGCAGAGGACTCCAAGGGGGTCATAGGGATGGCAGAACCATAGATGGGAGGTGCTTGGATCCCTGAGTGACTGCATGGAGCCGAGTCTCCCTTCCTCACCCTTCTCAACAATTACAATTCACATAAGTGAGAAATGCAGTCCTGTTAACTTAAGACACCATGTTCTTCAGGGCCTTGTGATAGCAGCTAGCATCCACTGTTACGGATTAAATTTTGTCCCTCCAAAATATGTGTTGTAAATCCTGACCCCTATCCTTGTGGATGGGATTCCATTTGGGAATAGGGCTCTTTGTTATGTTAATGAGGCCATACCAGTGCAGGGTGTGTCCTAAGCTGATCACTTCTGAGATATAAAAGAGTAGACAAGGCACCGGAAAGCAAGGGATGTGGAATGATAGAATACAGAAGCCACACAAAGGTCACCGAGGAACCCGGGGACAAAGAACACTCCAGAAGCTAGACCAGGACCTTCCCTCAGAGCCACAAGAGAGTGAGACTTCCCCTGAAGCCTGCACTCGATTCAGATTTGTAGCCTCCTAGACTGTGAGAAAATAAATAAATGTTAGCTAAATCCCCCCACTTGTAGCATTTGTGTTACAGCAGGACTGAGAAGCCAAGACACTGACTAAAGTAGGGTAAGAGCACTGGGGGTATTGGGAATTGTTGTTTGTTGCCACGGAGCCGAGTCTGACTCACAGCCATATATCTGTCAGAGCAGAGCTTCTCCCAGGGCTTTCAATGCCATGGCCTTTTGGAAGCAGAGTTCCAAACCTGTCTTCCGAGGCCCCTCTGGGTGGGTTTAAACCTCCAACCCTCTGGCTAGTAGCCAAGTGCCTGACTGTGTGGGCTGCCCAGGGACTCTGTGCCTGGGGTGACCCCCTTGTTTCATGTGTTCCTCCCGCACTACTCTCCTAGCCTGGGACTAGCCTGACGTGGGGACACAGACACAGAGAGAGAAAAGGCCAGCCAGGGAGGGGTCAAGGTACCAGTGGGAGCCTTACCTTATCCAGGTATATGATGAGGGTGTTCTTGTTGGGAAAGGCCTTGTCCATCTCGTACTTAGAGATGTATCTGTCAACGCCTTTGCTCAACTAGGGAAGGGTGAGGCTTTGTGAAAATCCCCCCTGGACCCCCTTCCCTCCCCTCAACGTCTTCAAGACCCCAGAGCTCTTCCTGCTGAGCCCAGCCCCAAGCCCAAGACCTTCCTACTAGGTCAAGGTCACCAGTGTCAGCAGAAAAGCCAGTCATCATGGATATATCTAGGATTGACATGAGATGGCGTCTTGATCTCCCAGGTACCTGGATGGGTCAGGGAGAGATGCCATTGGGATCCAGAGAGAGGTCAGTCTTGTGGAGCAGGGGGTCTGGCCAGGGCCTGAGGGACCCAGCATAGGGGGATGTTAGCTTTTAGGAAACACTTTCCCAATGGGAAAGAAAGGATGGTAATGCAATGATAAGGAGCCTTGGTGATGCAATGGTTAAGCGTTCGACTGCTAACCAAAAGGTTGATGGTTCAAACCCACTCAGCAGTTCCACAGGAGAAAGACCTGGTGATCTGATCCTGTAAACCCTACAGGGCAGTTCTACTCTGACACATGGGTTGGAGTTGACCTGACGGCTCCTAACAAGTGTAATGGTCTGAAATAAATTTTGAAATTGTTGAGGATTTCATTCTACTTGGACCCACAATCCAGGCCCATGGAAGCAGCAGCAGTCAGGAAATCAAAGGGTGTATTGCATTGGGCAAATCTGCTGGAAAAGACCTCTTTGAAGTGTTAAAAAGCAAAAGTGTCACTCTGATGATGAAGGTGCTCTAGACTCAAGCCACAGTCTTTTCAATCACCTCATACGCACATGAAAACTAGACATAGATCAAAAAGTGATGATGTCACATGGAAGTGACACTGGCAAAAACATTACACATTAAAATAACTCTTGGGAGTCCCCGGGTGGTGCAAATGTGAACATGCTCGGCTGCTACCCAAAAGGTTGGAGGTTCGAGTCTGCCCAGAGGCACCTCAGAAGAAAGGCCTGGTGATCTACTGACAGAAACCCAGCCCCTGAAAAAGCTACGGGGCACAGCTCTGCTCTGACACACACGGGGTCAGCGATAGTCATAGTTGGCTCGATAGCAACTGGGAGAAATGTTGTAGACTGTTGGGGAGAGTGAGCTGTCACAGGTTGGCTGCTGGAGGCAGAGACAGGGCTGAAATGACACGCAGGGGTCCAGCTTCCTACCTGGCACAGATGTTTAGGATCATGGTGCTCTTGGCATCCTGAGACTTCTTGACTAGAGAAAACACAGAAGACAGAAAGATGGTAAAGAGGTCCCCCGGTTCCCACTCAGGAATGGGGTCAGGTGTTATGGTTGGGTTGGGGGACAGTGCTATAGCAGGGTCTTTATTCCTTTTACTTGTTTGGGGGGCTGGTTATATGTTGACGCTAAGGCTGATCTTCTCGTAGGAGGTTTTGCCTTTGACCTTGGCATGGTACATTGTCACCACCTGGAAGATGGGAAGGGAAGAAATGAAATGTTGGCACCCAAGACTTGAGACAGCTGAGGACAGGAGAGAGAGCATCCCTCCAGGGCAAAGGTGCTAAGAGGTGATGGCCCACGTAGGTGTAGACCCTGTTCCTTACCGACAAGGTATCTTGGCTTTTCCCTTTAGCTGTTAATCTGAAGTTCTCATTTTCCTTGGTCTGCAGGGAATGGGGAGAGAGAAGATAGTTTGTTGGGAACCAAGTCTTCCCTCGTCTGTGATGGCTCCAACAGGAGTTTATTCTTACAATTTGGGCTTTAAGTCCAAGTTCAAAGTGCCAGGCTCTAGGGGCTGGGTGAAAGCCCCTCAACCTTGGGGTCCAGCTCTGCCTCCTGCTCCCAGCCCACTGGAGCTAGAGGTGTTTCTTCACTCAGACAGCTGCTGGCTGCTGAGGCTGAGAAACCCCAAGGTTAACAAGTAAAAAGGCACAGTCCTGATGTTACCAAACCACATGGCAGGCCATTAACTTTTAAGTCCACTGTAAGTCTCAAGGTCGGCAGAACATAGCAGGCTGCTGAACAACAACACGGCTACATGCAGGGTCCAAGCGTGTCATAGATTAGAGACAATTCCCAAGGCTTTTCCTTATATGCAGGAAGCAGACCACATCCCAAGGGCAGCTACTCAGCTGCTTGTGGTAGATCCCACCATGGAGTTGACTGCCAGTCTCATCGTGGGGAATAACTATGACCAGCTGCCCAGCCACTCAACCAGGCCCAGGCAAGTTGACATACAAACATAACTACCACAGGGACACTTAGACTATGACCTAGAACCCACTAGAGAATATGGGGGTAATGTTGGAGTCTGGGAATACTGGGGACATGTTCTAGAACTCTCTAAGGCAGAGAATCTCTGACTAGGGCTTAGGAGCACCTATACTATGACCTAGTACCTACTAGAGAGTGTGGGGGTAATGTTGCGTTCTGGGAACATTGAGGACATGTTTTTGAACTCTCCAAGAACAATCTAAAATCTAGATTAGGGCTTGAAAACACTGAGAACCTGTCTAGAGCCTATCAGAGAATGTGGGGGTAAGACTGGGAGTCAAATAACACTGAGAACTAGTGGTGTGGTTTAGAACTATGGGAGAAGAGTCTCAGATCAGGGCTTGGACACTGAGAATGTATCTAGAACCCATTCATGAAAGGAATAAAATTGAAACCTGGGGACACAGAGCATGTGATCTAGAATCCAATAAGGGAGAGATTCAGACAAAGGCCTGGTGACACTGACAATGTGATTCAGAGAGCCCACCAAAGAGGAAGAGGGTTAATTGGAGCCTGAGATTGATGAAGCCTGAGGTGGCTGGAACCATGATCTAGAAACCACCGGGGGGAGAGACATGCTCAGATAAAGTTCCAGAAGAACCTAGAACCTGGTCTAGAACACACCAGGGAGAGGGAAGGACACAGATAATGTCCTAGGGTAACATAGAACCCAGTCTAGAACCTATCAGGAGGGGAGAGGCTCAGATAAGGCCCTAGAGTAACCTAGAACCTTGTCTAGAATCCATCAGGGGGAGAGAGTAAAATTGGGAGCTTGATAGAACTGGGAACATAGTCTAGAACCCATTAAGGACAAGGAGTAGGAAAGATTTACACCTAAGCCTGAACCCTGAAAACATGATCTAGACACTAAGAAGGAGAGGGAGACTCAGAATACATCCTGGGACATCAAGAACATAGTATAGAACCCACAGATGGTGCACAACTAAGAAAAAAATGGATTTCTCAACTCCATCATGATCACCCTGGCTTGTGGGACAGAACTGCCTCTCTGCACCCAGTGTCTCCTCCAGGAAGCCAGTGGGAGGCCAGAGGAAGCAGGGATGCAGGTGCCTGGGGCACATGGGGCCACTTGCCTGGGTGGAGCCATAGCCACCTCCATAGTATCTCTGTTCGTTGAGCCAGCGCACGACAGGAGGCACAGAGTCTAAGTCTCTGAGCTGTAGCAGGGCCAAGAGGGCGTAGGACGTGGCCGCCACGTTGTACAGCTTCTGGCCAGGCTCCTCCCAGTGGTTCTTATCTTCAGAGAGAAACCACCACTGCTCATTGCTCTGTCTAGCCTGGTGATAGTTCAGAGAAAGAGCTGACAAAGACTAACGTTAGAAGCTCCTGGTTCCGTAAACAGTGGGTGTGCTTGGCTGCTAACCAAAAGGGTGGAGGTTCCTCAGAAGAAATCCATGGCCATTTACTTCCAACAGATCACAGCCACTGAAAACCCTATGGAGTCCAGGTCTACTCTGACACACACGGGGTTGCCATGAATCAGAGGCACTCAATGGCAACTGGTAGAACCTCTTGGTGCTCAGACATCCTGGCTCTTGATCTGTTCGCTCCTGCCTCCCTCTCGCTCCTCACCAGCCCTCATTCCTCCTTTTAAATTCTGAAATTCAGCCCCACTGAACTATGGGGAGGTTCCCTAAACATGCCATGATCATTCTGACCTCTGGGTCTTTGTATATGTTGCTCCCTCAACTTGGAGCCCCTTTCCTCCACCTGTTGTTTTTGGGTACTGAATTGATCCCTAATCATAGCAACCCTGTAGGTCAGAGTGAAACTGCCCCATAGGGTTTTCTGGGTTGTAATCTTTATGGGAGCAGATGGCCAGGTCCTTTCTCCTGCAAAGCTGCTGGTGGACTCAAAACTGCAGACCTTCTTGTTGGCAGCCAAGCGCTCACCCATTTGCATCACCAGGGCTCCATTTTCTCCATCTACACCTGGTTAATTCTTACCCATCCTGCATAACTCAGCTTCAATGGCCCCCAAGCCTGAGTTAAACCTTCTCTCCCTCAAAGAGTCCTGTGCCTGTCCTGTCTCAACATTGGGGCACTATCCAGGAATCTCTTACTAACAACTCATCACTTTCCTATGATTGTGTCAATTTCCATGGTGTAAATACTCACCCCCTTGACAATTTTAAGCTATTAATGTGACATCATGGAACATGGAATTAGGAAGAGATGCCCCAAATAGGCATTACCCTTGAGGTAATGATACTTATTGTTGTTGTTGATAGGTGTCACTGAGTTACTTTCGATTCATCACGACCCCACGTGTTACAGAGTAGAACTGCCTATAGGGTTTTCTTGGCTGTAATCTTTACGGGAGCAGATCACCAGCCCTTTCTCCCTTGGAGCTGCTGGTTGGGTTTTGAACTGCCCACCTTTAGGTTACCAGCTGAGCAGTTAACTGTTGTGCGACCAGGTGCCTATAATGTTATTAATAATAAAAGTAATAAGAGCATCACTTATAGAGTTCTTTCTTACTATGTGCCAGACTCTATCCCACCTACCAAACGAAACCAAACTCACTTCCATTGAGTCAATTCCGACTCATAGTGACCCCCATTGGGTTTCCAAGGCTGTAAATATTTATGGAAGCAGACTGCCTCATCTTTCTTCCATGGAGTGGCTGGTGGGTTTGAACCACCAACCTTTTGGTTAGCAGCCAAATGCCTTAACCACTGCACCACCTGAGCTCCTTGTTCTACCTATATTACCCATTTAATCTTCACAGCAACCCTATGATGTAGGTATCATTTTAAGATGAAGAAACTAAGGTCCAGAGAGGTTAAGTGACATGTACAATGCCATACTGTGAGAATCTGGCAGAGCAGGATCTGAACTCAGATCTGTCTGATGTTAGACTCTATGTTTTTTTTTTTATTATTTTTATTTTTTTATTGTGATTTGGGTGAAAGTTTGCAGAGCAAATTCACTTTCCATTCAGCAGTTCACACACACCTTATCTCATGACATTGACTACAATTTACTCCAATGCAATAGCTCCCCTCCCACTTCCTCCCAATTGTTACCTCTTCCTTGTGTCCATCCCTCCATGCACTCCTGCTCCCTGAGCTGTCTCCCTGTGCATAAACAGTCCTTTCTCCCATGATTGTTCTCTCCAAAGAGAGTATCTACCTCAGGTACATGTTCAACTCTTATGCTTATCTTTTGTTTGGGTGGAAGCCACAGGAATGGGTT
>NW_006921992.1:81293-82437 GCF_000298275.1 Orycteropus afer afer | reverse complement strand
TGACTTTCTGCATTTGGGCTCTGTGGTCTGATGACTTGCAGAAGGAATTCCTCCCTTGCCATTCTCAGAACCTCAGTTTACCCATCTGAACAATGGGAGCGCTGGCTGTGATGACAATTCAAGGACACCGTGCTTTGAAGGGACCTGGCAGGAGGAAGGATCAATAAACAGGCTGTTTTCATTTTCACCTGTGGCGGTGGATGGTGGACATCTGGGAAAGGTCAGGGCCCTGAACTTCAGGAAGTAAGTAGAGGGGTGGAGGTGAGATGGGCCAAGGCCTGATGGGTGGGAAGGCAGGCAGGGGCTGGGAAGAGACAAGGAGTCAAGAAAAGGACTTTCTCAGCTGTCAAGCTGTCATGCCTCCCCCCCCCCCCCAATTCTGGTTTGGGTGAGAATTTACAGAGCAAATTTGTCTCCATTCAGCAATTTATACAGAATTTGTTTGGTAACATTAGTTGCAATTCCCTCAATGTAACAGCACTGGGGCTGGGCATTTGTGAGGAGAATGGGAGGCAAGGGGTTTGGGAGGAGAATGGCCGGCAAGATAAGGCCCCACACTTAATGACAGTGTATCCTTTATCTCTGTGCTGAGCAAACAATCTGAGAAGCTGGATGGTATGAAGAAGAATATGGCATCAGAATTGGAGGAAGGCTCATTAACAACCTGCACTATGCTGACAACACAACCTTGCTTGCTGAAAGTGAAGATGACTTGAAGCACTTATTGATGAAGATCAGAGACTAAAGTCTTCAGTATGGATTACACCTCAACATAAGAAAACAAAAGTCCTCACAATTGGACCAATAAGCAACATGAAAATAAACAGAGAAAAGACTGAAGTTGTCAAAGATTTAATTTTAGTTGGTTCACAGTCAACACTGTTCTGGTTACCTCTGTGGTGCTCTGACAAGAAAATACCACAAATGGGATGGCCTTAACAAACAGGAGTTTATTCTTACAGTCTGGAGGCTTTGAGTCCAAGTTCAAAGTACCAGGCTCTAGGGGCTGGGTGAAAGCCCCTCAACCTTGGGGTCCAGCTCTGCCTCCTGCTCCCAGCCCACTGGAGCTAGAGGCGTTTCTTCACTCAGACAGCTGCTGGCTGCTGAGGCTGAGAAGCCCCAAGGGTGACAAATAAAAGGCACA
>NW_006921992.1:73994-80302 GCF_000298275.1 Orycteropus afer afer | reverse complement strand
CAGCAAGGATTGTGAAGATGGTGCAGGACTGGGCAGTCTTTTGTCTGTTGAGGCATAGGGTTGCTATGAGTTGAAACCAACTCAACGACACCTGACAACAACAACGTAGACATGGAGCACTCTAGGTGCAAAGGTTAAATGCTGCACTACCAGCTGACAGGTTAGTTAGTGGTTAGAACATGGTGATCGACAGCTGAGAACTCAGCCATTGAAAACCCAATGGACCACTCAGCCATTGAAAACTCCTGACAAGCATGGGGTTGTCAGGACTCGGAACTGACTGCAACTAACAGCACCAAGATGGACACAAGAATAGAACCCACCTCTTAGGACACGTGAGCCTTAATTCTTTAAGGGAGATGGACTCTGGCTACGTCCTGCTGGAAGGGGTCATTGTCCTGCCTAGCAGACACTCGTGAGACTTCTTTCCTATCTCTAGGGGAGAAAAAGTACTTGGGATTGGTAAAGTTTAAGGGAAATTCTTAAGACATTGTCTAGCCTGGTCCACTTGGGTCACCAGGGAGGTTTGGAGAGGAACTCATGGAGCACTTGGAGTTTCACAGCTTGAAGCGGAGAGATGATAAACTGGATTAGAAGGTTAATTGACTAGCTTCCAGGGAAGACTTGGTGGTGTTAACAGAGTTAGAATAAAAAGGCTAAGTTAAGGGCCGGATTTTCTCATCATGAACAAAGAAAGCTCTCCCAGTGAATGAATGGGAGTAGATTTACTTCTACACTCACAACAACAATCACAATCATGGACAGGATGCTAAGTATGATGAAACTCACTTATCTGGAGAAGAATCTTTCTTCTCTGTGAGAAGTTTGAGAGCTCCCATTGGGAGCTCTGGTGGCATAGTGCCTAAGGCACTTGACTGATAACCAGAAGACTTGCGGTTCAAATCCACAAGCCACTCCTCGGAAGGAAGATTGGGCAATCTACTTCTGTAGTGATACTTGGAAACCCAAGGAGGGGTTGCTATGAGTCGGGTCCAACTCGACGGCACATAACAACAACAACATTAGTTCACAGGTGCAGATGGATGACTGTGGCCTGTGGGCCTTCAGATGGCTGGCTGACTGGTGTGATTCTGGACACGTGTACCCAGTTATTGACACACACACCCCTTCAGCTTTACACCTGTGGGGTCGGTAACAACCCCAAGTAAGGCCCTGTCCATAAAGGTTCTCACTGGGAATGATGTCCTCTCTCTTTCCAGTCTCACGTTAGGACCCAACTTCTGGGTGGGATTGTGGAGTCTGTGAGCTCCGTATTAGGCCTGGGGTGGATTTGTTTTCCAGTTGAGTAAGGCCTGCTGGACTCTACTCAAGTCAGTCACATGTGGTAGGAGCACATCCACACCTGCTACTCCTTGGATAACCTGCAAGTGGAAAGGTCTCCCACACATTAGTTCCAAAGGGCTCAAGCCCATTGTTTTTTGGGGAGAGGCTCTAATCCTTAGAAGAGCAATTGGTAGATTCTGGATCCAGTCTGACTTGGTCTCCTGGCATAATTTTGCCAGGACATTTTTTAAGGGTTTGATTAGTTCTTTCTACTTTCCCTGAGGCTTGTGGTCTCCATGAGGTGTGTAGGAGGTATTGGATCCCCACCGCAGTTGCCACGCCCTGTGTGATTTTGGATATAAGCCTGGCCCATTGTCACTGTGGACTAACAGGAAGTCTGAATTGGGAACGATCTCCCGGATCAATGCTTTACCGACCCCTGTTGCCTTTTCTGTTTGGGAGGGGAATGCCTCCACCCATTCCGAGAAAGCATCTGCCATTACCGGCAAATATGTACATCCTTTGCACCTGTTCATGGCAGTGAAGTCTACTTGCCAATCTTCCGCAGAGAATGTTTCTTGTCCTTGAATAGGTTTAAGAGAAGGTGGAGGCTTTACCTTTCCCTGGGGATTGTTTTGTTGACATAAATTACAGGATTGGGTAATTTGTCAGATGACCTTCTCAGACTTCCTTAACACTACCAGTCATTCTACCAGAAACTTGAGGGGCTCCACCCCTGTCTGGAAGGCCTGGTGAAAACTTGAGACAAATATCCAGGCCTATTTGCTGTCTGTATGGTCTGGACCCTTCTTCCTTCTGCTAGTTCTAGAGCTCTAGTGAGAGCAATGAGTTCTGCCTTTTGGGCCGATGTGTCAGTGGGTGAGGAACTGCTTTCTATAACCCTTGGCTTAGAGACCACTGTGGCCATCTGTTACCATGCCACTCCCATCAGTAAACCATACGTCCTCTCCCCCGACAACGGGGTGCCTTTTAAATCAGATCTCCCCGAATAAGTCTGAGTGATTACCTTCTCACAACTGTGGTGAAGCGTTTCCAGTTGTTTTCCAGTTTCTACAGGGACAAGAATGGCAGGGTTTAGGGTTTTACATGCCTCTAGTTTGATGTCAGGATGCTCTACTAAAAGCATCTTGATATTTCAAGAGTCAGTTTCCTGAAAGCCAATTAATTCCCTGTTTTGTTAGCAAGGGCCTCAGTGTATGTGAGGCCCAAACCACCAGAGTACAGGAAAGGGTTAGTTCCCGAGCTTCTCTGACTAACAATGCTGTGGCAGCGAGCCCTCAGAGTGGTGCTCCAACTCTAAGATGCAATTGCAGCTGAAAGCCTCTGAAAAACTGCATTTAACGCTCAACGCTTGCTGAACGAGACTTGAGCGAGATCTCTTTCCATAAGGGGAATGACACTTCTGCTATTAAAAGGAAGTGGTGGGAGAGAAAAATTCCCTCACGACTACAAGTTCATGGAGCAGTTTTGTATCTGTTAACTGGATGACCACCGATGTCCACAACAAAGCAGGAGGAGGAGGAGGAGAGGGCACCACCAAAGGATTTGAAGACCAAATAAGTTGCTCCTGTATCACTGAGAAATTCAACAGGCTTACCGGCCACTTCTATGGTTACCCAGGGCTCTTCGTGGGAAACAGCGATGATGTGGGTGGGAACATTTGTTGAAGCCGGGCCCCGTCATTCCCCTGGTTGGTTGCCACCAGGGCCTTGTGACCTCTACCTCCCCCCTTTTGGGGTGAGAGGTGATGATTCACCTAGTGTCTCAGCTCTCCACAATGAGGACATGGATTCCGAGGGGTGATCGCATTTAATGGGGCCCGGCACCTTCGACGAAGATGTGCAGGCTTGCCGCATCGAAAGCATGTAACCCTGTCTTCTTCCTCTGTGCCACCCAGGGAGGCCAGTCTGCCCGAGGCAGCAAGGGCTGCTGCTAACAATTTGGCCCTTTTGCAGTCCCCACCCATTACCTCCATATCCCAGGGGTTAAAGACTCCAGCAGCCACCTCTAGCTGAGCTGGGTTTGTGTGGTCCTAGGGTCAACTTCTGTAATTTCCTGAGGGTATCAGGAGCAGACTGGTTAATAAAATGGGTGTTTAAGATAATGTCGAGCTCAGGAGTATCTGGATTGAAATGTGTGTATTTCCTGATTGCCTCCATTACTCTAAACACTTCCCTTGTCTTGTACAGAATAGGTCAAGGTGTAGGATGCTACTATATTTTAGACTGGCATTCTGAAGCCAAACCTTCTGGTCCCCAAGCTGGTACAGGGGCCATGCAGTATTGCAGAAGAATGTAAATTCCTCCTTACAGAAGCTAGGGGGCGCTCTGGTAGCATAATGCCTCAGGCATTTGACTGCTAACCAGAAGGCTGGTGGTTCATAACCCACCAGCCACTACTTGAAAGAAAGATTGGGCAATCTACTCCCATAGAGATACCTCCTTGGAAACCCAAGGAGGGGTTGTTGCTATAAGTCAGAAGTGACTCGACAGCTGTGAGATTGGTTTTTTTTTTTTGTTGTTGTTGTTCCAGACATTATCCATTTGTGAAGCTTTCCAGTTGCTCAGCAAAATCCTAGGGTTGAATTGGTGGGAATAGACACTTCCTGTCCCATGTTGGTCCAAGAGACAGAAAAGAGAATAAAAGGAGGGTTTGTACAGAAAGCCAAGCATCCCTGGCTTTGGGGGTTCAACAGCATTGGTGGGCATCACACCACGATCCTGAGGGGTAGAGGCTGCTGAGAGTGAGCCAAGGGGCTGCTGGGAATAAGCCTAGGTTACCCCGTAAACACTGAGTTGTTTGTTTTTTTCCCTTGTGGAAGGTGTGTAGATTCTTGCCACAGCCGGCTAAGCCAAACATGGCCAGCCATGCCCTCCTTTCTGCCTTTTTCAGTGTCCGGTACCATTGGTGTCCCACCACTACTTCTCCTATACGAGGATCAAAGTCTCTGCTGGCATATACCAAAACATTAGAATCACTGCCACCTGGCCTTGCTCACTAGCATTCTCCAGCCACTCAAAACTTTTCCTATCAGCAGAGGGGAAGATAGGACCGTCTCACTACACTCAAGACCTGCAATCCAGTAAATCTGAAAACAATCTTCTTGATGATGCAGTAAACTGACTAGTCTCTGAGAGGACTACTTCCCTTACTCTTTCTTCCAAGCCCGCTAATGCCTGTGTGCAAAAAATACGGAAAGCAGCCGGTGCCTGACGCTCACACCGCCACAGGAAAGTAAAAAGCCGGAAAGCCGCTACAGAACACAGGCCTTTTCCAAAGCAGCTGATGCCAGGTATACACGCTCTGCCAGACGCACAAGCTCATTCGTTCTGTGCCTTTAGGATGAATGCTTCAGTTACTCACTTGGCCTGCTTGTTGTCTTCCTTCCTGGGTTTCGGCGTCAAATATGTTATCCCAGAAGAAGAAACCCCCTTTTTCCCTGGCCTCGCCCTACTCGTGAGAAGAAATTTCGCGAGCCAGTGAGCCACGAACAAGCAGTGGTGTTCCACAGCGGTGGCTGGACAAACTGATGTAACAAGGTGCCAATCACACAAGCGTCCAAGCCTTTACTCAAACCTAGAGTATGTTTCCATAGGAGAAATGGATCTCTCCCCGTGAGTGGGACGATCATTAAAAGCAATAGGCTTCAAAAAGAGGGGCAAGAGTGGAGATGGGCCTTCCCCGTGGAATGGAAAGGTGTCCAACTGCCTAACTTATTGGTTTTCATGCTTCCTGAAAGGGGTGTTCTTAAGGTGGGGCTGGGTCTCTTGAGTGACAGGACCCTGATAAACTGGCCAAATCTTACAGGCGGTCAGTTGTAGATGGTAGCTCATTATCTTCCTTAAATATTCTGAGGTCTGTGGTTGTCCTGCTTAACTTTAATTGACTAAATCTCTTAGGCGGTTTGGAGAGATTTACAGGTGTTAGCTCATTAACCTTCTGAAATATTCCGCCTCTGCCTCCTTTCTCCTGCCCTCAGGCTACCCCCTCTTCCTGCCTAACATTTCTCCCACAACAGTAGAGGTAAGATGGGTGGTAAGTGGCCCAGAAGGTGGGTGGTAGTCAGAGTTTCCTCAGCAATTCCCTGGCCCTCCACAGGCACTGCCCGGCACAGGGACCAGCAATGGAAGGACTCCCTCCTGGGACTAAGCTTGCTGTCTGAGGGTGGCTGGGGCGGCTGGATTTCTCAAATAAAATGGCAAACCATCCAGTTCGACTTGATTTTCAGATAAACGGTGAATTACTTCTTAGCGTAAGTGTGTCTCATGAAGTGTTTGGGGAGGAGACGGGGAGGCTTGGGTGGAATTCCAGTTTACAGGCCCACCCACCCATCCACTGGAATGTTATTAAGTGATATTTGGGACACTTAGGCTTCAAAGTTATTCATTGTTTATCCAATGTTCAAACTGAATGGCCATCCTGTATTTTACCTGGGGTGCAAGGTGGGAGTAGGATGTAGATAATTTTTGGGTGGGGGTGGGAGGGTCTCAGGCACCCCGACCCCACCCCAGGCCTGCTGGGTGTCATACTCTCCCTGTAACTCCCTGCCCCCACCCTTTCCCACTGAGGTGCTGCTGGGCCTGGGAGCAGCGGAGACTCCCCAGTTCCAGGAAGGGGCATCTGCTCCATGGTCTAGTGAGAATTTGCTTCCAGGACCTACAGCCTGGCCACTCTCCACCCACCATTACTCATTAACCTTGACCTGGACAAATCAATGGGTCCAGGCACAATGGCTCCTGTCCCCGTACCTCTCTCCCCCATAAACCAGCTGAGCCCTAGGCACCCGAGACCCCTGCTCCAGGAGGACAAAGAGGTGTGTCCAGCTCTACCTGGACCAACCCCCTCCACTACCTCCTGTCCAAGCTGCTCCTCTCTCCCAGCCTCAGTTTTCTAGTCTGTAGATGGGAGATTCACAGTCTGAGAACATCCCTCCTCATCTTGGGGTGAGAATCCAGGGCATTGTGTAAGCAGCCCTGTCCCACACAGTGAGCGTTACATGCGCC
>NW_006921992.1:72148-73224 GCF_000298275.1 Orycteropus afer afer | reverse complement strand
GACACGGTGGCTGCGACGATGGGCTCAAGTATAGCAGGGATTGTGAGGCTGGCGCGGGATCGGGCAGTGTTTCGTTCTGCTGTGCATGGGGTTGCTATGAGTCGGAAACGACTCGACGGCACTTAACAACAACAACAATCTTACAGCAGCTGACTGCCTCATCTTTCTCCCATGGAGCAGCTGGTGGGTTGGAGTCATCAACTTTTCAGTTCGCAGCTGAACCCTTTAATCACTGCACCAACAGGCCTCCTTCCTGTAAAGATGACAGCCTAGGAAACCCCATGAAGGCAGTTCTACTCCACTATACGGGGTCACCAGGAGTCAGAATCAACTTGATGACATCTGATGACAGCAAATATCATGCTCCAGAGCTTGTGCTCCTAACTGTATGAGTTGCCTCTGGCTGCTGTAATAAATCAGGACAAACTTGAGTGTTGTTAGCTGCCAGCAGGTGAGGCCACTCTGAGTCGAGGCGACCTATGGACAAGAGAATGAAATGTTGCTCACTCCTGCATCATCCCCACGATTGTCAACATCCCGGCCTCCATCACTGCAGCCACAGTGCCAATCCACCTCACCATGGGTCTCCCTTGCTGTCACCAGCCCTCTATGTCACCACCAACCATGATGTCCTCCTCCAGGATCTGAGCCCTCTTGATGAAGAGTTTGGTTCAGAAGCAGAAAGCAAGCAAGCTGGACAGTGTTCTGTCGTGACCCACACGGTTTTCACTGGTGAAAGTAGATCAGAAGTAGATTGCCAGGCCTTTCTTCTTTGTCTTAGTCTGGCAACTCTGCTGAAACCTGTCCACTAGGAGGGACCCTGCTAGTATCTGAAATGCTGGTAGCAGAGCTTCTAGCTTCATAGCAACACACAACCCACCACAGTACAACAAACGGATGGACGGGCTGTTGTTGGGGGCCATCCAGTCAGTTCTGACTCATGGTGACCCCATGTGACAGACTAGGACTGCCCCATGGGGTTTTCTTGGCTCTAATCTTTATGGGAGCAGATTGCCAGGTCTTTCTCACAGGGAGCACAGGGTGGGTTTGAACCACCGATCTTGTGGTTGACAGCC
>NW_006921992.1:70103-71398 GCF_000298275.1 Orycteropus afer afer | reverse complement strand
AGTGACCCTTACTTGGGTTTCCAAGGCAGTATCTCTACGGAAGTAGATTGCCCAACCTTCCTTCCAAGGAGTGGCTGGTGGGCTTGAACCGCCAGCCTTCTGGTTAGCAGTCAGCTGCCTTAGTCACTATGCCACCAGAGCTCCTATTTTGCCCATAGAATCCTTCAATATTGCAACTTGAGGCTCAAATTTTTTCTTAAGTTATTTCAGCTTGAACAATACCAATCGTGCTCTTTGCTTTTGGTTTTCTAACTGCAAATTTTTGCATATTTCATGATAATACTTTATTTCGTCTTCTTGAGCAACCCTTTGAAATCTTCTGTTCAACTATTTTAGTCATTTCTTCCATTTGCTTTAGCTACTCTCCATTCAAGAGCAAATTTCAGAATCTCTTCTGACATCCATTTTGGTCTTTTCTTCCTTTCCTGCCTTTATCATGACTGCTTTCTTCATATTTTTTGTTCTTGATCCCACAACTCATCTGGCCTTCAGTCATTGGTGTCCAACGCATCAAATCTATTCTTCAGATGGTCTCTAAATTCATGTGGGATATAATCAAGGTCGTATTTTGGCTCTTGTGGACCTGTTTTAATTGTCTTCAGCTTCAATTTGAACTGGCATATGAGCAGTTGATGAAAAGAGAAGAATGGATACAGAGACACACAGGGGGGGAGGGAGATGCCGTGTGAGTATCACCTAGAAGCCAAGTAATGTTCAGGGCTACCAGCAAGGAAGGGATCGACACAGCTGAGACCACAATTTGGACTTTTAGTTTCCAGAACTGTGAGAAAATGAATTTCTGTTCTTTAAAGCCATCCATTGGTGGTATTTGTATCACAGTAGCACTAGGTAATGAAGATAATGGGTCATATGGTAAATGTATGTTTAACTTCATAAGAAAATTTAAAACACTTTCCCGAAGTGGCTTCACCATTTTGCCTTCTCACCAGCAACACATGAGAGTTCCAGTTGCTCCACATCCTTGTCTGCACTTGATATTGTCATATATTAAAATTAGCCATTCTCGTTGATGTGTAAGGAGCCACAGTAGTGCAGTGGTTAATTCCTCAGCTTCCAAGTGAACTGTTGGTGGTTCAAACCCACCCAGTTGTTCTGTGAAAGAAAGACCTGACAATACGCACCTGTAAAGATTACAGCCTAGAAAACCCTATATTGTTGTTGTTGTTTCGTGCCATCTAGTCAGCTCCAACTCACAGCGACCCTGTGCACAACAGAACAAAATACTGCCCTGCCTGTGTCATCCTCACAATCGTAGGATTGTGAAAACTCTAAGG
>NW_006921992.1:51262-51863 GCF_000298275.1 Orycteropus afer afer | reverse complement strand
CTGATGAAGATTAAAAAGTACAGTCTGCTGTATGGATTGCATCTCAACATAAAGAAAATGAAAATCCCCACAACTGGACCAATAAGCAGCATCACAATAAATGGAGAAAAGATTGTGGTTTTCAAAGATTTCATATTACTTGCTTCCACAATCAACACCAATGGAAGCAGCAGTCAAGACATCAGACGATGTATTGCACTAGGCAAATCTGCTGCAAAAGACCTCTTTCAAGTGCTGAAGAGCAAAGATGTCTCTTTGAAGTCTAAGGTCTAACTAACCCAAGCTGTAATGTGTTCAGTCACATGCATGTGAGAGCTGGGCAATGAATAATGAAGACCAAAAAAGTTGATGCTTTTGAGTTGTGGTGTTGGTGAAGGATGCTGCAAGTGCCTGGGCTGCCAAAGAACTAACACATCTGTCCTGGAAGAAGTGCAGCCAAAATGCTCCTTGGAAGCGAGAGTGGCCAGACTTCATCTCACCGACTTTGGTCATGTTGTCAAAAAGGTTCAGTCCCTTCAGAAGGATATCATGCTTGGTAAAGTGAAGGGTCATCGAAAAAGGGGAAGGTCCTTAACAAGATGGATTGACACAGTGGCTGCAA
>NW_006921992.1:48662-50612 GCF_000298275.1 Orycteropus afer afer | reverse complement strand
CTCCCCCCCAGCTTTTGCATTCCAATCATCTGTAATTATCAATGCATCTTAATTGCATGTTTGATCAATTTCTGACTGCAGAAATAGGTAAAAATCTTTAATTTCTTCAACTTTGATCTTAGTGATTGGTGATCAAATTTAAATAATAGTTGTATTAACTGGTCTTCCTTGTAGGCATATGGATGTTATCCTGTCACTGACAGCATTGCACATCAGGACAGACCTTGTGTGTGTGTGTGTGTGTGTGGGGTTGGGTGCAAGTTTACAGAGCAATTAGTTTTCCATTCAACAATTTATGCATATTATCTTTCATAATATTAATTACAATTCCCTCAATGTAGAGCCACTCTTCTTTCTCCCTGGATTCCCCATTTCCAGTTGTCCTTCTTCCCAGTCCCTTCCTGCTCTCTCAGCTTTGTTTTTGGGTAAACGCTGACCTTTTGATCTCATATGTTTGATTATTCTGAGAAGCACTTTCCTCATGAGTGTTATTATTCACCTTATAAGCCTGTCTACCTTTGGCTGCAAGGTGATACTCAAAGGTGGATTCAATTCCTGGTTTGAAGGGTGTGTAAGGAGCATAGTCTTGGAAGTTCCACCAGTCCCTATCAGACCAGTGTTGTTGTTGTTAGGTGCTGCTGAGTGGGCTCCACCTCATAGCAACCTTATGTGCAACAGAACGAAACACTGGTCCTGCACCAGCCTCACAATCCTTGCTGTACCTGAGCCTATCGTTGCAGCCACTGTGTCAATCCATCGCATTAAGGGCTCTCCCCTTTTTCATTGACCCTCCATTTTACCAAGCATGACATCCTTCTCTAGGGGGTACCTTCTGACAACATGACCAAAGCAGGTGAGATGAAGTCTGGCCATTCTCACTTCCAAGGAGCATTCTGGCTGCACTTCTTCCAGGATAGATTCATTCATTCTTTTAGCAGTCCATGGTACTTTCAGCATTCTTCGCCAACACCACAACTCAAAAGCATCAACTTCTTCTGTCTTCCTTATTCATCGCCCAGCTCACATGCATATGAGGCGATTGAAAATACCATGGCTTGGGTTAGCCCAGTAGGTCTGGTGTTTTTTATGATTTTGATTTTTGTTCTACATTTTTCTCCCATTCTGTCCAGGACTTTCCATGGTCTCGATCAGAGTGGTTAGTAGTGGTAGCCTGGCACCATCTAGTTCTTCTGGCCTCGTGGTAATAGAGGTTGTGCTTATCATGGTCTATTAGTCTTTTGGACGAATTGTTTTCTTCAGTCTTTTATTTCTTTCACTCTTGTTTCCTCCTGACTGGGAGAGACCAGTAGCTGCATCTCAGATGGAAACTCATTATCCTTTAAGACCTCAGGCACCTCTCACCATGGTAGGGTGTAGAATATTGTCTTTGTGAACCATGTTACAACCATGTTGACTTAGAGGTCCCCTGAGACTGTGATCCTGAGCTCCCAAGCCTAGTGACTCATCCCCACAATGTGTTTGGTTATGGCTAAAAGGAATCGATGCATTTGAATTATGGTATTGGTGAAGAATATTGAATGAGCCATGGATTGCCAGAGGAATGAACACATCTATCTTGGAAGCAGCCAGAAAGCTCCTTAGGAACAAGGATGGCAAGACTTTGTCTCACATATTTTGACACATTATCAGGAGTGACCAGCCCTTGGAGAAGGACATCATGCTTGGTAAAGTTGAAGGTCACTGAAAAGAGGAAGACCTTCCACAAGATGGACTGACACAGTTGCTGCAACAATGGGCTCAAACATAGCAAGGATTGTGAGGATGGTGAAGGACTGGGCAGTGTTTCGTTCTGTTGTACACAGACTTGCTATGAGTTGGAATCAACTTGATGGCACCTAACAACAACAAGAATGCCATTTCATTTCTTTTCTGTGTGTGTGGTTTTATTATTTATTTATTTATTTGTGATTTGGGTGAAAGTTTACAGAG
>NW_006921992.1:45090-47762 GCF_000298275.1 Orycteropus afer afer | reverse complement strand
ACTCTCCTTTGAGGAGGTAGCCCTTCCCCAGTCATATTTTGAGTGACTTCCAGCCTGAGGAGCTCATCTTCTGGCACTATATCAGGCAATATTCCACTGCTATTTGTAAGGTTTTCATTGGCCATTTCTTCAATAAGTAGATAGCCAGGTCCTCCTTCCTGGTCTGTCTTAGTCTGAAAAGCTCGGCTGAAACCTTCGCACCATGAGTGCCCCAGTTGGTATTTGAAATTCCAGTGGCATAGTTTCCAGCATCACAGCAACATGCAAGCCACCACAGTCTGACAAACTGACAGATGAGTGGTAGACAAACTGTCTAAGTGGGATGAAATTTTTACAACAGCAGCTGCAAAAGATAGATAGGAAGCTCAGGGGGCAGTGAGTTTAGGTTAATGAGGGAGGAACAGCTCAGAAAAAGAGAGTGAGAATGGTTGCACAACTCTAAGAATGTCATCAGTGTGACTGAGTTGTACAGGTAGAAATTGTTGAACTGATGTATGTTCTGCTGTGTATGTTTCCAACAACAATGACAACAATAAAATAAGTTATTTTATTTTTTTTGTAGAAAAGAGTGTAAAGTTATTTCCTTGTGCCCCTGTGGTTTACATTGATGCAACACATGCTTTCTGCTGCCATGTCAACGCCACCACTCAGATGCTTTCCATATATGGTTACTGCTGTGTCTCAAACACTGGCACTGGATACAGCACCTGGCATGTATCAGGTACCCAATGAATATTTGTCGTGGCAGAAATGACTAACTGTCCTTACAATCTACGCTTCTCTTTCCATAGCATGGAGTTCTCCCTGGGAAGCCGCTACCAGGTCAGGGACTACATTTCCCAGCATCTTTGGGTACAAGTGGGGTCATGTCACCAATTCTAACCAATCAAATGGGGCCGGACATGATGAGGCTGCAGCTGGGCCAAGACATTTAGGACTTGTGTGTACCTTCTCTGGGTTCTTCCTTTTTCTACTAGCAGGACAAAGCTGTCCTAGGAATGGCAGAGGTTTACTAGACAGAAGGAGTCTGTGTTGGCAAGGATGAGGAGGATGTGGAGAAACTGGACATCTCATCCATTGCGGACAGGAGTGTAAAATGGTACAGCCACTGTGGAAAACAGCTTAACAGTTCCTCAAAAAGGGAAATATAGACTTACCATATGACTCACCAATTCTGCTCCTAGATGTTGACCCAAAAGACTTGAAAACAAGGATGGAAACAGATACTTGTACACCAATGCTTGTCGCAGCATTATTCACAATAGCCAAAAGGTAGAAATAACCCAAGTTGTCTGTATCCCAGACTCACCATCCAACAATCAGGAGCACCCATTTTACAGATGTGGACCTGAAGGCCTACAGAGAGTCTGTCACATATGCAAGTTCTTATGTTATATGTTATACCTCTGAAATGTTGGGGTTTACCACCCAGCAGCACCACGGAAGAAAGGCCTGGCAGTCAACTTCCACGGAATTACAGCCATTGAAAACCCTATGGAGTGCAGTTATTCTGAAGCATGTAGGGTCTTCATAAGTTGGAATTAACTCCATGGCAGCAGGTTATCTGTTACAGCAGCTAACATTAACCTAACTCAGTGGTTCTCAGCTGGGGACGATTTACTCCCAGGGGACCCTTGGTGGTCATGCCTGGGTAGGGGGTGCTCCTGGTATTCAGCAAGTGGAAGCCAGGGATGCTTCTCAACATCCTGCAATGCACAGGGCAGGCCTCACCACAGAGAATGGTCCAGTCTACCTGTGAGCAGTGCTGCGGCCGAGAGACCCTGCCCCAAGGGAATGAATGGGTGAGTGGGGTATATGTCCCCTTCACGCTTGGGATCATTTACTTTTTGTCCTGTACTGCTGAGCATGCTCCGATCTCTCAGCCAAGGAAGGGAAGTATCTTTCCATTTAGAGTAGGGCAGGCTGGGTGTGGGAACCTACTCAGAATTAAAGTCTGCTTATCAGGCAGTTGCTTGTTTTGGCCTTGACCAATGGGTGGATGGAGGATATGACTTCCAAGTGACCTCAGATCCTCTTGGGTTTGGGACATGCATCAAGGACCCTGGCCCTCACCTTGGACTCATAGGCCAGGCCAGGATGGAGGGCTTTGAAGCCAGGCTGGATTCTAGGAGGTTTGTTGTTCGTTGATAATCTGCCCTTGGTGCTGGTGCATAGTGAGACAATGATTTTCTGACTGGGCTGCTTGTGGTCTATTTTTCATTGCAACTTACAAAAGGCTGCAGTTTCTTCTTTGTTGATGGTCTGGAGAACTAATTCTGTTCAATGTTTCCTGGACACGTGCTCCAGGAAAAATTGCCCTCACCGATAGCCAGTGAGTTGATCCCAATTCACGGTGCCCCTATGTGGGTTGGAGTAGAGCTGTGTCCTGTAGGGTTCTCAGTGGCTGATTTTTTTGGAAGCAGACCACCAGGCCTTTCTTCCAAGGTACCTTGGGGTGGACTTGAATCTCTAACCTTTTGATTAGCAGCCAAGTGCTTACCAGTTTGCACCACCTAGGGACTCCATGTGTAAATTACACCCGTGTACAGTGTCATTTAAGTACCATGACAGAGCGAAGAGGTCAAACCTAAAGTCCTTACAGTGGCCTAGAGACTCTAGTAAGGCAATGTGGCTTAGTTGTGGGACTCTCGTCTTCCATGCGGGAGACCCAG
>NW_006921992.1:36403-44630 GCF_000298275.1 Orycteropus afer afer | reverse complement strand
ACCTGGAGCAGAGGAGAGCTCTGCAGGCCTGCAGGCCCGGGGGGAGGACAGGAGCGCCATCTGTGTCCTGCACATTAGGAAAAACCACATCGGTGACCGTGGCTCCTTCCAAGGTTTCAAAATGGGATTTGGTGACCTGGAGCAAGGACAAGTGAAGAAAATCAAAGATACAGGAAACAATGAGTCCAAAGGACCAACAGACCATGGAAATTCAGCCTCCATGACCCTGAGACCAGAAGAACTAGATAGTACCTGACCACCACTGTTGACCATTCTGAATGGGATCCCAATAGGAGGTCCTGAATAAAGTGGGAGAAAATGTGGAGCAAAACTCAAAAAACAAAAAAAACCAGGCTGACTGGTCTGGTAGAGACTGGTGGAATCCTCAAGACTGAAGGAACTCTTGTGGCTTAACTTTCAGCTAAATGCTAGGAACTGGCATGACAGTACTACCAGGGAGGTTCATACTCATCAGCTCGACAGACCATACAGAGCAAAAGGGCTGCAACTGGCCAGGGATTAGGCTCAGAAGCCAGGAAGGGAGAGGAAAGAAGGAAGAAAAGAAAAGATCAACACAGGGAGGAAGTAGGAAGAGAGCTGTTACATCGTTGGGACCACAGTCAATGTCACAAAGCAAAATGTGCATGGTGGTTGAATGGAAAACGAATTTGCTTTGTGAAGTTTCACCCAAACCGCAATAAAAAGATTAAAATAAAAAAAAAAGATTGATAATAATGATAAACTCTTTTAAAAAAAGGGGGTTGGTGAGACATGACTTGGAAGGTCATCCTTCGGTCTGTGGGGATGGCAGCTACAGGGAACAGGACTGGATGGCTGAGACCAGTGAGATATCTAAGACCTGAGATGATGGTGAAGGCAGAAGGAAGAAGCGAGACAGGATGTTCCAATGGACACCACACGCGTGGAAAGATGCCCGACATTGTGTGCTGTTAGATGCCGTCGAGTCCGCTTGGACTCACAGCGACCCCATGTGTCAGAGTGGAACTGCCCCATAAGGTTTCCTAGTCTGTGGTGTTTATGCGAGCACATCACCAGGTAGGCAGCAGATCACAGAGTCACTGGTGGGTTCAATCTGCCCACCTTTCAGTTAGCAGCTGAGTGTTTTACCACTGCACCATCAGGGCTCCTCCCCAGTGAAGATTCCAAACCCATTGCTGTTGAGTCAATTCCAATTCCTAGCGACCCCAGGTGTGCACAGTAGGACAGCTTCACAGGGTTTGCAAGGTTGTGACCTTTGGGGAACAGATGACCAGGCCTTGCTTCTGAGATGGCTCTAGCTGGGTTTGAACCACTAATGTTTTGGCTAGTAGTCTAGAGCATAACTGTTTGTGCAACCCCGAGGCCCCCTCATTAGCCATTAGATGCAAATCAAAACTGTAATGAGAGACCACCTTACCTCTATTAGAACAGTTCAACAAAACAAAACAAAACAAATTGGAAAACAACAAGCATTGGTGAGGTTGTGAAGAAACTAGAACTTTCATCCATTGCTTATGGGAATGTGAAATGGTGCTGCCACTGGGGAAAACAGGTTGTTTGCTCCTCAAAAAGATGAACATACAACTGCCATGTGATCCATCAGTCCCAACCCTAAGTACAAGAAGAAGTGAGGGGAGGAGCACAGACAGGAACCTGTGCACTAGTGCTCACAGCAGCACTTTCCACGAAAGGCAAAAGGTGAAAACGACCCAGCCATTCAACAGATGAATGGATACACAGAGTTTGGTCCATGCACATGATAGAATACTACTCAGCCAGAAAGAGAAGTGAAGTACTGATGCACACCACGCAGAACCTTAAAAACACCATGCTGAGCGAAATAAATAAGGTGCAAAAGGACAAATACTGTATGATCCCACTTGTAT
The DNA here is from genome assembly GCF_000298275.1 of Orycteropus afer afer. NCBI lineage: Eukaryota > Metazoa > Chordata > Mammalia > Tubulidentata > Orycteropodidae > Orycteropus > Orycteropus afer. Next base: position 42,744 of record NW_006921992.1, on the reverse strand, counting down.
GAAATAAGCAAATATATGGATTGTCAGTGGCGACCAAGGGTAGGAGGGAGGGAGGTGGGTAGTTTTTGCTTAGGGGCCATTGAGGTTGTGTTAATGGCGGCAGAATAATTGTGAAAAGGGTAGTGAGGATGGATGCATAACTTGAAGGATGTAATCAATGTCACTGAACTGTGTGTGCAGAATTATTGAATTGGCATATGCCTTGTTGTGTATATGGAACTCAGGTGGCACAGTGGTTAAAGCATTTGGCTACTAACCAAAAGGTTGGCTGTTCGAATCCACCAGCTAATCTGCTGGAGAAAGATGAGGCTGTCTGCTTCTGTAAAGATTTACAGCCTTGGAAACCAAGGTGGATAGTTCTACTCTGGCCTATAGGGTGGCTATGAGTTGGAATCAATTCAATAGCAATGGGTTTTTTGTTTTGTTTTGTTGTGTATATTTTCACCCCTTTTTTTTTTTTTTTTTTAAGAAGAAGAACAAGCCATTGCTTGACACAACAAGAAGGATGTGTCTCTCAGATGTTACACTGAGCAAAAAAAATCCAGACATGAAAGAGAAGACTGTGTGACTCCATTCATTTTAGTGAAGTTCTAGAACAAGCAAGAGTAACCTGGTGGTGATGGAGAATAGTGGGTACCTCAGTGCTGGGGCCTGGATGACTGGGAGGGGACAGGGCAGATCTTGCAGGGCTCTGTGTGCGGAGAGAACTTGGCCTTTTACCAGGGGGAGCCAGGAGCCTTGGAGGGCTGTGAGCAGAGGAGGGACAAGCCCTGACTCAGGTGCTCACGGGCGCCCTCTGGCTGCAACAGGGAGAACAGACTGAGGTGAGGGCAGGGTTTAGAACAGAGAGGACTGCACTGGTCCAGATGAGGGATGATGGGGCTGCACCAGGTGGAGGCAGAGGGGAGGAGGAGAGGGCGGGTTCTGGATGCATGTCGCAGGCAGAGCCCACAGGATCTTCTGAAAGACTGGCGCTGAGTGACAAGGCGATGCCAATGATGATTTCATCCGTACAGTAAGAAGCTAAGGAGCCCTGATGACACAACTGTTAAACAAGAGCTCAGCTGCTAACCGAAAGGTCAGCAGTTCAAACCCAACCAGAAGTTCTGGGGGAGAAAAAACCTGATAGTCTGCTCCCATAAGGAGTATAGCTAGGAAACCCTGTGGGCAGTTCTGCTCCATACTGTTGTTGTTACTGTGTGCTGTGCAGTTGATTTAGACTCGTAGCAACCCCAGGGGAATGGATTTGTTGACACACCACAACAGCAAGAAGCGAGGAGCATCCATTGGCCAGGACAGGGGATGATGGTGGAGGAGAGGCTAAGTTGGGGAATCTTACTCCAGTCGTACCTCAAGTCTCCTCGGCTGCCCCTGATGCTCAGGATATAGCCCAGACTCTCCCCTCAGCAGACATAGGAGGCTCTGGTCACCCTTCAACCTCCTTACCTTTATGGGGTCCCTCCCTCCCAGCCTTTCTGAATCTCCACACACAAAGGCCCCTGTAATCCAGCTTGGGGGTCTGTGCTCTGGCTTTGGACTCCTGTTCGTCTCCCTGCCTCTTACCTTCAGAGCTCTTGTGACCTTCAGAATCCACCTTGTTTATTTATTTGCTCACTCATTATCTATCTCCCCAGGACACTTTGGGATTTGTTATATCCCCATGCCTAGGACAGAGCCTGATACACAGTAGGTGCTCAATAAACATGCATTGAATGGAATTTTGGTGTTGGAGAAGGACTTTGAAAGGACACATGGGGCTAAGATTAAAAAAAAAAAGCTGTCATCGAGTTGACTCTGACTCATGGGGACTCTATGTGTGTCAGAGTGGAACTGCAGTCACAGGGTTTCCAAAGATTGGGTTTTTTTGAAGGATTGCCAGGCCTTTCTTCTGAGGTGCCTCTGGGTGGACTTGAACCTCCAACCTCTAGGTCGGCAGCTGAATCCGTTAACCATTTGTCTCACCCAGGGATTAAGATCAGAGTTGTTGAAATCCTGTTCCACAGCCCTGGTTTACATCCCTCCGCTGCTCACAACCCTCCAGGCCTTCCACCTCCCTAGGTAAAAAGCCCTGCACAACATGCCCCGCCCACCCACTCCCTGCCCTGCCCATCCGCTCCCTGCCCCGTCCATCCGCTCCCTGCCCTCATATCCCCTCTCTGCCCCTCAAAGGCTCTGCTCCAGCCTCCTCACTGTTCTCCCAACACACCAGGCGCAGTTCTGCTTCATGGACAGTTTTGGATCACCCAATGAACAAGGTAAGCACGGGCTTACTTGTGCTTACTTCACTAGTCTGTAGTGAGCAGTTTCACATTTTTTCACCACATCAAAGATTCTCCTTCTAGATATGGCTGGCATCTGTCTCTCTCCAGCCCCACAGCACCTTCCTACAGAATCAAAGCCTCTTTTCAAATATACAAAGAGCTCTGGTGGCGTAGTGCCTAAGGCATTTGACTGCTAACCAGAAGGCTGGGGGTTCAAACCCGCTAGCCGCATCACCAGAAGGAAGATGGGGCAATCTACTTCTGTCAAGATTTACTGCGCTGGAAACCCAATGGGGGTCACTGTGAGTTGGATTTGACTAGCTGGCAATGACTTAGGGTTTTTTTTTTTTTTGGTTTCAAATATACAATCCCTGACAGGGGTAGAGTACCCAGTAAGTAAGGTAAGCACGAGCTTACTTGTGCTTACTTACTAATCTGTAGTGAACATTTTCACATGGGTTTCACCACATCTATTCACTACATGTCAGATTGGTAAGTAAACACAAGTGAGCTCATGCTTACCTTGCTTGTTGTGGACTCTGACCCTGCTCAGGGCTTTTGCATTGGTGGTCCCTCTGCCTAGAAGGCTCTTCCCCGACATCCCCAGGGCTCCCTCCCTCACCTCCTTCATGTCTCCTCAGGACTCATTTCCCTCACCACATAATTTAAAATCTGCATCACCCCTCAACCCACCCTCCCTCTGTTTCCCTCCAGTCTGGATATAACCTGAGGCGCCCCAGTTACACCTGAGTACAAAGAGAAGAGGGCCATGGAGAGAAAGCCAGATGGGCAGCGTGGGAGTGGTTCTTGTGGCTTTGAGGATGAAAAAGTGTTAAGCGCCCTTTTCTGAGGTGCCCAGGAGTCTGGTGGCATAACAGGTTAAACAGTCGACCATGAACTGAAAGGAAGCCTGTTTGAATCTGTCTAGAGGTGCCTTGGAAGAAAGGCCTGGTGATCTACTTCTGAAAACTCAGCCATTGCCAACCCTGTGACTCAAAGCTCTACTCTGACACAAAGGAGGTTGCCATGAGTTGGAATCAACTCTACGGCAACTGTTATTTCTTCCCCCAGTGAGCAGACACAGTGAGAACGGTAGATTCAATTCATTGAGGATTTACCTGCCCTAAGTTCCATCTGGATTCCAGTGTCCTGATTCCAGAACACTGACTAGTTCTCATGAGGAACCTGTGCACAGACCAAGAGGCTGTGGTTCATACAGAACAAGGGGACACTGCATGGATTGAAATCAGGAAGGGAGTGTGTCAGGGTTATATCCTTTCCCCACACTCATTCAATCTGTCTGCTGAGCAAATAATCTGAGAAGCTGGACTATATGAAGAAGAACATGGCAGCCGGATTGGAGGAAGACTCATTAACAACCTGTGATATGCAGATGACACAACCTTGCTTGTTGAAAGTGAAGATGACTTGAAACACTTACTGATGAAGATCAAAGACTGCAGTCTGCAGTGTGGATTACACCTCAATATAAAGAAAATAAAAATCCTCACAATTGGACCAATAAGCATGATAAGTGGAGAAAAGATTGAAGTTGTCAAGGATTTCATTTTACTTGGATTCACAATCAATGCCCATGGAAGCAGTAGTCAAGAAATCAGATGACGTATTGTGCTGGGCAAATCTGCTGCAAAAGAACTTCTCTAAAGTGCTGAAGAGCAAAGATGTCTCTCTGAAGACTAAGTTACACCTAACCCAAGCCATGGTATTTTCAATTGCCTCATATGCATGTGAGAGTGGACAGTGAGTAAGGAAGACCAAAGAAGAATCGATGCTTTTGAGTTGTGATGTTGACGAAGTGTACTGAAGATACCACGGAGCGCCAGAAGAATGAACCCATCTATCCTGGAAGAAGTGCAGCCAGAATGCTCCTTGGAAGCCAGAATGGGCAGACTTCGTCTCGCCTATCTTGGTTATGTTGTCAGAAGGAACCATTCCCAGGAGAGGGATATCATGCTTGGTAAAGTAGACGGTTAGCACAGAAGGGGAGACCCTCAACGAGATGGACCGACACAGTGGCTACAATTGGCTTAAGCACGGCAGGGATGGTGAGGCTGGCTCAGGACCGGGCGGTGTTTCTGTTGTGTATGGGGTCACCGTGAGTCAAAACTGACTCGATGGCATTAACAACAAGTCCTGTTGAGGAGCCCTGGTGGCACAATAGTTAAGCACTCAGCTCCTAACCAAAAGGTTAGTTGCTTGAACCCATCATGCCACAGGAGATAATTGAGGCAGTCTGCTTTCATAAAGGTTACACCCTTGGCAACCTCATGGGGCTGTCCCACCCTGTCCTATAGGGGTGCTGTGAGTCAGAATTGACTCAGCAGCAACAGGTTTTGGCTGTGGTTTGGAAGCCCTGTTGGTGCCATGTGAGCCAGAACTCCTGTTTCACGGATGAGGTATTTGAGTCCCCAAGAGGCCAGTCCGTGTGTCACACAGCAGGGAAGTCACAGGACCAGAATTTGGAGCCCAGTCAGTCTGCATCTGCAGCAAGGGTGATGAAACAGTGGAGGTCAGAGGCAGTGAAAGATAGAACTGATGGGTAGGATCCTGCAGGCTGAGTCGGGACAGGACGTGGCCAAGGGGGAAGGGCTGGCCCCAGTAGGAACAGGGACACCCCTTTCCTTCCTCAAGGGTGGAAGGAAGGTGATAAGGGTGGCGTGGATTGTGATCTGGGTACATGTCGGAGTGGACAGGAAGGTCACCAGCTGGGTGTGGGGGAGGTGGAGGTGAGAGGTCATGGGAGTAGCGGGAACATCATCGTTGTTAGTAGGCAGTTGAGTCCTCTCTGATGACCCCATGCACAGTGGAATGAAATGCCATTATTTAATGGCAGAAATTGAAAAATCATGTTTGATATGTATGGCTGTGAGGGCAGGGTCTCTCAGTGGTGCAAATGGGTAAGCATTCACGTACTAACTGAAAAGTTGGTGGTTTGATCCCATTTAGTGGCACGCCAAAGAAAGGCCTGGCAATCTGCTGCCATAAACACTACAGCCAAGAAAACCCTATGGAGCTCAGTTCGACTCTGTAACATGGGCTAGCCTTGAGTTGGAATCAGTTCGACAACGAGTATGGTTTTTGTTTTCTTGATGGTGAGGGAGACGTTCCATCATGTTTTCCCAGTTAGAAAATGTGTTGAGCACTTTTTAGGCTTGTAAGACACTATTTAAGAGTCCCTGGGTAGTGCAAAAGGTTAAACACTCATCCGTTTAGCTGAAACTTTGGCAGTTCTGAGCCCACCCAGAGGCACTGCGGAAGAAAGGCCTGGAGATCTGCTTCTGGAAGGCCCAGTCGTGAAACCCTTATGGAGCACAGTTCTGCTCTGCACAAAGGGGGTCGCCAGGAGTTAGAATCGACTCGGCAACAACTAACAAGGAATAAACCAAAACCAAACTCACTGCCATTGAGTCAATTCTTCTCGACTCATAGTGACCCCTCCTTGGGTTTCCAAGGCAGTATGTCTACAGAGGTCGATTGCCCAGCCTTCCTTCCGAGGAGTGGCTAGTGGGTTTGAACCACCAGCCTTCTGGTTGGAAGTCAAGTGCCTTAGGCACTACACTATCAGAGCTCCAAGATCTTTAAGGAAGCAAAGCTCAAACCAAACCCATTGCCATGGACTCAAATCAGATTCACAGCACCCCTAGAGGACAGAAGTAGAACTGCCTCATAGGGTTTCCAACACTAAATCTTTATGGAAGTCAACTGTCACATCTTTCTCTGGTGGAACAGCTCAAAAGAAAAAAAAAAAGAAGCCAAACGCACTGCCATCAAGCCAGACCTGACTCATAGCAACCTCTCCTTGGGTTTCTAAGGCAATGTCACTACAGAAGTAGATTGCCCAATCTTCCTTCCAAGGAGTGGCTGGTGGGTTTGAATCACCAGCCTTCTGTTTAGCAGTCAAATGCCTTAAGCACCATGCCACCAGAGCTCCCAATAAGGAGCAGCACACTATTTATTGGCACAGGTTAAAAACCAGTGTTTACCTCACCTAGCTGCAAGACAGAATCCTGTATTGGTTTCTCAGTCAGAAAATGTGTTGCATGCTTTTCAGTGGGTGTA
>NW_006921992.1:4450-9380 GCF_000298275.1 Orycteropus afer afer | reverse complement strand
GCTTGAACTCCTCTGCCGTGTGTGCGAAAGCCAGGCGGCTCCGGGCCCCATCCCCCTCCAGAGACGAACTTTTCAGCTTGAACTTGTCGGCTTCTACACGCTTGTGAGCCATTTATCTAAGATAAATTTCTCTCTCTCTCTCTTTCTCTCTCTGTAAATATATATATATACACTTTGCTGGTTTTTGTGTTTCTCTAGAGAACCCAATCCAACACAGTGGGTCACTGTGAGTCGGAGCTGACTCGATGGCACCCAGCAAGGTCAACAAGCCCTTGGTTATCACCTGGACGGTTCAGGAGATGTGGCAGAGTTTTCACCCGTGTTTCAGGAGGGGTGTCGCCTCTGTTGTTGATCCTGCTGCCAAAGCGTGCCATGGCAGCTTTTTAATTTTGAGAAAATTAGAAACGTATTTTGTGTCTGGATCCCCTGGGTGGTGCAAACAGTTAACGAGCCCAGTGGCTAACCGAAAAGTCAGACCAGGTTTGAGTCCACTCAGCGGTGCCTCGGAAGAAAGACCTGGTGTTGTGCTTCCAAAAAACCAGCCACTGCAGCCCCGAGGGAGGACAGTCCTGCTCAGCACCCACGAGGCCGTCGTGAGCCAGCATCAGCTGGGCGGCAGTTGGGTTTTGGTTGCTTGTTTGTTTCTAGCAGGACGAGAATTGCTGTTGTGTATTGCCAAATACCAGCTGGATGGACGTTCCAGTTGGAGTTCAAGGCCGACTTTGTGGCTCTGACTTTGGACTTTTCCTTCCAGTTCTGAAAAGTCTCATCTCTTACCAGGTTCACATAGGATGGTCTGTTGCTTGTGTTACTCGGGGTTACTTGCTCCTCTCCTTTGTCTTTGTGGAAGTGTGGTAAAGGGAGGTATGGCCCCAAAGCTGTGCCTTTCAACTCTGCAGGAAAAAGCCATTTGATACAAAGAATAGGTTGTTCCTTTCGGACTGCCTCTCTCTGATTCCTTGCTACCACCTTCTTTTCATAGATTGTCTCCTTTGTTTCCTTCCAGGAGATCAGAGGAGGGATGAGGTCAAACTGAAATGCCCCTTGGCAACTCTTCCTAGCTATGTTGTATCAACGCCAGCCACCCGCTTCTTTTTTTGCAGCGTGCTTTTTGGCCTCGCACACCTTCTCTTGGTCTTCCCTGTGTCTCCTTCTCTGGTGCTGTCCGCCCTCGACTGTGTTATTAAGGAGAGGGTAGGACTGGAGAGTAGCCCCAGAGTGGCGCAGAATGGTTTGTGCTTGGCTGGTAAGTGAAAGGTTGGCAGTTCACACCCACCCAGAGGCTGTGGAAGAAAGGGCTGGTGTTCTACTTACGAAAAGATCACAGCCAAGGAAACCCCGTAGAGCTGTTCTATTCTGTAACACACGGGGTTGCCGTGAGTCATGAATCGGAATCCGGTTGCTGATGCAAGACAACAAAACTCTTGAGATGGTGTGTAAGCCCCTGTGCAACTCTGTGGTTTGATGTTTGATGTCATTATGGTGACAAAACTAAGTAACTGACCAGCGGAATGATGACTCTAGAGGTTTCTGATCTTTCAAAGCAGTGTCAGCAGGCTGGCATCAGGTGGTGCAGTCTCTAGTCCCCTGTCCTGAAATGTTGAGCCCCACCCCAGGCCCCCATTCCTGTCCTCCCCTCCCCTTCCTCATAATATAATCCACTGTCACTGCTTTCTCTCAGACTCCAGACCTGTAGGGACCCCAAAGGTCCCAAACCCCTGAGACTCAACATGGCCCATATTGTGCCTGTTGTCCTGGCCACCCCAGACTGGCCCTCCCTTGGCCTCCCGGGTTCAGTGGTGTTGCTGCTGCTGTCAAGTCAGCCTTGACTCATGGCGACCCCTGCGCAGTGGAACGAAACGCTGCTCATTCCTGCGTGAGCCCCACGATTGGTTGCACATTGGACTATTGTGATCTGTGGGGTTTCCGTTGGGTGATTTTTGGCAGTTGATTGCCAGGCCTTTCCTCCTTGTCTGTCTTAGTCTGGAAGCTCTGCTGAAGCCTTTTCAGTGCCCTAGCAACACACAAGCCTCCCCAGACAGATGGGCGATGGCTGCATATGAGGTCACTGGCTGGGGGTCAAAGCCAGGTCTCCCGCAGGGAAGGTGAGCCCTCTGCTACTGGACCACCACTGCCTCATCCAGGTTCGCTAATGACCCCATCTCTCTGCTTCCCCATCTCCCCTGGGTACCGAGTCATGTTGATGCTGCTTCCCCAGTGCCCCTCAGGCCTGGCCACAGCAGTGTTTCCCACTGCTAACCAGAAGGCTGGCAGTTCGAACCCACCAGCCACACCTCAAGAAGGAAGGTTGGGCAATCTACTTCCGTAGAGATACCTCCTCGGAAACCCAAGGAGGGAACACTATAAGTCAGATCCAACTCGACGGCAGTGAGTTTGGTTTTGGTTTTTGGTGCCATGGCGGTGGCTCCAGCATGCCCTTGGAGAATCACCTCTGCTCTGCTGCCAGAGGGCCGTTTCTGCGTTCCTGCGTTCCTGCTTTGATCATTCCCCAGCTACCGGCTGCATTGTTTCCTGGGCAGCCTCGCCTCCCTTCCTGCAAGCTCCTGGGTGGCTTATGGAAGCTGCATTTCCTTGTTTTTATTATTCTGATGATGATAAGTATATCCCATTCAAGGAACGCTGGTGGCACAATGGTAAAGCATGTGGCTGTTAACCAAAAGGCTGGCAGTTTGAACCCACCAGCAGGTCTGCAGGAGAGAGAGCTGGCAAGCTTCTGTGAAGATGACAACCTAGAAAGCTTTACGGGCCAGTTTTAGTCTGTCCTTTATATAGGGTTACTATGAGTTGAAAATTAGCTTGATGGCACTGAACAACAGCAACGTATCCCATGCAATATTTGGGCTTTGTTGTTGTCGTTAGGTGCTGTCAAGCTGCTTCCAACTCATAGGACCTGACGTAGAACAGATGAAACACTGCTTGGTCCTGCACCATCCTCATAATCGTTGCTGTTGTTTGAGGCCAATTTTGCAGCCACTGTGTTCAATCCATCTTGTGAAGGGTTTTCCTCTTTTTCACTGACTGCGTACTAAATTTACCAAGCACCGTACCCGTCTCCAGGGAATGGTCCCTTCTGATTTGACTAAAGTAGGTGAGATGAAATCTGGCCATTCTCGCTTCTGAGGAGAGTTCCGGCTGTACTTCTTTCAGGGCAGATTGGTTTGTTCTTCTGGCAGTGCATAGTATATTCAGTAGTCTTTGCCAACACCATAATTCAAAGGCATCAGTCCTTCTTCAGCGTTCCTTGTTCACTGTCCAGCTTTTACATGCATATGAGGCAATTGAAAATACTAGCTATCCTGGGGGCTCGGGACCATGGTTGTGGGAGACATTAAGCTCAATTGACACAACATAGTACACAAAAACATTGTTTTGGATCCTACTTTGGTGAATAGCAACTAGGGTTTTAAAAGCTTGCAAGCAGCCATCTAAGATGCAGCTATTGATCTCGCCTCATCTGAGCAAAGAAGAGTGAAGAAAATCAAAGATGCACAGAAACAATTAGTCCAGAGGACTAATGGACCATGAGAACCTCAACCTGTATGACCCTGAGAGCTGAAAAACTAGAAGGAGCCCAGCTACCACTGCCAACCACTCAGAAAGGGGTCACGATTGGAGATCCTGGTACAGTGGGAGACAAATATGGAGCAAAATGTTAAAAAAGGAGACACAAAAAAGACCAAGATTACTGATTGGATAGAGACTGGTGAAACCCTTGAGACTGGCCCCTAGTCACCGTTCAGGCCTGGAATTGGACTTACTTCCGTGGCTTCCAGCCAAACAATAAACAGGGAGATGGACTCCTTAGAATAGTCAACCATGGGAGATCAGAAGGCAGCGTTTGCTCAGGGAGAAAGCTAGGGAGGCAGGAAAGCTAGATGGAGAGGACATAGGGAAAGGGTAACCACATGGAGGAGGAGGAGGAGAGCTGTTACATTGTGGAGATTGTAATCGGTGTCACAAAACAAAATGCTTATGAACTGTTGAATGGAAAACTAATCACCTAAATCACAATAAAAACTAAAAACAAAACAAAACAAAAACCCAAAACCCCAAACAAATCATGGCTTGAGTTAGGTGCACCTTAGTCCTCAAAGCGACATCTTTGCTTTTTAACCCTTTAAAGAGGTCTTTGGCAGCAGATTTGCACAGTGCAGTCCATCGTCTGATTTCTTGACTGCTGCTTCCATGGACATTGACTGTATCCAAGTAAAATGAAATCCCTGACAACTTCGATCTTTTTATCATTTATCATGATGTTGCTTATTGGTCCAGTTATGAGGACTTTTGTTTCCTTTATGTTGAGATATAATCCATACTGAAGACTGTAGGTAGTCTTTGATCTTCATCAGTAAGTGCTTCAAGTCCTTTTCACTTTCAGTAAACAAGGTTGTGTTATCTGCATCTCGCAGGTTGTTACTGATGCTGTGTTCTTCTTTATATAGTCCAGCTTCTCAGATTATTTCCTCAGCATACAGATTGAAAACTTAGGGTGAAAGGATACAATCCTGGTACACACTTTTCCTGATTTTAAACTGTGCAGTGTCCCTTGTTCTGTTCAAATGACTGCCTCTTGGTCTATGTACTTGTTCCTTCTTTCTAGTCTGTCTTAGTCTGTCAGCTCCACTGAAACCTGTCCACCATGGGTGACCCTGCAGGGATTTGAAATACTGCTGGCATAGCTTCCGACATCACAGCAACATGCAAGTCTCCACAGTACAACAAACTGACAGACAGTTGGTGGATTTGGGATATACTTACCCTAAAAGATTAGGTGCCTCTGCATCTTTGCTTGCGCTTCAGTGCCCCAGTTCCCCTTCTTCCCCTTCTCTTCCCTTTGTACCTGCTTCTTCTTCCCAGAACCAGGTCTGAAGCCTCCTTCCTTCCTTCCTTCTCTCTCTGCCACATCCTT
>NW_006921992.1:2716-3665 GCF_000298275.1 Orycteropus afer afer | reverse complement strand
GAAGGAAGGTTGGGCAATCCTACTTCCGTAGTGATACTGCCTCGGAAATCCAAGGAGGGGTTGCTATGAGTCGGGTTCGACTCGATGGCACATAACAACAACAACAACAACAGAGGTAGGTCTAGATAGATAGACAGGTACTGTTGAATTGACTTCAATTCATGGTGACCCCATATAATGGAATGAAACATTGCCTAGTGCTGCATTCTGAATTCAGACTTCTAGCCTCCTAAACTGTGAGAAAATAAATTTCTATTTGTTAAAGCCACCCACTTGTGGTATTTCTGTTCTAGCAGTAGCAGATGACTAAGATAGAATTAGGTACCAGGAGTGGGGTACTCCTCTAGCAGATACCTAAAACTTGGAAGGGTTTTGGAATTGGGTAATGCGTAGAAGCTGAAAGACTTTTAAGGTGCCTAATAGTAAAAGCCTAGATTGCCTTGAGGAGTCTGTTGGTAAATTATGAACATCAAAGGCAATTCTGGTGAGAGCTCAGAAGAAAGTGAGGAGAAGTATTGAGAACATGTCTATTACCTTAGAGAATACATAGGGCACTAGCAACAGAATGTTGCCAGAAATATGGACATTCAATGTTCCTTTGGTGAGACTTTAAAAGAAAGTGATGAACATGTGATTGGACAATGGAGGAAGGACAGTACTTTTTATGCAGTAGCAAAGAACTTGTCTGCATTAGGTTGAAATGTTTGGTGGAAGAGAGAACTTGGGAGTAATGAACTTGGATATATGGCTGATGAGTTTCCTAAGCAAGGTCTTAAATGGGTCACATGGTTTCACCTTGCTGCTTATAGTAAAATACAAGAGGAAAGAAATGGACTGAAAAATGAACTGTGCAAAATGAAAACAGAACTTAAAGATTTGGAAAATTCTGTTTGTAAAGATTTGGAAAATTTGGAAAAACTAAGGACATATGTTCTAGAATGTTCACCAA
>NW_006921992.1:759-1311 GCF_000298275.1 Orycteropus afer afer | reverse complement strand
TTTTTTTTTTTCCTCTTAATTTCATTGTGGTGAAATATATATAACAAAATTTTGCCAATTAACCATTTTGAAGTGTACAATTCATTGGCATTGACTGCACTCATCATTGGGAGTAACCATCACCACTATCTATTTCCAAAACTGTTTCATCCCCCAGACAGAAACTTGGTCCCCTTTGAGCAATACTCCTATCTCTTCTCCTTCCACTCCTGGTGACCACTAAGAAACCTTGGTCTGTATGCATTTGCCTTGTTTAGATATTTCATATAAATGGCACAGTGGTTAAGCACTCAGCTGCTAACTGAAAAGTTAGTGATTTGAACCCACAGCTGCTCTGCAGGAGAAAGATTTGGGAGTCTTCTGTAAAGATTACAGCCTTGGAAGCCCTGTGGGGGTGTTCTACTTTGTCCTGTAGTGTCACTAGGAGTTGGAATCAACTTATTGGTAACAGGTTTGGCTTTTTTGGTGGGGTTTTGGGATCATATATAATTTTTGTCTTTTTGCGTCTCATTTCTTTCACTCAGCATAATATTTTCAAGGTTCATCCATGTT
>NW_006921992.1:0-607 GCF_000298275.1 Orycteropus afer afer | reverse complement strand
TACAGGAAGCAGACCACATCTCTAAAGCAGCTATTCAGCTGCTTGTGGTAGATCCCACCATGGAGTTGATTGCCAGTCTCATCATGGGGAATAACTACCACCACCTACCAGCCACTCACTCAGGCCCAGCAAAGTTGATACACAACCTTAACTACCACATGGGGCAACCACTCATCTGTCAATTTGTCCAGCCGTGGTGACTTGTGTGTCGCTGTGATGCTGGAGGCTATGCCACCGGTATTTCAAATACCAGCAAGGTCAGTCATGGTGGACAGGTTTCAGTGGAGCTTCTAGACTAAGACTAGGAAGAAGACATGGCCAGCTCCACTTCTGAAAAAATGGCCACTGAAAACCTTATGAATAGCAGTGATTGTTTGTCTGATATATTAATGGAAGACATTATGAATAGCCCTGAAAATTGTCCATTATGCTGGAAGATGAGCCACTCAGATCAGAAGGCATTGAAAATATGACTGGGGAAGAGCTGCCTCCTCAGAGTAGAGTCGACTTTAATGATGTGGATGGAGTAAAGCTTATGGGACCTTCATTTGCTGATGTGTATGACCCAAAATGAGAAGAAAGCTGTAAACATCCAATAATAATCAGG
>NW_006921991.1:2993183-2994769 GCF_000298275.1 Orycteropus afer afer | reverse complement strand
ACAAAACTCAGTGCCCAGGTTGCCCCCAAACCAATGATAACTGAATCTCAGGAGGTGAGACCTAGGGGTCTATGTTTTTAGAACTCCCCAGATAATTCTAATGAGCAGCTGGGGTGAAAATGAGTGCTCTGTGGTCTAGGCCATTGGGACTCAAAAGTAGGGACCGTGGTCTGGCAGCACTCGTGTCCCCTGGATGCTCATTTCAAGTGCAGAATCTCTGGGGCGGAATCTGCATTTTAACAAATTCCCCAGTGACTGCCCCACTCAGTGCCATTGGAGAAGAACTGATAGAATCCACAGAGGGGGAGTCTTTCACAAGGTAAACCAGCACCTCCTCTTGCACCCAGACACACAGCTAGAGGCTCAGCCAGACATCGGGCCACCAGAGTGCGGATGCAGCTCCCTTTTCTACATCCTGCTGCTACTTGCTTTCTCACAGCTCTCTGAATGGACAGGCTCCTAGAAGGCAGTAGAGCTGCCTCAAAAGAGCTACCGTCTCCTGATCCAATCCTGATGCTTCTGTAAATTCTGTCCTCCCAAATGGGAGTCCATCTGCCAGCTTAATGGAGCACATGAAGTTTAAAACTCAAACATGCCTGACCTTTTAGCGCCGAAAATGCTAAAAATCCTTAACTAAAGACTTTTAACGGAGCCCTGGTGGCGGAATGGTTAAGTGCTTGGCTGCCAACTGAAATGTTGGCAGTTCGAACCTACCCAGCGGCTCCATGGGAGAAAGACCTGGTGAGCTGCTCCTCTAAAAGATATTCTAGCCTAGAAAACCCTATGGGGGCACTCTTTCCTATGGGGTTTCTATGAGTTGAAAATACACTCAACAGCACTGAACGACAATGACCTTTAGCAATTCCTCAAGGCCCAATGTTTTAATATATCTAAGAAATACAGCTCATGCAGGGCAGACAGGCTGCACTTAGCTTTCTTGCACCATGGGAGAAGATTCAAATTTAAAAAGTATATCCTTTTTTATAAAAAAACAAAACAAAACAAAACTATTATTATCTGATTCTAGAGGCATATTGAAAATGCTGCATATTAAAATACAAAATATCAACCTTAATGCCAGTAGGCAAGCCAATCATTGTCATCCACTGTGAATATTCCATTGATTTATTTCCTGGTTATTCTATGTATATGTATTTGTATGCCTGTGCTCACACTGTAAGGAGCTCTGGTTGTGCTATGGTTAAAGCATTGGGCTGCTAACCAAAAGGTTGGTGGTTCGAACCTACCAGTTGCTCTGCACAAGAAATATAAGGCAATCTGCTTCCGTAAAGACTCACAGCCTTGGAAACTCTATGGGGGTCACTATGAGTCAGAATTGACTTGATGGCAGTGGGTTTGGTCTTTTGGTCTGGTGCTCACACTGTACATCATTTTGTAGTCATCTGCTATTCTGGATCATCCCTTTCCCAACTTCTCTCCATTTGAGGTGATACATTTTATTTAGTGCTTCTCAGCTATGGTTTCATATTAGAATACCTGAGGGGGTTTTTAAACCCCTTAATGCCTAGGCCATACTTCTGATCAATTAAATCAGAATCTCTGAGAGTGGAGACTGGGTAGCAGTA
>NW_006921991.1:2990547-2992463 GCF_000298275.1 Orycteropus afer afer | reverse complement strand
GAGCAAATATGTAAAAGTATGGTAGCCCATTCTGTTGGTGAGACTGTGGGGAATCAGTTTTACAGCTATTCCCACGCACAGCCAATCTTGAGAACCACGGGTCTAAGGCAATGGCCCAATGAAACTTCAGACAAGAGAAAACTGTGCACTTTCTCTAAAACTGAAAGTCCTTCTTGTTTCCTGAAATTCCAAAAATTCTTAGCCAGTATGGTATAATAATATATAGCCAGTATATTGCTTTTTTAGGAAAAGGATCAGGATGTTTGCTACATACCACTTCAGTTTTTCTAACTCTTCTGGGGACGAGGGGCAGGGGGTCCTGGCAGAACAGCAGCACTGTTCTGGAGGAGACAAAGGAAAAGGAAGAAACGCAAGGTCAAGGATAAGGCAAGGTAGACACTCAGAGCCATCAAGCGTTACACTTCTCACACCAGCTGCATATTAAAGGGAATTTCCCTAAAGCGGGTGTTAACGTAGGCTGGATGTTCGATGGACGTGTTTATGCATGTAGTAAGTGCTCAGAAGTATTTATTGAATAAACTGTGTTTTCTGTTATTTGCACACAATAAAAATTACTCCACAGCAACTTCTAAGAGGAATTCAGATGTAAACATATGCCAATCGAAATCCAACAAACTCTCCAAATAGAATCCTCTATCTTAAGAGGGTGGTTGTTTTTTTCTTTCGTGTTCTCAAATACAATATACTTAAGCTTTATGAGGAGCCCTGGGTGGGGAAATGACAGCCAGTGGCTGACTGAAATGTTGGAGGCTTGCGTCCACCCCCAGGGGCCTCAGAAGAAAGGCCTGGCAATCCAGTTCCGAGAAACCAGCCGCTGAAAACACTGTGGCGCAGTTCTGCCCTGACACACATGGGGGCGCAGAGTCAGAGTCAAGTCCACAGCAACCGGTTACACTTTTTTAGAAAGCAGGGAACAATTACCTTCTAAACCTGAAAAACAACCTGTTGCTGTTGAGTCAACTCCGATTTAGGAGGCTCCAAAAATTGCCCAAGGACAAAAGAGCCCAAACAGAAGGCCATCACATATGTAAACGTTTTAATTATATTTTCCATTAAAAACCCACCAAAGCCACATCAGAATGAACACAGCAATAAAGGCAGAGACTACTTACCCATCGGTCGAATCTTTACTCTTTTCAAAGCAACCATTACAGCACATATGTTCAATGTCTTATTCAGTTTTATCGTGAATGTACAATTTAATGTGCTGAAAAGAGAAACATGTGTATATAAAACCAGCATGACAGTAAATTGGAAACCTACATACATATATCTAATTGTTTTTGCAAAGCTAGAGTGGCAAAAGGGGACACTGATACTGTTAACTTGCAATGTCACTCTGAGAAGCTAGTAAACAACCACCTACCATGATCTAAAGTCTACCTGAAAGACTCTGCTAAAAGATAGGTGTAGAAGTTCACTTCACACAGGTTGCAAATCAGAGCCCCTTTGACCACTCACAGCTGCTGGTTAGTTGTGCCTCCACAATGGAAGAGGTGGGGTGACACTTGGTTGCAAAGACAAGCACCTTGATGTCTGTAGTCTGAACCCCAGCTGGCTACTTGCCTAGTGTCTGTAGGCATGAGTTTGCACCATAAGAGCCCTTTCACAACCAGCCTAAGCAAACATCAAAGTCTCATGAATTCAAAATCTGGCAATTCAATCTGAATGACCAGAAAATGAGAGCAAGTCCCTGCCAGGAATGGAAGATTCATCTGACCAGTAATTCTGGTCATTAGTGACTTTTTGGATTATG
Organism: Orycteropus afer afer; assembly: GCF_000298275.1. NCBI lineage: Eukaryota > Metazoa > Chordata > Mammalia > Tubulidentata > Orycteropodidae > Orycteropus > Orycteropus afer. The sequence goes on along the minus strand of NW_006921991.1, from coordinate 2,990,686 downwards.
TTCCACGTTTTCCCTCCCACTCTATCCAGGATCTCCAGATTTGATCCTTTCCTGAGTGGTTGCCATTGGTAGCCGGGCACCATCCAGTTCTTCTGGTCTCAAGGGCCATTGTGTCCTAGGGCTGATTGCTTCTAAATGC
>NW_006921991.1:2987027-2989847 GCF_000298275.1 Orycteropus afer afer | reverse complement strand
CCTTGTGCATCCAGGACAGACAACGGACACAATTTAACATGATAATCTGTAGAACCTAGTTGTTGGACAAACTGACTCTCCCTCACATGTACTTTTTAAATTAGTTTCTCTTTCTTTCCAATCTCTCCCTTTCCCCTCTCTCCCTTCTTCTGCCAAGCCTCATATCATGTCCCTTCTTCTCTGTCTGGCCTTCACCCTGCTTGGGTCATGGTGTGCCATTTCTGGGCCATATTGGTGGCACTCAGGGCTAAGGACGCTGATGATCCTTAGCCTCGTAGAACCAGAGGCAAATGCACTGATCTCACCCACCCTTCTGTGCCTCATAAGGAAAGGAGAAGATGGATGTGAAGGAGTGGTAAGTCCTTGGAAAAATAAAACCATATAAATCCAAAATATCTTTAATATGTATTTACTTTAGAAGAAAGCCTTTGAATTTGCAAGTGAACGAAGACTCCTCAATACTTCGTTTCTCATGGATGGCTAAATAATGATATCTGCAAAAGCATTAAATATGACTGACCTTTGGGCCTCTGCTGTAGCACATATCAGAAAATATGTCTGAAAAAAAAATATGTTAGGTTGGCAGTTGGAAATGTCAGACAAGATCCAAGGCTAATCACAGAATCTTAGAATCCCAAGGACCCCTAGGGATCATCCAATTCACGTCCCTACCAGAATCGTGACGTATCACCAAAGTTATTCAGGGCATGCAGGCTCTGCTTGGATACCTTCAGTGACAGGGAGCTCACTACTGTACAAGGGACCTCATCTTCCTGGAGCTCATACATTGAGGAAAATCTACCTCCCTGTAATGTCCACCCATTGCTCCTAGTTCCGACTTTTGGAGTAATGGAACTCATCTCTTTAATCTTTTACATGACAGATTTGGGAGAATTTGAAGACAAATGTCTCCCAGGAAGGTAGACCTACAGGTATGTGTCACTTAATGTCCATGATATGTTCTGTGAAATAGATGCCATGTGATTTGGATGTTGTGTGAACACCGTATTAAAATCTTTTGGGAGCCTGCTTCTGGCTGTCCGCCTCACCACCGCTGCTGCGGCCGGAGCTGCTGGCGGAGGCTGGAGGAACAGGTGGTGGCAGTGGCCGTGGCAGCTCCTGCCCAATGGACAAAGCCTAAGAGCCACGCCCAGAGCTATGTCCTCTGTCTCACCTGCTGTATCCCACCCATGGTCTAGTGCTGCAAGGGTCTGGGTTTGGAGTCTTTAAAATCATCAGGGGGAAATAATAAACAAAGAACTACTTTCCCTTTGGGACCACAGATGTATTTGTGCTTGGATGTTGCCCAAATTGACATTAAGTGACACATACCTGTATATGTTTCCCTCAAAAAAATAACAATTATAATTATTAATAAGGTACAGGATGGACTATGAGTACCTCACTTAGGGTTTGTAAGGTTTTGTTGAGTTCTGATCGTCTGTTTTAAGACAGAGAGAGAGAGAGATAGACAGAAAGGTTGACATTAGACCATTAGGGATGTTAAAATAATTTAGATTTTTAGCAGTTAAATTAAGCACATGACATTTATTGCTTACAAAGTTCATTTTGAAGAAACACTGGGCAAAATAAGAGATTGCTATGTGGGAAAGTAAATTATTCATGCAGCAAGTGAAAACTAACCAGGCAGGAAGCAGTATCAGTTTTATCTATGAGCAAGGTATAAATGAGGGCTGAACAACCTTGTTATTCATTAGGCTACTGCAGCCTGGAGGCAGCTTCCTCTGGCTTGGGACTAGAGGAAGAGCTGGCACCAGGCAAAATTTCTGGGGGAGGGGGGCAAGCTACTCTCTGGGGGTCAACTGACCCAGCCTTGCCCTCCCCCTCCTCGCAACTTCCCTTTAGGCATTTCTCTTATTCCTCTCCTCCAATCCGACTCCCAAAATACTCTTACTTCATCCAGGTGGCAGAGCTTTGCATAGAGTGAGGATGAAAGACATATATCTATTTAAAAGAATTGACTCTAAAACAGTGGTTCTCAACCTTGCGTGACTCTGCCCCCCCTCCCCCGCTCCAAGGGACATCTGGCAATGTCTGGAGACAGCTGTCACACTGGAGAAGGGTGCTGATGGCATCTGTTAGGTAAAAAAGGAATGCTACTAAATCCTGCACAGTGCCCAGGGCAGTCCCCCATCCCCAAGAAAGTATTACCTAGTCCAAAATGTCAATGGCATTGCGATTGAGAAACCTGGCAATGTCTGGAGACAGCTGTCACACTGGAGAAGGGTGCTGATGGCATCTGTTAGGTAAAAAAGGAATGCTACTAAACCCTGCACAGTGCCCAGGGCAGTCCCCCATCCCCAAGAAAGTATTACCTAGTCCAAAATGTCAATACTGTTGCAATTGAGAAACCTTGCTCTACGGGATGGGCAGTAGTTTTAGGCAGCTCCAGGGACAGGGTGGAGACAAGAAGTTCCATGACAGTGGTCAGCTAGCTTCTCAAGCCAGCACTAGCCACTCCTCTGTGACTGTGCTCGGAGGCTGCTTTCTTTCTATAGCTTTCTCTGGCCCTTCAAGCCACGTCTAACCACTCTGTACTCAGATGCTTGGAGCATCCTTTGCTACTCTGTCCGTGACACTTTTATTGTAGGAAGCAGACTGTACTGTTGTATTTGTTTGCATCCTGAGTTTCCCCACCAGACTCTAGATTCCTTATTCTCAAACTTGGCTTTGCACTGGAACTACCCGGGAGCATTTAGAAACTGCTGATGCCTGGGTCTCACACCCAAAACATCTGATTTAACTGTTATGGAGTGAGCCTGGGCATCAGGATTTTTAAATGCTCCTCAAACCAAAAAC
>NW_006921991.1:2985450-2986467 GCF_000298275.1 Orycteropus afer afer | reverse complement strand
AACCTAAGCCTAACTCTAACCCAAACACTAACCCTCACAGGAGCTCTAACCCTAAATTTAAACTGAATTCTAGGCCTAATCCTAACTCTAGCCCTTATAATAACACTAACCTTAACCCTAAACCAATCCCAAACCCAAACTCATCCCTAACTCTAAACCTAAACCTAACTATAATCCTAAATCAAGTTCTAACACTAACCCAGGACTAATAACCCTAACATGAGTCCTAACCCTATGTTTAATGCTAACCCTAGCCCTAAACCTAACAAAAACCCTCACTCTAATCCTAAACTTAAGGCCAGAACCTAAACAACATGGCCATAATCATAACCACAAGCTTAACCCTAACCCTAACACAAGCTTGAACCCTATATTTGACTCTACTCTAATACTAACCCTATCATGCTTAATAAAGTAGAGGGTCAGCAAAAAAGGGAAGACCCTCAAGGAGATAGATTGACACAGTGGCTGCAACAGTGATCTCTAGCACAGCAAAGAGGATGGTGCAGAACGGAGCAGCGTTTCATCCTGTTGTACATAGAGTCACTATGAGTCAGAGCCAACTCATAGCACTAAAGCCACTAACAACAATGCAATACTAACCCTAGCCTAAACTTAATCCTGAACCTGACTGTAATCCTAACACTATCACCAGCCTTAAATCCAGCCCTTACCCTAAACCTAATCTTAAACCTTATATGAGATTTAACATTTATCTTAGACCTAACTGTATCCCAAGTGCTGACCCTACCCTTGAATCAATTGTTAAACATAAAACATAAAGACAACTCTAACCCCAACCCTAAGCCTAATCATAACCATAACACTAGCTCTAACATGAGCCCTAATCCTATGCTGAACCATAATCCTAACCCTCCTTCAAGTCCTAATCTTTCCAGGCACGTTGTTAATTTCTGCTTTTTATTTCATGTATATAACTTTGAATAGTTTGAAAAGGCTAGATTTTCACTAGGTCAAAAAAAAAAAAAAAAGCATGAAGGACATGAACACCACCCA
>NW_006921991.1:2984824-2985350 GCF_000298275.1 Orycteropus afer afer | reverse complement strand
TTTCATCCTGTTGTACATAGAGTCACTATGAGTCAGAGCCAACTCACAGCACTAAAGCCACTAACAACAACACAATACTAACCCTAGCCTAACCTTAATCCTGAACCTAACTGTAATCCTAACACTATCACCAGCCCTAAATCCAGCCCTTACCCTAAACCTAATCTTAAACCTTATATGAGATTTAACATTTATCTTAGACCTAACTGTATCCCAAGCGCTGACCCTACCATTGAATCATTTGTTAAACATAAACATAAAGGCAACTCTAACCCCAAACCTAAGCCTAATCATAACCATAACACTAGCTCTAACATGAGCCCTAATCCTATGCTGAACAGTAATCCTAACCCTCCTTCAAGTCCTAATCCTTCCAGGCACGTTGTTAACTTCTGTTTTTTATTTCATGTATATAACTTTGAATGGGAGCTCTGGTAGCATACTGCCTAAAGCACTTGACTCCTAACCAGAAGGCTGGCGGTTCAAACCCACCAGCCACTCCTCGGAAGGAAGATGGGGCAATCTA
>NW_006921991.1:2981591-2982784 GCF_000298275.1 Orycteropus afer afer | reverse complement strand
GCATTGCTTTCTTCGTGATATTGAAACATTATCTCACCTCTAAAAAATGCTACAAAAAAATTCAAGAAGAAATTTGAGACTTCTATCCCTAAAGCTTGAGATTAATAGAGCACACAAAAAAGATGATCAAATCACTTTATAAATGGAGTTTCTGCGAATTCTCTTTTTTATTCATATTTACATTTTCCTATAAGTTAATTAGGAGCCCTGGAGGCACAGTGATTACTCAATAATTATCAATATCATTTTCAAAAAATAGGAACTATGAATTTTACGAAGGAATTCAAACAGTATCAGAAAAAGGGAAAACTTGCCCCTTTGACAAGAATTACTGAGATCTATCTCCCAAATACGTAACAGCTAAGCAATTCTACCTCTGTATGCTTCCCATTACATGCTAACCAGGGGAAATGTAGCTCCACTGTTAACTCAAAAACAGTATTTGTAAGTTGTTATAGTTGCAAGTTGCACAGATGAAGGAGGGAGGGAAAGCGTTTCTCAACAGTTAAGTAAAGGCCTTATGAAAATCTATTTATTCCTTGCCATTTGTTTCGTTTCTTACATAAACCAAAATCAAACCCGTTGCCATCAAGTCACTTTTGACTCAGCGACCCTGGAGGGCAGAGTAGAATTGCCTCATAGGGTTTCCAAGGCTGCCATCTTTACAGAAGCAAACTGCCACATATTTCTGCTGCAGAGTGGCTGGTGGGTTCAAATGGCCAATCTTTCAGTTAGCAGCTCAGGTCTTAACCACTGTGTCACCAAATGCAACATCTTGCCTTGAAACAAACTTGAGATTTTTCTGTGAAGCCTGAATAATACGGAGAGCAAATCCTCTGTCCAAATGAAACTCATTGTGGCTTTGACCCCAGAAATGCCAGAAAACCCTCCCCTTAAAATGCTTACGTTGGGAACTGCTGAACTCTATTTCAGTTAACCTGATTACTGCCATGTATACTCTGAGAGAGTGTGACTCTCTGTGGAAACAAATGAAACAGAAACTCCTTAACAGAAGAACGGTGTGCATTTCACAAGCTATAGGAATTAAAGACTGGCCTCTTGAGCAGTAGGGCAAGGATGTCATATAAGCTAGAGCATGGGTTGGTCAACATTGTCTGTAAAGGACTAGACAGTAAGCATTTTAGATTTTGCAGGCCATATGGTCTCTGTGGCAACTACTCAAATTCCATCTT
>NW_006921991.1:2979590-2980242 GCF_000298275.1 Orycteropus afer afer | reverse complement strand
GTCCTTCCCATTATCTCCTGTCCAGCTCTGACCCGCCACACCACCTTTGTCTGTTTCACATCTGCTCTCATTGGTTTTAACAAGGAAGGGAGCCCAGAGAGCCAAACCAATGTGAGAAAAGTGGTTGTTTCATTCCTTCTGGCCCACAGCAGAAGGGAAAATATTCCTATTTCAAAAATAGCATGTTCTCAAGAGATTTCCATCCCCATTTTCAAAAATAGTGGACAGTCTTAGTTGGAGATGGCAAAATACACCATGAGCGCTACTGGAATAAGCATCCAATTAAACTAGGTATATGTGAGGTCGCAACGTTCTAGTAAAGTGATTTGGTTTATTCTCAACAAAAGAGACAACACCCTGCTTCTAAGCTATCATAGTTACGGTTCCTAGGAAAATGCTTGAGGGACTTATGTAGTACAAGAAAAGGCTTTCATAAATTATTAATTTCATTATAAATTTTGTGCATAAATTAACTCAAACTAATCACTAAAGTTATAGTGTTGGATTAAAAGGAATGGTGAAAAATATTTGGGGTATAGCTTCATGTCTCATATTAAAGTTCACCCATCACTTCGCTGGACAATGAGAACATACTTTTAGCTCAGTCTAAAATTTGCTTTTGTTTTTATTAGGGAACCTTAGTAGCCAGGTG
>NW_006921991.1:2976032-2977092 GCF_000298275.1 Orycteropus afer afer | reverse complement strand
TTCTTTGATTAAAACAGAATTGGAGGTTTACTCTTCCAAGAATCTTTTCTTCATTAATTGCATCTTATCAATAAACTCATTAGTACCAGCCCTTCCATCTCCCATGCCTCTTAAGAAACATTCATCTAATTATTATCTTTATCTGCATAATGTTCATGCTAGTTATGTTTGTTTGTCTTGTCTCCTCCCATAAACTGGAAAGTTCCTGAGGACAGACACTGTACCTGATCCCAAACACCTAGTACAACTTCAGGCATGCAGTGCATGAATATCTATTCATTCAGAACAGGTTTTACTTTTAAAAGGTAGGGAAAAGAGAAAGAAAACCTTAACATCAGCCATTTGTTTAATTTTACTTGAGTTATATTGATAGTAAGTCATACCTGATGCATTGAAGGTTTTTAATATAGTGATTTTAGTTTTTTCTGCAAAGAAGCAATTTAAATATTAGAGCAGAATTGTTGCTTGTTTTTAAAAAGAACATTTTGCTATGAGTATCACTTTAGTGAAGCTCTAAGAAAATCCCACAGTTGACACGTTTAGGACAGCATTGGTCATCTCAGCAGAAGATTAAACAGGAATCACATATATGGGTCATAGAGCATTAGCACAGGGGTGGGTCTGGGAGTTGGATTCCCATGTTTACCCAGTTAGATCACACCCATTACACACCCCACTGCTTGTGTAATTCTACTTCAATTTCCAGACGCTGCTCCTACACAAATGAATGTGGACTTACACTTCAGATATGTAGAATTAAGTGACTATCAGGACCTTTAGGGAATGGCATGTAAAGAGCAGGCAATTCGGAGTAAGAATGAATGGAAAACCATAAACATAGGATCTATAAAACTGCTACTATATTTCACAATCAAGAAAGTGTCCTGTTATTTTCATTAAGCATTAAGCATTGACAGATAAAATTATTTTCAGAGAGGTCATGACTATCTAACGATGCTCACACAATAAGCATAACAGAATCAGGACTGTTCAAAGTCAATGACTCACAGGCAAATATTATCACACTCTGATGAAGCAAACCTTAGGAATATCTTCCCAG
>NW_006921991.1:2973530-2974942 GCF_000298275.1 Orycteropus afer afer | reverse complement strand
CGTGTATGTTCTTGTTGGGTGCCAACAAGTCGGTTTTCCACTCATTGCAACCCCATGTGTCACAGAGTAGAATTACCGTATAGGGTTTCCCAGGCTGTGATCTCTATGCGAGCAGACCACCAGGTCTTTCTGCTGTGGAGCTGCTGGGTGGGTTGGAACTGCCAACTTTTCAGTTAGCAGCCAAGAACTTAGCTCTTGTGCCCCCAGGGCTCCATATACACATATGTTATGCTGAATGGAAATACACAAAATTGTTAATAGTAGCAGCCTTAAAGAAGATTTCTATTTTCTTCTTTGTATATTTGCACATTCTCTATTCCTTTTTATGGGTAAATATGTATCATTACTGTAATCAAATAAATAATACATGTTATCTTAAACAGAGTGCTGTAGCCATAACAGTTTGGAAGCCTGCCATGTGGCCATACTAGAACTATATATTTGAATGTTGATGTAAAACATAAAACAAAAACAAAACCCATTGCTGTTAATTCCAACTCATGGTGACCCCACATGTAAAAGGGTTGTTTGTAATCAACTGTTGAGGGCACAGGGAAGTGGGCAAGGAGAAAAAGGGAAACTCTTTACTAGCCTCGTAGGCGACCCAAGAAGCCACAGGAAACATAGTGTCAGATTTAGAAAGAACTTGATGTTACCTGTTTTGTTTAACGTGGACAATACACTTGAAGTAGCATCTGAAATAAAAAGCAAAAATTAGCATAACTGCTAGCATGGTTGCAAAAACCAACTAACACTGCTAAACGTATTTGCTGCCCATCCCCTCCCCACTATCCATCCTCCAACCCCCAAGAACAAGTCATAAGCAAGTGTTCATTCATTCAAAATGTTCCGTGAACTCACATTACATGTCTAACACATAGTCAACAGCCAGTGGCTGTCAAGTCAACTTTGACTCATGGCGGACCCATGTGTTAGAGTAGACTGTACTCCATCGAGTTTCCAGGGCCTGACATTTCAGAAGGAGATGCTTTCTTCCGAGGCATCGCTGAGTGGACTTCAACTCTCAATCTTTCTGTTAGTTTCAGAGCACATTAACCGTTTGCACCACCCAGTGGCTCTGACACACAGCATCACTCTTATAACCGTTAGATTTAAATAAACCCATTTATGCTGCTTAATATTTTATTCCTGTTTTTCCTCTGTTATAATGAACTTCTCTCAGAGATATGGTATTTTTACCTTTAACATTAACTTTAATACACTGCCCTATGGATGCTTAGCACATATTTACCTAATGATATACTCTTATCCTTAAATAATTCTAGTTTTAACTGGGAGTTCATGACTATTATATCCCACTAACTTTTTTTTCTTTTACATTCCACTAACTTTTTTATTTTTTTTTTATTAGGATTTGGGTGAAGATTCACAGAGTAAATTCACTTTTCATA
>NW_006921991.1:2972860-2973374 GCF_000298275.1 Orycteropus afer afer | reverse complement strand
AACTGTTTTTAATTAATGACGATTAATTCTTCCAAAAAGGAGCCCTGGTGACACAATGGTTGAGTGCGTGGCTGCTAACCAAAAGGTTGGTGATTCAAACCCACCCAGTGGATCCAAAGGAGAAAGACGTACAGATCTGTTCCCATAAAGATTATAGCCCAGAAAACACTACGGGGAAGTTCTACTCTGTCACATGGGGTTGTTATGACTCAGAATTGACTCAACAGCACCCAACAACAAAAACAGTAATTCTTCCAAGTGTTGATGGGTGGTGATGCCATCCAAAGAGTCAGTGAACTCAATGACTCTTACCTTCCAGTTTGTGCAGTTCAACCCCAAGGCACCTAGCATCTAGGCTGTGACCCAATGCAGTGTGACACCAAGCTCCATTCCACATTCCATGCACATAGGATTTTGCAAATATAACACCATGATTAAGTCCACTAATGGCTATTCTACTGGAAGACAAATATCACCCATTGCTGTCAAGTTGATTCTGACTCACAGCAACACT
>NW_006921991.1:2970855-2971640 GCF_000298275.1 Orycteropus afer afer | reverse complement strand
GTGTAGTGCCTAAGGCACTTGACTGCTAACCAGAAGGTGGCGATTCAAACCCACCAGCCACTCCTCGGAAGGAACCTTGGGCAATCTACTTTCGTAGTGATACCGCCTCTGAAACCCGAGGAGGGGTCACTATGAGTCGGGTCTGACTCGACGGCCCATAACAACAACAACAACATCTCTACGGAAGTAGATTGCCCAGTCTTCCTTCCAAGGAGTGGCTGGTGGGTTGGAACCCTCAGCCTTCTAGTTAGCAGTCAAATGACTTAGACACTACACCACCAGAGCTCCTATCTTAAGCATTAGTGAGCTGAAATGAACTGGTTTGGGCCATTTTGAATCAGACAATCTTATGAACTACCATGCTGGGAATGACGCAATGAAGAAGAATGGTGTGGCATTCATCATCACAAAGAATGTATCAAGATCTGTTCTGAAATACAATGTTGTCAGTGATAGGATAATATCCATATGCCTATGAGGAAGACCAGTTAATGCTACTATTATTCAAATATACACACCAACCTCCAAAGCCAAAGATGAGGAAATTGAAGATTTTTTTACCAACTTCTGCAGTCTGAAATCAACCGAACACACAATCAAGATGTGTTATCACTGGTGATTGGAATGCAAAAGTTGGAAACAAAGAAGAATCACTGGTAGTTGGAAAATATGGTCTTGGTGACAGAAATGATGCTGGAGATTGCATGATAGAATTTTGCAAGACCAACAAATTATTCATTGCAAATACCATTTTTCAACAACACAAACTTGGACTTTGCCAGATG
>NW_006921991.1:2970177-2970620 GCF_000298275.1 Orycteropus afer afer | reverse complement strand
TATAGTAGGAATTACGAGGCTGTCACAGGACCAGGCAGGGTTTTGCTGAGTTGTACATTGGGTCGCTGTGAGTCAGAGACGACTTGATGACATGACAACAACAGCAGCATGGATGGAATGTGAGTTTATTCACTTCTTACCATAAAAGATTGCTCTGGAATAATGGTATAGTAGAAAGAATACAGAACTAGGAGTCAGAGAAACTATGCTCTGCCACTGTGTTATGCAGGGCAAGATGTGTGACCTTTGACAAGTCACTCAGCTACTCTAAGCTTCATTTTCTCATCAACTAAGCAACAGGGCTGCACCACTTCGTCTCTAATGTCCTTTTCCATTTCCAGCTAGCAGCCTTGAATGCCACCTATGTTGCTGGTTCCTGCAGTCCTAGTTATAGACGGCTTTTTAATTGATTTGCCTTTGCAGAATCTCAGATTCTCCTGAGT
>NW_006921991.1:2968937-2969648 GCF_000298275.1 Orycteropus afer afer | reverse complement strand
GCACGCCATACCGCACAGAGAATTTTTAGAATAGTGTTTTGCTAAATTCCCCCCAAATCATGAAGTAACAGTCTTACCAGAGGGTGATAACAAACTGGAATTATCAGCATTTTCTGTTGAGAAAAAGAGATTCATTCAGTTAGAAGTGATTAATAAATTAGTTTATGTACAAAATTATACACTCTATGAGGCACTGGTGGTTCAGTAGTAGAATTTTTGTCTTCCAGGCAGGAGACCTGCGTTCCATTCCTGGCCAAAGCACATCACATGCGGCCATCAACCGTCTGTCACTGGAGGCTTGCGTGTTGCTCTGACACCAACAGGTTTCAGCAGAGCTTCCAGATGATGACAGACTAGGAAGAGAGGCCTGGGGATCGACTTCCCTTAAATCAGCCAATAAAAACCCTATGGGTCGCAATGGTCCGACCTGCAACCCATCATAGGGCTGGCACAGGAATGGGCAGCGCTTCGCAGCCTCCTGCGTGGAGTCGCCATAAGTTGGGGGACGACTGCAGGGTGGCTACCACCACCACCACCACTACAGTATTCACTGAACATGAATATAAAATGAGCTGCAAATAGCTACCAGAAGAGGGCAGTATGTTAATTGACTATTATTTTCAACAGGTTGGTTAATCAGTACTTCTTTTCAATTCTCTGAAAAAATATCTGGTGAAGCCATAGGAGGCCTGGTGGTATAGTAGTTAAGTG
>NW_006921991.1:2966124-2968477 GCF_000298275.1 Orycteropus afer afer | reverse complement strand
GGAAAGTAAATGTGTAAGTCCACATAAATTAAGCTTTCCTTAACTATGTTTCTTTTTACTACTGGCTTTCCACCTATTAGGAGCTTTTGTGGTACAGTGGTTAAGGCATTCAGTTGTTAACCAAAAGGTTGGTGGTTTGAAACCACTCTGCAGGAAAAAGACAAGGCAGTTTGCTTCCATAAAGATTTGCAATCTTGGAAACCTTATAGGGCAGTTCTACTCTGTCCTATAGGGTCATTAAGAATTGGAATTGACTCAACAGCAGTGGGTTTGGCAGTGGGTTTTCCACCTATTAAGCCAATCCTTCTTTCTTATAACTTAAACTAGATCAAACTCCTTTGTGTGTGTAAATTACAAGAGCTGCTGAATTACTTATTTTGGGAAAATGCTGAAATTCTTCTAAAAATATATATATATATTCGGTCTATGAAAAAGAATACATGCTTATTGGAGAAAATTCAGAAATCACAGATAAATATATGTATGCAGATACGTGTACATATATGTGTGTGTATGTATATAAAAATCACCATCACAAACTACTTATAACTTGATTTTTCTCATGACAGTATATCCTGAACATTGGTCTGGATTATCAAGCAGCTTCTTGCAACACCATTTGTCATGGCTGCATAGCATTTCATTCATTGGATGCACCATTAATTTATGCAATAAATTTCCTTTGGATGGGCATGTTGGTGTGGCCAATTTTTCATGATTACAAACAATGCTGCAATAAACCCTTCTCCTAAATTTTTGCATACATACTTGATTATTTCCTTCAGAAACTCCATGAATTTTGATTTCCAAACTGCCCGACAGAAAATGTCCATCAATTTATACTACTACCCCTTGCAGTAGATAAGTGCTACTTTCCCAAACCCTCACCCATATTGGGTGTTATCCTATAAAATTTTGAATTTTTTTTAATTACAAAGGAATAGTCATTTCCATAGTGATATCTTGAGATACAATTAAAAGGAAAGAATAAGTATGTTTGGAAACCAAAATTGCACAGGAACTCATTTTCCTGAAATGGTGGTAGGGTACTGTTTACTTTCTGGGATAATTAAAATCATAGTTCTGCTTGAAAGCAGGATTGGATGTGTGCTTAAGCTCCCCAATGACCCTGTAATCAACAAGGCAAATATAGGCAAAGAGGTTAGGTGCCTTTCTGTCCTAAGTTAACTAGAAATGCCTTTTCCTAGGTCTCTGTCCTTCCATATATCCCTCATGTTCCTTTCATACTCCACGAAGGAAAGAATCTATTTACAAGAGTTTAAAAATACTCTTGAAGCACTAAGGGGTAATCAGTCACACTTTAGTATGAATTAATTCTAATTAGTAAATTCTTCTGATTATCCAGCAAAGACCTATCATGCTAGGCCATGTGGAAAAGCACTGGGGAGAATCAACATTCAATATAGTCTATTCTGGGAATGACCCTGGCTGACTGGAGCAAATGAGGTGGAGTGGGGCACAGGCGTAGCACTGGCAGAGAGAACGAAGGCACTGGGGAAGACCTGAGTACCAAGGAAGAGGAATGGAGAGAGTGATATTAGAGGGCAACAGAGGCTAGGATTGCTTCCTGTACAGTTTTGCCCAGTGCCTCACCATAGCCACCAACTGGTCCAGTCCTTTCCACTGCTAAATCTTTTGACCAGAGCTGTGTGCTGTGTACTCACAGGGCAAAGGACTGATTTGAGTTTCGTTCCTTTGTTTGATGTTAGAGGAAATGGACAACTCATGGTAATAGGAGGGCCAGAGCAGAGAAGGAACCTTCCTGGGAAACCTATAAAATTGGTCCACTATCTTTGGGTAGTCAAGTTTGATATGCATGCACTGACAATCCAGAGTTAAAATCTGATCAAATGTAGATCAAGGACTACACCAGGTCAGTCCAGAGGCAGAACTGACCTCTTCTTCATGGAGACTACAGGGTTCCTAGCACTCCCAACAGGACAGGCAATGCTCTGCTTTGAAGAAGGGAGGGAGTCTGATCAATAAAAGCTAGAGGTTGTTTAATTGTTATCATGTGCTTTTTGGGGGGTAGGTCATTTTTTTAGGGACTCAGTTGCTTAGAGACTAACATTTCATTTACTTTTTCTGTCTTCCGTTACGATGCTCCACACATCACTCATCCTGGTCCAAGAGAGAGACACCCCAGCCCAGAGACCTTACATTTTCCTGAGTCTTAGCCTATGTTTCTCTTGGGCTCTTTCCTAACGTCCCATTTGTTACAACTAAATTGGTGGTCGTCATTTTCAATGAGTCATAAATTTGAGCTCCATGCCATTCTTAAGAGATAAAACATTTTCATTGTTAAAAAGATTCATAAACAAAGAAAGGGAAA
>NW_006921991.1:2962323-2965294 GCF_000298275.1 Orycteropus afer afer | reverse complement strand
GAACTGGACCTGCAATACCTCTGGAGTATGCCTGTATTAGTGTCCTACTGCTGCTGTAACAGTGCTATAAATTTAGTGGCTTAAAAGGGCATGAGTTTGTTATCTTTGAGTTCTGTGGGTCAGAAATCCAGTATAGTCTCAGCAGATTAAGATCAAGGTGTCTCCAGGCTGCAAAGTTCTAGGAGAGAATCTGCTTCCTGCTTGTTTGGCTTGCTGATTGACTTTGGTTTCTTGCAGTTGGAGGACCAAAGTCCCTGTTTTCTTGCTGTCTATAAACTGAGGGCTGTTTCCAGATTTTATAGACCACCCACATTCCTTGGCTCCTGGCTCCTTCCTCCATCTTCAAAACCAGCAACAGCCGGTGGGGGAGTCCTCACTAGGCATCCCTCGGCCTCACTCTTCTCCCTTCCCCTCCCACTTTAAAGGACTCAAGTAATTCCATCAGGCCCACCTGGATAATTCAGGATCATCTCCTCATTGCAGGAGCCTAACTTGAATCACATCTGCAAAGTCCCTTTTGTCATGTGAGGTAACATATTTACAGGTTCCAGGGATTAGGACGAGGACATCTTTGGGGATACTCTGCATTGTATTATTTAATCAGCCAACAACTCTGTGAGATAGGTGACATCATTAGCATCCTTCCCTTTTTAATGCTTGAGAGACAGGCTGGGTGATATTTAGTGACTTGTTTGAGACTTCACAGAAAATGCATTCTAGAGCTCAGATTTGAACCCAAGGCAATCTGACTTCAGAGTCTAACCTCTGAGCCTCTATACTGCTTTCGATGACAAAGTCTATAGATCATAAACTAGTATATAAATGTAGAAATATCATTGTTGCTATTAAGGACCCCTGGTGGCGCAATGCCTAAGGGATTTGACTGCTAACCAGAAGGTTGGCAGCTCAAACTCACCAGTTACTCCGCAGAAGGAAGACTGGGTAATCTACTTCCGTAAAGATTTAGTGCCTCAGAAACCCAAAGGGGGTCATTGTGAGTTGGAATCAACTTGAAAGCAGTGAGTTTTTGAGTATTATTGCTATTATTTGTTAATCTCTTTCATCTGTTGCTTCTTTCCATTCCTACTGCCCCTTTCCAAACCCGGCCTTGATTGTCTCATATATGAGTGAAATATTACCAGAATCTTCTCATTGGAACGGATCTTAATGATCTTTGCATCCAGCTTCTCCTCTAATATGGCAATTCATCCACCAAATGCACACTACTGGTCTACAATCCGAATTCAATTGCCACACAGATTTTATTTTTTCCACACAGTAGGAATCACATGGAAGTGTCTGAGTATTTGAATTGCTCACCAACATTTAAAAATCAGCAAACTGCAAATGAAATTCCCAATTTTACAAAACTGGAAGCTTTAGAAGATGACTGCTTTATGTCAGCTCTCGGGCCCTCGAAAACATGTTCTGGACGCAGAAGCCAATGCAGACAGCCCTCTCTCTTTACAACTTAAAGTACTCCTTGACTGCGTCATTCACTTGGCATCTGAACACATACTGTTGGGCACTGTCATTTAACTTTTCAACTGTATGTCTTGTTGTCCCAACTAAATGCTAAGATGCTTGATGCGTCATTCATTCTCCAGGAATTCAGTCCAGTACCTTTTATCTGGTAGAGGTTCAATGTTTTTTTTTTTGATTGATGAAATCATTAAGGAGTTGATATCAGTTAGGGTCAATTGGGAAAGCAGAACCCATGACAGGTAGTTCAAGAGCAGGAACTTAATACAGGGAAATAGTTCAAAGGTGTTGGAAGAGTTGAAAGAGTAACCACAGGAAAGCGACACAAGTCAGAGGTCAGCACCAGCAGAAAGGTACTGTTACTTCCAGGGCTGGAGGAGCCAAGGGCGGAGGTAATGTTACCAGAGCCCAGGGAATGAAGCCATATCACAGGCACTGAGACCTGGAGGGTGAGGCTTTCCAGTGGAATTGGAATCACGGAAGAGATGCAGCCACTATTGGAGACGCCAGCCAAAACAGAGAAGGAGAGAAAGACCATGATTTCTCCCTTCCTCTTGTCCTCCAATCTCCTGCCATAGCCACTCACTGGCCAAACCTAGCTGAAAGCCAGCTGGCAAGAATCAGCTGTTGTCAAGTCAACTCCGACTCATGACAACCCCATGTGTGTTAGAGTGGAACTATGCTCTGTAGGGTCCCAGTGGCTGATATTTTTGGCAGTAGATTGCCAGGCCTTTCTTCCAAAGCACCTCTGGGTGAACTCATACCTCCAACCTTTCAGTTAGCAGCTGACCGAGTTAACCACCTGCATCATCCAAGGACTTCCAGGTGGCAAGCGAACATGAGAAATATTGCAAAGGGTCCAGTCCTTGCAATACAAAGAGGAGCAATGGAAAGATGAGGAACGAATCTGAGTGTAAAGATGCCAAATGACCCAGACAGAGCCCACGAGACTGTAGAGCATTTTTTTAGAAGACTATTGTTCACAATCTGAAGTCTGCAAAAGCAGCTACCATGGCCAGTCACAGCAGACACATGACTCAACAGATCTTTCAAATGCTAAAATGTCCACTGAGATACATATCAAAAACAACGTAAAAATTCAGTGATTACAAGCCGCCATTGTCTACAGCAGTGACCTCAACCATACAGCCTTTATTGGTTTCTCCTCTTTTGTGAACGTCCTCTCCCAAGTCCCTCACTCTTAATTCCTGGGATCAGCTCTCAAATAAACTACCTGAATGCAAGTCATTCAAGGTCATGGCTGGATGTTTCTGAATATTTCATTTTTCTCCCTGCTATTGGACACTGCAGAAGATGTAGACTTAAAATGTAAGGTGGTTTTCCTAAACCTGTAATTGTAGTAAATATCAATGAGTACTTACTTCCAATACAGTCACTCTCAAGTTGTAAAGGAAACAGGCTTTTTCTTCTAGGAGTGGATCCGAAAAGGCTTAGATTATGTTCCTCAGAACAATCAACTATAGGAGAC
>NW_006921991.1:2960211-2961659 GCF_000298275.1 Orycteropus afer afer | reverse complement strand
CAGTCCCACCAGCAGTGTATGAGAGTCCCAATCTCTCCACAACCTCGCCAGCATTTGTTATTTTCTGTCTTGTTGAACTTTGATACTAGTGCTGTCCAAGTTTCTTAATCAGGAGTTTGTGGACTGTCCTTCATGCAAGGGTCTGTGAGGTGCATTTTGGGGTGCCCATAAATTCCTGGAAATAAAATGTAAATTTGTGTGTGTTCATATGTGTCTTTCTCTGGAAAGAGTAGATTTAAAAGGTATTTACTTTTATTTAACAATTAACATTTTTAAATTAGTAAGCATTCACATAGCATTACTATAACTAGGCAGTTAATAAATATTGACTTATTTAGTCCTCATAAACATATGCACTAAATTATCCTCATTTTTGCAGATGGGGTAACAAAGGCACAAAGAGGTCAAGTCACTTGGCCAAGATTACTAGTGAAAGAGCAGAAGTAGGATCTGATCCCAGGTTCTCCAGCTACACTAGACAGGGCTGCTGCCCACCTCAGGCTGTGGTCTAAAAAAGCGAAGGACCACCCACCTACTGGGTGTCCACCCTGTTCCACCAGGCAGGATGTGTACCTTGGGAAAGAAGAGAGCCTTGGAATAATGGATAAAACACTCAAACTCTTTCTAACAAGTGAGAGATACTGAGACATCACCCTGCCCATCTCAATGCTCCTGAAATTAGACACCTAGTCGGTAATCTAGGCTGCTGCTCCCATCATGCTTTTGGCTTCCAGCATGTTCTCGCTCTTCCCACCTTTCACCTATCTTCCTTTCTGACTGCCTGCCCTGTTGAATTCAACCTCCAGCACCAAAAGTGAAGACAACAGCTTTTCAGAGACTATTTAACCAGCTCCACAGCTGTATAAGGTAAAATCCCTATGACAAAACCATTAACATGTGCGTGTGTGTCCTAGCGGTTCTTTTCTGTGACTGAACCCTGACTTATACAGCACAAAATGCGACAATTCTGAAGTGGTAGATTAAATGGTCTATAGTTGCACTGTCCAACACAGTAGCCACTAGCCACATGTGATTATTTAAATGTAAATAGATTAAAGTTAGATAAAACTAAAAATTCAGTTCCTCAGCCACACTGGCCACATCTCAAGTACTCAACAGCCACATCTGATTGGTGGCTACTGTATTGAGCATCACAGATATAGAACACTTCCATCACTGCAAAAATTTCTATTACACAGCGCTGGTCTACAGCGATCATGGTGAGTATTTACTGAGTTCTTACAATGTGTCAGCTGCATTACATGCATCTATTTTTCATGAATTAATTCATTTCATCTGCCTATAACTCTATGAGATAGGTATGGCTACTTCGTAGGTAAGGAAACTGAAGCACAATGATTAACTACCTTGTTTAAGGTCACAGTTAATAAGCGGCAGAGTTAAGATTTGAACCCAGGATGTCCAGAGCTTGTATTTTTAACCTTATT
>NW_006921991.1:2959229-2960111 GCF_000298275.1 Orycteropus afer afer | reverse complement strand
CCACCCTGTTCCACCAGGCAGGATGTGTACCTTGGGAAAGAAGAGAGCCTTGGAATAGTGGATAAAACACTCAAACTCTTTCTAACAAGTGGGAGATACTGAGGCATCATCCTGCCCATCTCAATGCTCCTGAAATTAGACACCTAGTCGGTAATCTAGGCTGCTGCTCCCATCATGCTTTTGGCTTCTAGCATGTTCTCGCTCTTCCCACCTTTCACCCATCTTCCTTTCTGACTGCTTGCCCTGTTGAATTCAAGCTCCAGCACCAAAAGTGAAGACAACAGCTTTTCAGAGACTTTTTAACCAGCTCCACAGCTGTATAAGGTAAAATCCCAATGACAAAGCCCTTAACATGTGTGTGTGTCCTAGCAGTTCTTTTCTGTGATTAAACCCTGACTTTACAGCACAAAATGCAACAATTCTGAAGTGGTAGATTAAATGGTCTATAGCTGCACTGTCCAACACAGTAGCCACTAGCCACATGTGATTATTTAAATGTAAATCGATTAAAGTTAGATAAAACTGAAAATTCAGTTCCTCAGCCACACTGGCCACATCTCAAGTACTCAACAGCCACATCTGACTGGTGGCAAATGTATTGAGCATCACAGATATAGAACACTTCCATCACTGCAAAAATTTCTATTACACAGTGCTGGTCTACAGCGATCATGGTGAGTATTTACTGAGTTCTTACAATGTGTCAGATGCATTACATGCATCTTTTTTTCATGAATTAATTCATTTCATCTGCCTATAACTCTATGAGATAGGTATGGCTACTTCCTAGGTAAGGAAACTGAAGCACAATGATTAACTACCTTGTTTAAGGTCACAGTTAATAAGCGGCAGAGTTAAGATTTGAACCCAGGATGTCCAGAG
>NW_006921991.1:2957411-2958504 GCF_000298275.1 Orycteropus afer afer | reverse complement strand
TTTCACCCAGCCCTTAGAGCCTGGCACTTTGAACTTGGACTTAAAGCCTCCAAATTGTGAGAATAAACTCCTGTTTGTTAAGGCCATCCCATTTGTGGTATATTCCTGTCAGAGCGGCACTAGGGAACCAGAACACTTATGCATGCTGCAAAGGCTCCAGTGGCCTGGCTTGGCACAAAGGGTGAAGCCTTCAAATGACCCTCTCAGGTTTGGACAATAAGCATCTCAGTAGTGACCACAATGGACTGAAAAGGAGGGCCCTTCATCGCTATGACTAAGTGTAAGGTTGCACAGGCAATTATTGCAATTGCTGTCAATAAGTTGTACACCTGTAAAAAGTTGAATTGGCAAAAAGTTGTGTGATAGACAGACATATTTACAACAATGACAAAATAAATTTTTAAAAAAGTAGCTGCTGAGGCTGCTTACATACAACTAAAATCCTTATGGAATCTGATTTCTTGGTTTGGAGGTTTAGGCTCATGGTTTCATGAGACATCTCAGTTAATTGGCCCAATAACATGTACAGTGCTTCTGTTCTACCTTCCGGCTTGTTGTGTACTGCCTGGAGTCTTAAAAGTTTGCAAGTGACCACCCAAGGTGCAACGATTGGTCTCTATTGTCCTCAAATAACAAAGGAAGAAGGAGAGTCAGGAACAGAAGGAGGACATGGAATGTGTGGCTAATTGCCTCCATGAAGAACAGCCTCCTTTGCCAAGAGACCAGAAGAACAGGATGGTGCCCAGCTATCATCACTGAACATTTTGATCAAAGAATCTAAAGAAGAATCTGATCAAAATGGTAAAAATGCAGAACAGAATGTCAAAATCTAATGGACTCCAGACTTCCTGGAGCCATGAAGGGTGCATGAACATCAAAACTATTGCCCTGAATGGTATAGAAAGAGTCTGTGGCCAGCACACTGCTTGGTAACAAACAGCTACCAAGAGCGACTGAGTAGTTGAACCTGTGGGCTTGGGACCATAGTCACAGGGGACATCAAGCTCAAGTGGCATAACATACTATACAAAACACTGTTCCATATCCTACTTTGGTGAGTAGCGACTGGGATCTTAAAAGCTAGCAAGCTGCC
>NW_006921991.1:2955005-2955531 GCF_000298275.1 Orycteropus afer afer | reverse complement strand
ATCCCCTGAAGTCATCTTAAAATCAAACACTAGTTTAGCTTAACTGGTAAAAACGATCTCCCTTGAGCATTGTGCTCTTTGAAGAAGTATGTATACGGGATCAAACTGACACCAGTAACTTGGAAGATTAGACAGGAACCTTATGGGGCAGTGAGTTTATGTTAACGGGGGAGGAACAACTCCACAAAGGAGGGTGAGAACGGTTGCACAACTGAAGAATATCATCAATGTCACTGAATTGAACACGTAGAAACTCCCGATTTTGTGTATGTTTGCTGTGTATTTTCTCAACAACAACAAAAATAAATTTTTAAAAAGTTAAACATAAAGCAAAATCTGTAAACCAGTCAGATGGACCTAACCACAAGTTCCTTGAGCTATTTTACTCATTGTATGCCATGCCTATACCACATCACTTGCCTCCATATTCTGTAAAGATTTTTATCTATCTTGTGTAACAGTAGTTTGGTTATGCTGAATCTGTAGATTTCAAATGTGTGTATTTTGCATTTTAAGCAGCAGAACA
>NW_006921991.1:2954189-2954830 GCF_000298275.1 Orycteropus afer afer | reverse complement strand
CAGCTGGTGGGCTTGAACTACTGACCTTCTGGTTAGTAGCCAAATGCCTTACCCACTGCCCCACCAGAGCTCTTTCTTCATAGTTACAAAAAAAAATAGTATCCTTCCTTAGTTTTCTTCTACTGTATGAAACTGGGTTCCTACATAATCTCAAGCAAGAGGAGATGCCTATCCTACCCCACTCCACCCCACCCCACCTTCCAGTGGTAGGATGGGATGTACCAACAACCCTGGTGAGAAGGGGCATAGCCAGATAAATGCATCGGTTGAAGGTAATGCAAATTACTGCAATAAATAAACCCTGAAAACACAAGTGTGTAAAAAATACAAAATGATTTTCCACACGTGGGAAGTCTTCTTAGCAGCTGTAAGTGGAGATCTGGGTGGGACAGGAAGAGGGGTACTTGTTCCATGCAGTCATTCAGGGACCCAGATTAACAGAAACACTGTTAGGTTCAACATAAAGATTCCAAGTTTGCTCTGGAGATCAACTTCCAGCAGACAGAGAGGGGAAGAGAGAGAGAGTTGGGAGAATCAAGTGAGAGATTTTATAATGGCTGGACCAAGAAGTGGCAAACCAGCCAAGTTGACACACAGCTCCAACCATCACAATCACTTTGGTCCATATTCCACTGACCAGA
>NW_006921991.1:2952574-2953274 GCF_000298275.1 Orycteropus afer afer | reverse complement strand
TTTCAAAAATTGCTTATTTACCCACCATAGGGCTGCACAAGAAAATTAGAGTGTGACGTTTGCTTTGTTTGGAATTATAGCAATTCCAGTTTTCTATTGCTGATCACAAACACTGAATATGGTCATATATGTCTTTGCTCAACATAAAAATGGGGAAAAAATTACTGAAACTAACCACTTGAAAGATAGCATTGTTTAGAACTTGGAATTCACTGGAAGAAGAGAATTACAAAACAGGTCCCAGGTAAGAGAAAACACTGGATTCCGAACTAGTTCGATGCCCTCGGTCCACAAGCGAGGAAACATAAGCTCAGGGACATGAAGTGATTTGTCCACATTTTTTCATGTATCCCTACTTTTGAAGGCCTACTATGTGCCAGGCACTGGGGTTATAGCAGGAATTTTAAAAAGAAAGTGCCTGGACTCAGAGTTTATATTCTAATGGTATTATGAAACCCATTTGAAAGTTTTAAAATATATTTTACTTTTAAAATATCCTACGACTGAAAATTCTTCACTAGTTCAAACTCATCCCTTATATACAAAAACTCAGAATTTGTTAGAATTTACTGTGACTCCAAAATCAGTGTAATAACAAGGCATGTTTAAATTAGGACCAAGACAAAATGTCTACATAATTGAAAAACAGTAGCGTTTAGTTTTTGTCCATTCAATTAGTTAGATATTATAGTGTAAGCTA
>NW_006921991.1:2948338-2949409 GCF_000298275.1 Orycteropus afer afer | reverse complement strand
GACTACCATATTAGACAGTGCAGATCCAGAGGGAGAGGAGGATCTGTGTTTTTCTTGAGTCTCAACTTAAGAATGGGAAAACTTTTCCTAGAAGTCCCCCAGCTGACCTTCCCATGTGTCTCATTATTCACAACTAAGTTACATGCTCACTCCTAAATCAATCATTGGTAAACCAACCAACCTCACTGCCGTCAAGTTGGATCTGATTCATAGCGACCCCTCCTGGGGTTTCCAAGGTGGTATCACTATGGAAGTAGATTGCCCAATCTTCCTTCCGAATCACTGGCAAGGAACAAGATTTCCAAGGTTGGTGTGGAATACTCAGGATTTACCCTTGAGTCATGTGGAGAGAGGTGAGCACTCTATGAAGCCAGGGTTTAGCCAGCAAGAAAAAGGTGAGGAATGATTGTGTAAGTGATCAATTGCATGTGCTGCACCACTTCTGCTCTGTCTAGATCAGATGTGGGAAAACTATGGCCCATGGGTCCAATCTGGCCTATCATTTATTTTTATAAATAAAGTTTTATTGGAACACATCTACTCCCATTTGTTTACATATTGCTTCTGAGCTGAGCTGTGTAGTTGCTATGGAGACCATATGGCCCACAAAGCCAAAAATATTTATCACCTGGCTCTTTACAGAAAAACTTTGCCAATTTCTTGTCTAGAAGGACATTCATGCAATTAAAGTCACCACTGTTCCAGATCTTGGCTAAAAAATGTATTCATATGGCCAAAAGTAAGCACTTTGTGCAGGTTGGTGTAGAGGAGAGTATTCTGGGGAGTTGCTTTCGGGATCTTAGTAATGCATCTTACTAAGATAACCTAGTAACCTTGGGTTACTAAGGTAACCTAGAAAGCTACTCTAGTGCTCTGAGCCCCAGTCTTTCCATCGGCAAAGTGAGGATAATACAGAGTCTTTGCCTGTCTCCAGGGGATACGGTGAGATGATGCAAGCCAAGGGGCTTTGCAAGCCACGAAAACCTACAGAAATGTCCAGTTTGTTGTCGCTGCTATTGTTGTTAATATTTAGAGCTATGAGCTGCTGCTACTGGATCCTACGAAGAGACA
>NW_006921991.1:2945636-2947550 GCF_000298275.1 Orycteropus afer afer | reverse complement strand
TGTCACACATGGATCTTCAGAATGATATTATGTTCAAGGCAGATCCCAAAATCCTGGTATCCCAGAACAAGGAAGTAGTGCTGAAGACTGTCCCTCCTGGGTGGTTGAACCCATAAAATCTCAGAGTATGAAAGGCTCTCAAGAGGCAATCAGTCCAGCCCCTTAATCACATGGAAGAAGGGAAATGAATGAATTCTTAAAGGGTAGTTCGAGTCAAGGAAGGAAGGCCTGGAAATCTACTTCCAAAACTCAGCCAGTGAAAACTCTATAGGGCACAATGGCCTGAGCTGCAACCAATCCTGGGGATGGCGCAGGAGTGGCAGCTTTTCATTCTGTTGTGCATGGGCCCCATGAGCCGAGGACTGACTTGAAGGCAGCCAACAACTACAGTTCAGTCAAGGTACAGCCACTTCGCTGAAGTCTATGCAAAAGTTTAGAGGAGTAGTTAATACGTGTTGTATTGAACTCACTGAGTTCACAGGAGGATAGTGCTGGTGATGGAAGCTGAGGGGGAGGGCCAAGTTTAGTTTCTCTAGGCTTCAGACTAGAGTCACAAATCAAAACCAATCAACCAACCAGAGTTTACTGAGTACTTACTATGTGCTAGACACTATAGAGGACAGAGAGGAAAAAGGTGTCACCTTAACCTTCAAGGACATGATTAGATAGCTCTATAGAAGAGGAAGGAGCTCTGGTAGCATAGTGCCTAGGGCACTTGACTGCTAACCAGAAGGCTGGCGGTTCAAACCCACCAGCCACTCCTCAGAAGGAAGGTTGGGCAATCTACTTTCGTAGTGATACTGCCTCGGAAACCCAAGGAGAGGTGGCTATGAGTCGGATCTGACTCGATGGCACATAACAACAATAGAAGAGGAGCAGTAGAATTCTAGACATAATGATGATTTCACCCTTCAAGAGTTCATAAGTGTTCAACATATGTTAGTTTTAGAGCAATTTTTAAATTTATAGACACAACTTAGATGTGCAAACAATAACAATAATAAATAAACAAAACATTCCTGAGCTTCCTTTGATGTCTAAGATCCACCTTGTTTTGCACCTTCCATTTCCAAAGTATAGAAACTCATTACCTGTTGCCATCAAGTGGATTCCAACTCATAGCAATCCTATAGGACAGTGTAGAACTGCCCCATAGGGTTTCAAAGGCTGTAATCTTTACAGAAGCAGACTGCCACATCTTCTCTTGTGGACTGACTAGTGGGTTGGAACCACTGACCTCTCTGTTAGCAACTGAGCACTTAATCACTGCACCTTAAATCCTTACATCTCATGGTTTAAGGCACCTGTTTTTCTTTTACTCTAAAATGGTTGACTCAGTCTCTTATGGATAGATGTATGACCTTTGTTTTTCCCCTCCTCTTCCTTTTTGTAGTCAAGATGGTGTCCAGGCTGGGGAATGGGGTGCTAGTTTCCTTCTGGCAACAGGGACAAAGGGCCTGCTCTGGGAGTTCATCCAAAGCTGAGTTCTGCATTCTCCCCAGAGATCTGCCTCATTCTGTGGGATTCCTGGGTGTCTGGCTGGCATCACTGCTGAGCGCTGTGCCCAGTCAAACAGGCTTGCAGGTTGTCCCAGCTCTCTGTAGCCCTCCACACTGAGTTTCTGTCACATCTTTCATCTGGTCCCTGGTCTAGGTTGTCCAGACCATGATCTTTGCTGAGATGTCATTTTCTCCATGGTCAGGTCAAGCTTGTCCCAATCCTTGGTTCTCAACACAGCAACCCACTAGGAACATATGGGAAATTTAGTATCTCTACTGGGCTACACAAGAGCTGAGAGAGACTTGGAGTGGATACCGTATCTGCTTTCTCCCTGTCTAAACACATTGTGGGAGCTCTGGTAGTGTAGAGCCTAAGGCGCTTGACTGCTAACCTTGGAAGGAAGGTTGGGCAATC
>NW_006921991.1:2942107-2945456 GCF_000298275.1 Orycteropus afer afer | reverse complement strand
TGTGTTGATATACAGGCTTCTATGAGTTCTCACCTGGGGTTCCAAATGGAAAGTGGGATACAATGTCTTCTGCTTTCAGCTTCTCTCTCAACCCATCCAGAGTCTCTATCACTTCTTGTCACCACCTCTACCTGCCAGCATTGCAACCTCAGGTTGCCCTAATAGCTGACCTCATACTTGTGTGTGGAAAGTGGGACTTGGTGGGGAGAGGGGTTAGAAGATTGGCTGAGCATCAGAACAACACCATGGTAAGTATTTATAATCTTATTTTTACTGACAGCTGTTGAGAAGGAAGAAAGAGACAAGCACTGGGTTTGGTATTGGAAAACAAGGTCATATAAGACAGGTTCCCTATCTTTTAGGAACAGCCAGTCAACTCCTGCAGCTCCAATGTCTCCGCACAAGGAAGAACAAAGACTCCGGGAGATGAAGCAGAAGAGGGAAAGAGGAAAGAGGACAGTGAGGCCTTGGAGAAGAGGGAGTGCAGAGGGATCTATCACTGGAAATGCCTACAGTACAAAAAGATCTAGGCCCAGCCGAGAAAGAGAGTAAGTTGGAAATTATAGCTCATGAGATCACCAAACTGGCTCAAATATGTAATTGTTTCCAAATGGGGAAGATAACTCTGCAAGAATAAAATTATAACCATCTTTCACTATTATGTCATTTCACCCTCTGGAAAATAGAATAGTTGTACCTAAAAAAGACCTCTTTCGAAGACAAAACAAAGCATAACAAAAGGCATTGGTGTGTGGCCCAGGATAGCTAGAGGCGAAGGGTGAGCAAAATTACCTGTCAAAGTCCATTTGGGCTTCTGGTAGACCAAGAATTATGCCCTCAAACAAATTACCCAACTGGAAGTGTTAAGATTTAAGGATGCTTTCTCCTGGCCAGAGGCCTAACAAGAGAGTGTCAGGCCCAGGGATGGATTACTCAATAAGCAAGGTAAGTACAGGCTTTTTTATGCTTAATTACTAACCAGTAGTGAACAATTTCATATTGTGGTGAAAAACATGTGAAACTGTTCACTATAAGTCAGTAAGGAAGCACAAGTAAGCCCCTGCTTAACTTGCTTACTGGGTACTCCGACCCTGTCAGGGACTGTATATTTGAAAAGAGGCTTTGATTCTGTAGGAAGGTGCTGTGGGGTTGGGAGAAAGACAGATGCCAGCCATATCTAGAAGCAGAATCTTTGATGTGGTGAAAAAATGTGAAATTGTTCACTACAGATCAATAAGTAAGCACAAGTAAGCCTATGCTTACATCGCTTCGTGAGTAATCTGATACTGGTCAGGCCCAGCTCTCCTTGCTGTCAAGAGCTACTGAGTCATCTCTCAAGCTTCCAGGGCGAAGCTACTGTGTTTGCAAATCCAGATTCCCCAGAGCCAGTGGGAGTGGTTGTTCTCTCACGGCTTCCCCTGCACGCCTTCTCCACCTTCTCCCTGTACCTCACTGACACAGTCATTCAGTCTTCAGACACTTACTGAGGGTGCCCTGGGCAGTCCGGTGTAATGTAAAGAGTACAGGCTAGACACGCCAAAGGGGGCGGGTTCATATTCTAACTCACCCACTTCCCAGCTGTGTGACTTAGAACAACTTACTTTATCTTTTTGAGATTCAGTTTCTTCATCTGAAAACTGAGACTAAAATTACTCATTTTGAAGAGACTGTGTGAAGATTCAATGAGATAATGTATATAGAGCACCTAGAAGGGCCCAACCCAGAGCAGGCCCTCAGGAAAACATGAAGCTTTCCTCACACTCCACCTATCTCACCAACTCTTCAGTCTCCCGTCTCACTCAACACTGACAATGCAAAGGACTCATCATGCAAAGGACATGCAAATGAACCATGACACAAAGTGGCAAGTATAAAAAGGTATGGATGAAGAGAAAAGGGATCTTTCGGGAGGTCAGGGCAGGGTTTATAGAGGTGGCTAATGTTTGGCTGTACCTTAGAAGAGGACTGTGTTTCCAAATGGAGAGGACTCCAGGAAGCACAAGGAGGAAGTGGGGAAGTGAGCCAGGGAAGAGAGGAAGGTACATTAATGAACAGGTTACTACTATGGGCAACTGGGGCTCAATCCAGCTGGGGAACCCTGGGAGACATCTCACAATTGTCCCACCGAGAGACGAAGAAGCTGGTGTATTTAAACATCCACTCTTATCCTTCACTGTTTTGGGGTATAAGCTCCCTGGCACCTCTGGGTTGCACCATGCATAGACCAAGCATGCTCCAACGGCCACAGATCATTCCCAATCAGAGAGACATGAGAGCTGTCAGTATTCACAGCAACTGTCTGTAGGTGACCACTTGGGTGGGCCAAGAAGATGTGGGCAGGGTACCAATAGCATCCTGCTATAAGTGGCACTTAAAAGAGATTTTGCTATATGTTAGATCCCTATAGCACTGACTCATAAAGTGGCGTAGTGCCTAAGGCACTTGACTGCTAACCAGAAAGCTGGCGATTCAAACCCACCAGCCACTCCTCTGAAGGAAGGTTGGCCAATCTACTTCCATGGAGATACTGCCTCAGAAACCCAAGGAGGGGCTGCTATGAGTTGGGTTTGACTCGACTACAGTGTGTATAGTTTGTATAAGCAGCTATGGTGACATAGTACCTAATGCATTTGACTGCTAACCAGAAGGTTGGTGGTTCAAACCCACCAGCCACTCCACAGAAGGAAGACGGGGCAATCTACTTCCGTAAAGATTTACTTCCTCAGAAACCCAAAGGAGGTCGCTATGAGTCAGAATGAACTCGATGGCACTGAGTTTGGGTTTTTTTTTTTTTTTATAGTTTGTATTGGTCTCTAATTCCCTCGTGTGTTATAGTCAACCAGAATATATATTTCCTGGAGTTAGAGATGATGTTCTCAGCAGTCAGTGATGCTAGGCACATAGCAAGTACTCACTATCGCACTATCAGTCGATGTAGTAGTAGCAAGTCAGTCCCCTTGACTTTCATCAAAGACCAGACTCAAGTCATCCTGAACTGAACAGAACCTGCTCAGCCCAAAGGTTTTCAGGAAGACGGTGTCTATGAGTCATGTGGGTCATTGTTTTGGTTACCTAGTGCCACTCCAACAAGAATATACCACCAATGGGATGGCTTGAACAAACAGGAGTTTATTCTCTTACAGTTCAGGAGGATAGAAGTCTGAGTTCAAAGTGCCAGGCTCTAGGAGCTGTGTGAAAGCCCCTCGACCTTGGGCTTCAGCTCTGCCTCTTGCTCCCAGCCCACTGAAGCCAAAGGCATCTCTTTACTCAGGCAGCTACTGGCTGCTGAGGCTAACAAGCCCAAGGTCGACAAATAAAATGGCACAGTCCTGATGTTACCAAACCACAC
>NW_006921991.1:2939668-2942007 GCF_000298275.1 Orycteropus afer afer | reverse complement strand
CATGGCTACAGGCAGGGTCCAAGCGTGCCACATGCTAGAGACCATTCCCAAAGCTGCTTCTTATATATGAGAAGCAGACCACATCCCAAAGCAGCTACTTGTGGTAGATCCCACCATGGAGGTGACTGCCAGTTTCATCATGGGGAATAACTACCACCAGCTGCCCAGCCACTCAACCAGGCCCAACCAAGTTGACATACAACTTTAACTACCACAGTCATCCATTCCAACATTTCATGACTCTCATAATTATGGATTCCACCTTTCTGTTCAATCTGCAGGTGCCCAGCCACTAACCAATCGAGCCAAACATAGCAGAGTGCTTGAGAATGCAAAAAGGCAGTGTAGTGTAGTAGTTAAACACACAAACTTTGGGACCAGATGGCCTGAGTTTGTATCCCATCTCTGCAACTTCCTAGCTGTTTGATCTAGGGCAAGCTGCTTGATTCCTGTGGCCTCAGTTTTCTCACCTGTAAAATGGAGCTACTAATAGGGGTACTGAATGACCCTTAAATGAGCTAGCATTTTATAAGGGCTTAGGATAGGGCTGGAATGTAAGTGCTATTGAAGTGATCAATAAAAATAAATGCCCTTATTGAGAGCTCTGAAGGACAAATGTTGTTGTTAGAACCAACTGAGTTGGCGCTGACTCAGCGGATATGTTTAACAGAATAAAATCTTGCCCGGTCCTGGACCATCCCCACAGCCGTTAATATGCTTGACGTCATCATCGCAGCCATGTCGATCCATCATTGAGGGTCTCCTCCTTTTTTGCAGACCCTCTACTTTACCAAGCATGATGTCCTTCTTCAGCGATTGGTCCCTCATGTCCAAAGTACATGAGACTTTGCTATGAGTTAGAGCCATTCTTGCTTCCAAAGAGCATTCTGGCTGTAATGCTCCAGAATGAAGGAAAATAACAAACTCTTATTTAGCCCTTTCCAGATTTCAAAATACTTCACTTATTCAGTAAACATTTATTGCAGACCAACTATGTGCTAGTTATTGTTTCATGCAATGGGTTTACACCTACCCATTGCCTTCAAGTCGATTCTGACTTGTAGCAACCCTACAGGCCAGAGTAGAACACCCCTATACACAGGGTTTCCAAGGTGGTAGATCTTTACTGAAGCAAACTGCCACATCTTTCTCCCATGGAGTAGCTGGGGGGTTCTAACCACTGACCTTTTGGTTAGCAGTCAAGCACTTAACCACTGTACCACCAGGGTTCCTTATAGCAGGAAGCAAAACAAAACAAAACAAAAAAAGTCTTTGCCTTCATGAAATTTGTTTTCACACATCTTGAGCCTTACATAAACCCATCAGGGGAACTCATTATTATGTCCATTTTTGAAGATGAGGAAATAGAGATTGGTTCAGTGGCAAATCAAGAACGTACACCTAGCAGGTAGCAGGCATGGGGGTGGCTTGGGCTCTAACCTTAGATCTCACTTTTCCATCACCTTTCTTCTATCATGCTGCCAGCAGTAATGTTTTGGCCAATTCTTTAAGACAGTGGTTCTCACATTTGAACATCCATCAGCATCACCTGAAGGACTTGTTAATATACAGATCCTAGAGTGTCTGATTCAGTCAGTCTGGGGTGGGGCACGAGAACCAAAAGGTGGAAGCAACCAAAATATCCACCAACAAATGAACGGATTTTTTTTTTTTTTTTTTTAAAAAGATGCAGTCTATCCATATAGCCATAAAGTCTATCCATGACTCAGACATAAAGAAAAATGAACTTCTGATACATACTACAATATGGATGAACCTTGAAAACGTTGTTGTTAGGTGCCGTCAAATCGGACCCGACTCATAGTGACCCCTCCTTGGGCTTCCGAGGCGGTATCACTATGGAAGTAGATTGACCAACCTTCCTTCCAAGGAGTGGCTGGTGGGTTTGAACCACCAGCCTTCTGGTTATCAGTCAAGTGCCTTAGGCACTATGTTGCCAGAGCTCCTAATCCAATCTAGATACCTTTTATTTCTTTTCCTTGCCTTATTGATCTGGCTAAGATTTCTAATAAAATAACAATTTCATTCTCATTTTTTATATATTTGTTATTAAAAAGCATGAAGGACAAAACAATCATAAGTACCAAGCATTAATATTTTATTACTAGCTCTAATATTTGTCCATGTAATTCCTTTTTATTAGGGATCTTTCTTTTTATGCATACCTTTGAATTACTTTCT
The DNA here is from genome assembly GCF_000298275.1 of Orycteropus afer afer. Classification (NCBI taxonomy): domain Eukaryota; kingdom Metazoa; phylum Chordata; class Mammalia; order Tubulidentata; family Orycteropodidae; genus Orycteropus; species Orycteropus afer. The sequence continues at coordinate 2,939,805 of NW_006921991.1, read as the reverse complement.
AACAAAGGAAGATACAAAGTAATGTATCAGACAGTGTTTCTCTGCTATTCATAAGGTTTTCCCTTAAAGAAAGGGACAGAAAGAATATTTGAAGAAATAATGACAAAATTTTCCCAATCTAACAAAGGACATGAATC
>NW_006921991.1:2937121-2939333 GCF_000298275.1 Orycteropus afer afer | reverse complement strand
CTATGGCAGTAAATTGCCCAGTCTTCTTTCCAAGTAGTGTCTGGTGGGTTTGAACTGCCAGCCTTCTGGTTAGTAGTCAAATACCTTAGGCACTATGCCATCAGAACTCTTATTGGGTATAGAATTCTTGGTTGATAGGTTTTGTTTTTTTATTTTTTTCTTTCAGCAATTTAAATATATAATTCAATTGCCTTCTGATCTCCCATGTTTCTGAGGGAAATTTGGCAACTGATCTTTTTGAAGGCGCTTTGTATGTGACTATTTGCTTCTCTCTTATTGCTTTCAGGATTCTCTTACCATTAAGCTTTGAAACCCTAAATATGATGTGTCTTTGTGTAAATCTCTTTGGGTTTATCCTGCTTGTGGTTCATTGAGCTTCTTGGATTTTTAGATTCATGTCCTTTGTTAGATTGGGAAAATTTTGTCATTATTTCTTCAAATATTCTTTCTGTCCCTTTCTTTCTCTCATCTCTTTCAGGAATTCCAAAGATGCATATATTAGATATCTTGTTGTCCTATAATGCCACTAAACTGTGCTCAGCCTTTTGAGCCTCTGTTCTTGTTACTCTTCAGCATGTGTAATTGTAACCATTTTATCCTCTAATTTGCTGATTCTTTCCTCTGTCTGAATAAAATCTGTTGGTAAATCTTTCTATTGTGTTTCTCATTTCATTTATTGTCCCTTTCAATTGCAATATTTCTTTTCTTAGATCCTCATTTTGTTCTTGCATTGCTTTCCTTATTTCTTTTAGCTCTTTGTCTATGTTTCCCCTTAGTTCTTATGTTTAATGTTGTTGCATTATATTGTTCCATTTTTTTTTTCACTATTTGGTCATCCCTAGACTCACTTTCACTCACTTTGTCATGTTCATTTGGATGAGCCATTGTTTATCTGTTCTCTGTGTGTCTTGTGATCTTTTGTTGGGGTGTTAGAATTTTTGAGAGTGTTAACTTTCTCAGTTTCCCCCTATATTTGATATTTTTACCCATACTATTTTCTGCAAAAACTCTTAAGTGGGCAGAACCTTTGGTGTTTGCTTACCATGTCCTCTCCCTCTCTGTGATAGCTCCTTCTCCCTCCCTGGTTTAATTTGGATTCAAAAGTTCCAGATCTCATTTTTCAACTTTCAGTCTCTCCCAAACACATACAGTGGTCAGTCTGTCCACTGGTGGGCACCATCAGTCAGGTGAGATATTATGTACTAATCAATCTGCCAGGAAGCACAGTCCCCATCTCTGGTTATTATTCCCTTCCCTTCTCTGTTTCAGCAATCACATTTTTAGTCAGAAAACTCACACTCAGTGAGACACTTTTAGAGCTGTATGTTGCTCTCTGGTTTTGCCTGAGGTTTCCTTCCCTGCTCTGTCAAAAAAAAAAAACAAAAAAACAAAAAAACGCATTGCCCTCAAGTCGGATCTGATTCATAGTGACCCCTCCTTGGGTTTTTAAGGTGGTATCACCATGGAAGTAGATTACCCAACCTTCCTTCTGAGCAGTGCTGGTGGGTTTGAACTGCCAGACTTTTGGTTAGCAGATCTGAGCTGGTATTCAGGGAAAATACAGGCAGGTGTTCCTCCATTTCATGAGGAGGAGGGGCTGGCATTCCCCAAAGGACCTCCAGAATATCTGTCTTATTGGTTTCAGAGCCCTAGTGGCCCTATAGTGGTTGGCAGACCAGTCATTACTTGGGTAACCCATCTCCTGATTCCACTGCAGGGAACCTTCTAAGGAAGTTCATATCTTCCAGCAGCCAACAGTTCCAAGTTGGGGGAGGGTTAGTCACATCTGAATGGATCCCCAGGGAGGTCTGCTGTATTGCTATCAGAATCCCTCCATAGTATGCTAGCTGTGGGTGCAACCTCCACTCAAGATGCCTGCACATAGCAGCCTCAGTCAGCAGTCCTCAGCACTAACATATGTGACTTGTTGATTTGTTGATTCTTGCCTGTCTACAGTTCCCTGCTTCTTTCCTCTGCTGCCCTATACAGAATCCCTCAAAGCCAAGCACTGTTTCCTTGTATTTGTGGGGGAGGGTTGGAATGATGCTTTGTTTACATGGCCATCTTCCCAGAATTCCTCCCAGAATCTCACAGTGATGTTTTAATACCCCAAGAAGATGATGTGTGTGAGCATAGTATATATGAATGTCATGTGGCCCCAACAAAAGAATTTGGATCATATGATATATATCTGGAGGAGTTTTTGATCCCT
>NW_006921991.1:2925221-2936446 GCF_000298275.1 Orycteropus afer afer | reverse complement strand
GGAAGGAAGGTTGGGCAATCCTACTTCCGTAGTGATACTGCCTCAGAAACCCAAGGAGGGGTCGCTATGAGTCGGGGACGACTCGACAGCAAATAACAACAACAACAACATGAGTAAAGATTGAGTCAACAGTAATAGGTTTGGTTTTTGGTTTTTTGGCTTCTTGACAGAATGCCCAGTTCAATTTATCATCTTTGTGTGCATGCATGTGCTTTGTTTGTTTGCTGGTGGTGTTATTTGCTGCTACTAGATTTTTGTTATATCCAATGAAAACTCCTTGGTCCTGCCACTCTCTTCTAAATAAGGAAGGCATTTCTCCATGTGTCCTTAACAATGTCTTCTTAAGTAACATTCATGTCCCAGCCACATTCCTAATGATGATTATTTCCATTTGCATCACACTGTATTCTTTTGGAAAATTGCACACACAGTCTTTGCAGCCCCAGTACTGATAGATTTGTTACTGCCTTCCTCAGGAATCTTTTTTCTTTGTTTCATAAGCTTCCAAAGATACTTTTGGTGAAAACTAAGCTGCTTCATTTGGCTGATTCTCTATCTCCCTTAGAATTCCATAAGAAGTTAGCCTTCAAGTAGATACTGTTAAAAACAAATACAGAGATAAACAGGGGAAAAAAAAAATTAAAGGAAAACAGGTTCTTACCTTCCAGGGATGTAACCAGGACAACATGAAGACAAACAATGACAAGGAATATCTTGAACATCAGTAAGAGTTCTTCAGATCTGCCAACATGGCTGCACTGCCCACTAGAGAAGAGCATCCTGGAATGAAGTCAAGGGAAAACAGATCATCACAGCTGCCATAATCAAGACACAGAAATACCCAAAAGTTCAGTTCCTCAATCAAGTCAACCTGCAATCCTGCTTCCAGTAAATTATTATGGTTTTAGAGAATCAGCAATGCCAGTGGACCAAAAAAGCAAAATATATGTTTATTATGGGAGGGTCATTCAGTGGGAATGAGGCAGTGGTGTTTCAGTGATAGAATTCTTGCCTTCCCTGCAAGAGATCCAGATTTAATTCCCAGCCAAGGCAGTTTCTGCACAGCCACCACGCATCTCTCAATGGAGCCTTGCATGCTGTTATGACACTGAACAGATTTCAGCAGAGCTTCCAAACTAAGACAGACTAGAAAGAGAAGGCTGATGATCTACTTGCAAAGACCAGCCAATGAAAACCCTAAGGATCACAACGGCTGATCCATAACTGATCATGGTGATGGAGTAGGACTCAGCGACATTTAGTTCCATTGTTCAGGAAGTCACCATGAGTCAGCAGGGGATGACTTGATAGCAGCTAATAAGAACAACAACCACAGTGGGATATTATGTATAAAATGATAAGCAAGGTAGTTCATATGGACTTATGGAAAACATCAATACATGTGAAATATCAAGAAAAAAATAAAAAACATAAAATGGCACATACATAATTATTACCACTATGTAAAGGCAAGGGAGCTCTGGTAGCATAGTGCCTAAAGCACTTGACTGCTAACCAGAAGGCTGGTGGTTCAAACCCACCAGCCACTCCTCATAAGGAAGGTTGGGCAATCTACTTCTGTAGTGATACTGCCTCAGAAACCCAAGGAGGGGTCACCATGAGTCAGGTCTGACTCGATGGCACATAACAACAACAACATTTAAAGGCTGGTTAAAGGAGCTCTGGTGGCACAGTGCTTAAAGCTTTTAGCTGCTAACCAAAAGGTTGGTGGTGGTTCAATACACCCAGAGGCACCTGAGAATAAAGGTTTGCTGATCTGCTTACAAAAGGTCACAGCCATGAAAACCCTATGGGGCCCAGGTCTACTCTGAAACACATGGGGTCGCCATGAGTCAGAATCAATGGCAACTTGTTTGTTTGGTTTTCACTTTTGTTTGTTTATTTATGTCTTACACTGTAAAAGGATGGGTACATTGAATTTCTTCTTTATTGCATATTATCTCATTACCATTACTTGCATTTTTAGTAGTTAGGAGGGCAAAGAATCAACATTTTTTAAAAAGTAAAGCTTATAATAGACATGAATCTAAAAATCTTGTTTACCATGCAACAAATATTTCTTGGGGGTCAATATATACCAAATAAGATCTCAGGGTTGAAGAGGAATTAACCAGATGAAATGTCCATGGCAGAGATAGGGCAAGGGCTAGGGAGAGTATAGCACATAGACAGAAGTGGCAAGTGTTCAGCAAAATAAGACTGCATCTGTTTCTTTTCTGGTTGAGAAGTTATTCAATGTGACCCCATGATGGGCAGTCAGCATGGGACACTGAGGGAGAAAGAAGCCAACCAAATCTGACAGCCTACCCATGGGCTCAGGCACCACAGGGGGGTAATAACACAGCCCCCTGACCAGACTTCTGGTAAAATGGCGGACTAGGCAGACAAGCTACACGGACCCTCTTCAACAAAGAAAAGAGAAACTAATTGACAGAGATACAAAAGATTATCCTGGAGCCCTGAGCTTTGAAAGAAAGTATACAGAAGTGGACTAGGCACCAACTAGTGGAATAACCTGAACGAAAACAGTGAGTACGGAGACAGTTGGAACAGTGGACTGACAGGACCAGCTGTCTGAATATTTCCAAGTGGTGTTGGGACATGAGAATTGACCTAAAGATCAGCCCTGATTGCCAAGGGTGCAGAGATGACTGCACTGGTGGTCTATGACTAGGAAGGGAAACAGCAAGGAGGGAGACAACCTATGCTGTGGACTTTTGGCTGTCTGGAGGGTGCAGCCATTTGGATTGTTTACAGGAGGTGGCCATTTCGGATATTTAAAGTGACCAAGGGTGTAGCCATTTTGAATGTTTATAAATGGTGGCCATTTTGGATTTTAAAGTGACAGCATTCTCATTTGGATTCCAGGGACCTAAGAATAGGCTCTGTTTGCCAAGGATGGCAGGGACATGTAGAAGGCTGATAATGGGAAAGGAGACAGGGGGTGAGTGTATAAGTGCTGCCAACTAACGAATAGAGGAACACAGCACAGTACCCTGCCTATGTAGATAACATCCAAACAAAACAAAGAAAATAAAAATCATGGGAAAGTCACTTCAACATACAATCACCAATGAAATATAAACACAAAAATATCAAAATGCCTCAGAGACAACAGAGCATTACAGTCCACACAAAGAAGCAAGATAAAGTAGGAGAAACAAGGGACCAGGATACAGACCCAAAACACACCCCTGAGGAAGACACAGCATTGGAACTCCCTAATAAGGAATTCAAAAGAATTATATTATTTAGGTAACTTCAATGAATTGAGAGACAGATCAAGGAAAACACTTACAAAATTGAGGAAAACGCTAGAACAATTTCAAAAGACAATACAAGAACAAAATGACAAAATTAATGAAAAATGAGAAATGGTACAAAATCTACACATAGAAACCCAGAAGATTAATACTAAATTTTCAGATACAGATAACACATTTAATGGGCAAAGGAGTAGAATTGAATCAATGGAAGACAGAGTTAGTGAGACTGAAGGCAAATACCTCATTACTTCTTTGGAAAGGAATGAATCGGAAAAAAGATAAAAACAAAATGAAAATAGCCTAAGGTTCATGTGGGATATCATCAAAAGGAATAACCTATTTGTAATCAGAATTCCAGAACAAGAAGATACAAATAAAACCACAGAAACAATTGTTGAAGATTTGTTGGAAGAGAATTTTCCTGGTATGATGAAAGATGAGAATATATCCATTCAAGAAGTTCAATGAAACCCAAACAGGATACACCCCCAAAAGAAAATCACCAAGACACGTATCTTCATCAAACTCACCAAAACCAAAGAATCCTGAAAGCAGCATGGGAAAAACAAAAAGTTACCTACAAGGGGCAACCAATAAGACTAAGCTCATATTTCTTGGCAGAAACCATGCAAGCAAGATAATGGGATGGTATACATAAAATCCTGAAAGAAAAATTTCCAACCAAGAATTATATACCCAGCAAAACTGTCCCTCAAATATCATGGTGGAATTAGGACATTTCCAGATAAGTAAAAATTAAGGGAATTTGTTAAAACCAGACCAACCTTATAAGAGATGCTAAAGGGAGTGTTTTGGACAGAGAACCAACAACAGCAAACAACAAATGACCATTAACACACATGATGACATAACCCAAAAAAACCCAGTTATAGAAGTATCCAAAGTAAATAAGCCTACAAGATTTTAAATAGGGAGCCAGAGACATCAACTGAAAAATGAGGACAACTACAAACCAAAAAGAGGGAAAAAACTATGTAGTTACAGAACTTCTAAATGGTAGGGAAGTCAAGATAACTATAAGATAGAATGGACTGTTCTAAACTTGGGAAGAAAATTATAAATCACAGGGTAACCTCAGAGAAAAATGATAAACCTTCACATCAAAATTAAAAAGAGGACCAGCACAAATATTTAGGAAATACTAAAACAACATCAACGAAGGAAGTAATGACACAATTCATAAGCAAAACAAGCTCAGCATAGAAAATCATATGGAACAAAGAAATCAGGAACACCACAAAAAAGCACATAACCAAATGACAGCAACAAGTTCATACTTATCGATAATTACATATCTGACAAGAGACTTATCTCTAAAAATTTATAGAAAACTCGAACACCTCAACAACAAAAAGATTAACAATCCAATTTAAAAATGGGCAGAAGACATGAATAGACACTTCACCAAAGAGGATAATCAGGCAGCCAGCAAATACATGAAGAAATGCTCATGATCACTAGTTATCAGAGAGATGGAAATCAAAACAGCAGTGAGATACCATCTCACCCCAGCACTAATGGCAAAGTTCAACAAGACAGAAGATAACAAATGCTGGTGAGGATGTGGAGAGATTAGGACTCTCATACACTGCTGGTAGACTGTCGAATGATGCAGCCACTGTGGAAAACAGAATGGTGATTCCTTAAAAAGTTGGAATTAAAAATACCATTTGATCCAGCAATTCCATTACTAGGTATATATATCCTAAAGAAGTGAGAGCCAGGACAAAACAGATAGATGGCCACTCATGTTCATCACAGCACTATTTATAATAGCAAAAAGATGGAAACAACCTATGTGCCCATCAACAGAAGAATGGATAACCAAACTGTGATATACACTCTCAATGGAATACTATGCAACACCAAAGAATAATGTGGAATCTGCAAAATACTGCAAACATGGATGAACTTGGAGGACTTTATGCTGAGTGAAATAAGTCAGTCACAGAAGGACAAAGATAGTATTAGTTCATTATTGTAAAAAGTCAAGGAAAGGCTTATATATGGAAGGAAATTTCTTTGTTGGTTACCAGCGGTGGGAGAGAAGGGAATACTGCTAAAAAAAAAAAAAAAACCCACTGACCCATGTCACTTTAGTTTTGTGTATTTCACTATACATAAATTATATTTCAATAAAATACATTAAAAAAAAAGACAGCCCACTGAGCAGGCACAGCCAGAGGGGAAGCGGCCAAGATAGACTAGGCTATGTGTTCTCAGTTGGCAGAGCTGTTGCCCACCAGGCATCTGTGAATCCAACCACCACTGTAGCCTCTGCAAGCCCCAGAGTGTATGTACACAGTGGTGAACACTAAAGAGCATGGGGTCAAAGGTCCCAACTATGCCATGTAATGTCTGGAGGACCCTAGACAAGTGATCTCCAATGGTCATGTTTCCCCATCTAGCAAATTGTGATCACAGCACCAACCCGGTAGTGTTTCTGTCATGATTAAACAAGAGATCTTCACACAGCAGTCAGCACTGTGAATGCACTGTAAATGTTAACTGTATTCTTCACTCATTCATGCAACAAAGATTTATTTTGCACCTACTATGTCCAGGGTGAGTCCTTGGGTAGTACAAATGGTTAACATACTTGGCTACTATTGAAAGGTTGGTGGTTGGAGTCCATTGAGAAGTACCTTGAAAGAAAATCTGGTGATCTACACTGTAAAAATCAGCCATTAAAAACCCTACGGAAGACAATTCTACTCTGACACAAATGGGGTTGGTTGCCATGAGTTGAAATTGACTTGACAGCAACGGGGCTTTTTTATGTCCAGAATAAGGTACGCCAGGCATCAAGAGGATGAGGACATGGAAAAGGAGGAGATACACCATGGCTTCGCCGCCTCACGAAAAAGCTGGCATTCTTTAAGAATCCTGTAATGTAATAGTCATCACCAGTTGCAGGGGTATAATTCTTTCCTTGGACCTGGCATGATAGTATCTTGAACCAAGACACCATGTGAATTCTTCTCCTTCAAGAGGGCTTACATTTTTAAACTAATAAATTGTAGCATAATAATCCAATAATATGTAAATAAATTATAAAATGTGTCCTCTCCTTCAGCACTTTTATCCTCTCTCTGGTCACAATGGCATATTATTGATCATCCTAAATGAGTCATTCAAATGAGAATGTTTGTATAGTCATGCATGTAGTGTCTCTTGAGGACACTACAGCTTCATACAACAATATCAATGACTCTCAGAAACGCAATGTTAGCAAGAAGCCAGCGATGAAAGAATGCATATTGTTTATGATTCCTTTCATGTGAAGAACAAAAGCAGGTAAAACTAACTGATGGAGTGAAAAGTCATGAGGGTGGTTATCCTGGGGGTGGTAATAACTAGAAGTGGGCACAAGGGGACTTCTCAGTTTGCAAAATTCACTGAGCTGTGACCTATACATATGTCCCAAAAAGCGTCAATTAACAGTTTTTAAATTAATATGTTTTACAATTTCTGAACTCAGTTCCTCCTCCAAAAGCAGTGCTCTTAAACAAAAAATAAAAACAAGCTATTACTTTAGTGAACTAAAGCTCTACCAAAAAGTCTCTCTCCCAGATAAATGCCATGAGTTCAACTCTACCCGGAATTGGTCATTTCTCCATGACCTCAGAAGATTTAATGCATAAGAAATACCTAATTTTAGCACTGGGAAGAGTATCAGTTTATTTCTGGAAAGGAACTCGGAATTTACCTAGCCTCACAGCCTCACTCTGTAGATGAAGAGAGGCCCAGTGTGCTCCAGAGTCTGAGTCAAGGCCATTCAGATGCTTGGTGAGATAGCTTCTCTTCTACCAGCCCACAGTGCCAGCCTCCTGAGAATTTGTGTCCTTGTAAGTAAACTGTTTTCTGCCTATCATATGGAATGAATCAACAGATTAAAAATTCTTTTATACAACTTGAGCATTTCTGCAAACGCATTCTTGATCTTTGCCAACTCCTAGGGCAGGATCTAAGTGGTGTGCAAGATACGGTCAAAGTTAAATTAATCATGGTACAGAGTGACTGATTTTTATGTGCTGGGACTTGAGCCTCCAATCAGAATAAACTGTGCCTTTTCACTGAAGAAAGCATGTACTCAATTCCCAAATGAGGGCAGCAAGGGCCAGAATGAAGGATGCTTCCAACAATCATCTTGAAAAGAGAATATGGATCAAGAAACCAAACCAAAACCAAACTCACTTCCATCAAGAAGGATCCGACTCAGCTACCCCTCCTTGGGTTTCCAAGAAGTGGGCACAAGGGGACTTCTCAGTTTGCCCAACCTTCCTTTCAAGGAGTGGCTGGTGGGTTTGAACCACCAGCCTTCTGTTTAACAGTCAAATGCCTTAGACATTATGTCACCGGAGCTCCCATGGATCAAAAAGAAGTTACTAAAGATTGAGCACCACTGAAAAGACAGCTTTCAGTCATCAGTCCTAGAATATGCTTCCTTGGGGCTGAATATATATTTGCTAATAGAAGAAGTTTGACTTTATGTGAAATCATGTAGGTCCTATTGCCTTCTACATAAACTAGGGAATATCTTGCTAGGTTGTAAGGTCTCTATGGCCACTGATCAGAGAGGTAAATTTTGGGTTTTTAAAACCTTACTCATTATGCATATAAGTCATTTTTATCTTTTCAACTGGAACATTTCTTTATTTGCTGGTGCAGGCTGCGTTAGTTGAAAGCTATCCACACCATCAATAAAGATGATTTGAATAGCCACCAGTTCTCGGCAAATTTTCAAGATGCTAGAGATAGCTGGTGGTGTTGTTGTTGTTAGGTGCAGTCAAGTCGGCTCCAACTCATAGAAACTCTATGTACAACAGAACGAAACACTGCCCGGTCCTGTGCCAGCCTCACAGTATTTGCTATACTTGAGCCCATCATTGCACCCACTGTGTCAGTCCATCTCGTTGAGGGCCTTCCCCTTTTCCACTGACCCTCTACTTTACCAAGCATGATATTCTTCTCCAGGGAATGGTCCCTTCTGATAACATGACCAAATAGGTGAAATGAAGTCTGGCCATTCTCATTTCCAAGGAGCATTCTGGCTACACTTCTTCCAGGACAGATTTGTTCATTCTTCTGGCAGTCCACGGTACTTCCAATATTCTTTGCCAGCATCACAACTGAAAAATATAGACTCTTCTTCTATCTTCCTTATTCACTGTCCATCTTTCACATGCATATGAGGCTACTGAAAATATCATGGCTTGCATTTGGCACATCTTAGTCTTCAAAGAGACCTCTTTGCTCTTCAGCACTTGAAAGAGGTTTTTTATAGCAGATTTACCCAGTGCAATACGTCATCTGATGTCTTGACTGCTGCTTCCATTAGTGTTGATTGTGGAACCAAGTAATATGAAATCTTTGACAAGTCCAATCTTTTTTCCATTTATTGTGATGCTGCTTATTGAACCAGTTGTGAGGATTTTAGTTTTCTTTATGTTCAGGTGTAATCCATACTGCAGACTGTAGTCTTTAATCTATTTGCTAGTCTTTGATCCATTTGCTAGTATTTAAACACAAAAATTTAGACCTTGATACTAGACAACTATGTATAAAAATTATTCCAAATTCATCTTTTCCCCGTGGCTGTACTTTATGGCTGGGGACTCTGATATAAATGGCAAGCCCTAGAGTTGTGCAGCCTATAGGCTACATGACTATGCCGTGGCCCAGACCTGGAGCACTTTAAGAAATGATTCTAAGTCTCTTCCATTTCATGAAATATTATCACTAGCTCATGGGGAAAAAAAAAGTATCTTCTCAGGGCAAACTCTGATAGTAATAAACGATAAATATACCTAGCTATCTTTTATGTAGATATAGAACAATTAATGAGTAAAGGTTAAAAAGGGGAAAAATAGCTTGATACCAGTGCAGGCAGGTCTGGGTGTGGATTATTCTCCATCACCTCTGCTTAACTGGCATTATTTAACTGGCCCTGGCTGCTATGCCATACAATATTATCAATATTTTTGACCTGAATAACAACAAAGTCTTCTGGAAAACTCTATGCCTTTGAGATATTTACATTGAGTCATCGTGTTAGCTAATAAGACTAGCACAAGAAGAAATTAGAAAGGGAGGAGCTCAAGAGGTTCTCAGTTTGGTTAAAGCAAGAAGAAAAAGGTGTCAAAGCAATTGACTTGAATTGTTCAACTGTCAAGAAGTCAGAGAGTCTCAGGGTTGTTTTCTTAAGAGTCTCGGTTATATGGTGAACTACTTTTTTTTTTTTTTTTTTTTTAAGAAAAAGAATCAAGAATCATGAAGGGTAAAGAAAAAAAATCCCCAGTGAAGATAACTACGACTCAATGTAGTGGAGGGATGGGAAAAACTATTTAAAATATAGTTAACCAATCCAAAACAATGAAAGAAAGGTGACAAAAAAAAAAAAAAGAGAATGGTTAGGAAAAACAGAAGTAAGACGATAGATTAAACACATAAAAAATCAATAATTCCTTAAATATAAATTTACTAAATGATTCAATTAAAAAGCAAAGACTATCAGATTGCAAAAACATATATAAAATACAACTATATGTTATTCATAAGGACACAACTAGAACATAATGACACAGAAATTTTGTAAGTGAAAGCATGGAAAATATATGCTATGTCAATACTAATCAAAAGAAAATTAATGTGATACTAATATCAGACAAATCACACTTTCAAGCAAAAAAGCATTACCTATAAATGAAAGGTTCACTCATAGAAAGTTCAGTTCAAGACTGAACTAATTTCCATTTGAATGCAACTAATAATATAGGCTTGGAATACACAAAGCATCATTTTTGACAGAATATAAGAAGAAACAGAAAAACAATCACAATCATAGTGAGAGATATTCATTCATCTCTGTCAGCAATTAATGAAAAGCAAATGATCATTAAAGATATAGAATCTCTCTTTATTCTATTTAAAGATAAAATATGGTCAAAATTAGGGACCCTAATACATGGCATAAATACACTCTCAAACAACTAAAAATGCACAAACAGCAGAAGATAAACTAGACAACTGGGGCCACCTAAAAACGAAATATTTATGTGCATCAAAAAACTTCACCAAAAGAGTTAAAAAAGAACCTACACACTGGAAAAAATTCTTGGCAATGGCATCGGACAACGGACTAATCTCTAAAACTTATAGAAGTCAATACCTTAACAACAAAAAAACAAATGACCCAATTAAAAAATGGGCAGAGGACATGCACACTTCACCAGAGAAGACATTCACACAGCCAAAAAAACACATGAGGAAATGCTCACAGTCACTAGCCATTAACCAAAAACAAAACCAAACTCACTGCCACCAAGTCAGATCCGACTCATAGCGATCCCTCCTTGGGTTTCCAAGGCAGTATCACTACAGAAGTAGATTGCCCAACCTTCCTTTCGAGGAGTGGCTGGTGGGTTTGAAGTGCCAGCCTTCTTGTTAGCAGTCAAATGCCTTAGGCACTACACTACCAGAGCTCCTTGTATATGACTACTAGTATAAAAAAGCAAGAAAATGTTTATACACAGATAGAAAACATTCTTTAAAGGTTACCAGGGGTTGGAAGGAAGGTAAATTGCTAACTAGAAGGTAGATATGTATTGACTTGGGTGAACAGAAAGGTAATTTACAATAAAGGGACAGTCAGGACAAAATGATCAAGGCAAAGGAACACACACTGGGAGAAATAACAACAAAAAGATATAGAATATCTCAATAGCACATTTAACCCACTGGACTCAAAGACCATACAGAGGACATTCCCACCTAACAACTTCAGAACACATAATCTTTTCAAGTACACATGGAACATTTATAAAAATCAACTGGTCTGTAATAAAAGTTTTAAAACTTTTTGACAGAATTGGATAAAACAAAAGGAGCATGTACTCTGGCAGTAACATAATTAAT
>NW_006921991.1:2923505-2924973 GCF_000298275.1 Orycteropus afer afer | reverse complement strand
TATAAAATAATGACACAGAAAAAAAGATATAAAACAGAGATTATCAACAAAGCTAAAGTTCTTCTTTGAAAAGACAATTGTAGCAAAATTAAGAGACAGAGAGTACGTGAGCAATCAAACATCCTATAGGAAGACTGAAAAATGCAGCGGGACTGCAAATGCTACAAACATAAAAAAGATAATATCTATCTTAAGGTTAATTTTTCCAATAATTTTGAAAATTTAGAAAAAAATTGATCCCTGGGGGATGGAATATATATTTATATATATATAAAAACTTACCAGGAGGGAATCAAGAAAAAATACTAAGCCTGAATAGATGTATAGCATTAAAATGCACAAAAAATTTTCCACAAAGAAAACCTCTGGGCCTGGATGTCTTCACTGGTGATTCGATCAAATATTCTAGAAACCAGAATTCCAATCTCACAAGAACTCAGAGAATAGAAAAAGAGAGCACATCCTAACTCAGTTTTATAAGTTAGCTTAACCCTTGGTGCTAAAACCTGATAAAGAAAGTCCTCACATTTTTACCTATTATAGATATCAAATGAGAGTACAGGTACACACAGAATTCTCTAGAATGCTCACAGAAATACCTAGCAGCAATTTCAAATCTTGTAAATTGAGGTAATGTGACTTAATAAAGGACAAAAAGAACCATTCCAAACTTCAGCAAGCACATTTTTTAAAGATAAGGTCACCAAGAACTAAAGCCAGCACTGTTGCAGTAAGAGAAACAGCACCCCATATGCCAAAAAAAAAAAAAAAAAAAAAAAAACAAAATGCCAAAAAAAAAAAAAAAAAAATCATGTCCTAAAGATGACAGAAACTGGGTTAACCGGTAAGTGCTCAAAATGAACTCTAAAAGGTCACTTTTACACAAAGTAAAGTCAAGAGTGAACTCTACAATTCGTATCTCTAGAAGCGAATGGAAGAAAAATGATCTGTTTAGTGCAAAATTATTTTCTTAATAAGCATAAAAATGCTTTCTAGTGCAGAAAAAGAGCTTTATTCAATACGACAAGTGAATCAATATCAGATGGAAAAGATTAGAAATAAATTATGCACTTAGAGTAAACACAAGAACATTGTGAACAGTGTTCCATTTCTTTTTTCAGCTCTTTTTCTCATCCCCAAATGTCCCCTACTCTCCTACCTGTACTCTACCACACTCTTGATTACCCATGAGGGAATTATCCAAGGCAAAGCAAAATCCTGCTTCGTCTCTTTCCCCTTACTCTTCAGGCTCCTCCCCCAATGCTTACAGTAAGTATGTTCAACACACACATATGAGAAGAATAACATGGGTTCGAAAGCATGTATGGTAGAGTCATCTGCCTGCTATCAAATCCATGCTTTACCACTTAAAGTGTAAAACTGGTCTAGTTCCTTAACTTTTCTGGACCATAAATTCTTCACCTGAAAATGGAAGCAATAATAGCATCTGTCTCATACATCCTTGAGT
>NW_006921991.1:2916567-2923189 GCF_000298275.1 Orycteropus afer afer | reverse complement strand
CTTGAGTGTATCCTCCCTGAATTTAGAGATCACATCAAGAATAGATTTGACTCATTGAACACTAATAACCAAATACCAGCCTAGTTGTGGGACGACATCAGGACATCATACATGAAGAAAGCAAAAGGTCATTAAAAAGACAGGAAAGAAAGAAATGACCAAAATGTATGTCACAAGAGACTCTGAAACCTGCTCTTGAATGCAGAGTAGCTAAAGTGAAAGGAAGAAATGATGGTGTAAAAGATCTGAACAGAAGATTTCAAAGGGCAACTCAAGGGGACAAAGTAAAGTATTATAAGGAAATGTGCAAAGACCTGGAATTAGAAAACTAAAAGGGAAGAACATGCTTGGCATTTTCCAAGCTGGAAGAACTAAAGAAAGGAGTCAAGCCCTGAGCTTCAATACTGAAGGATTCTATGGGCAAAATATTAAACAATGCACAGGAAGCATCAAAAAGAATATGGAAGGTATACACAGAGTCAGTGTACCAAAAAGAATTGGTCGATGTTCAACCATTTCAGGAGGTAGCATATGATCAAGAACCAATGGCACTGAAGGAAGAGGTCCATTCTACCAATGCACTGAAGGCACTGGTGAAAAACAAGGCTCTAGAAATTGACAGAATACCAATTGAGATGCTTCAACAAATGGATACAACACTAGAAACACTCAATCACGAATGTCAAGAAATTTGGAAGACAGCTACCTTGCCAACTGACTGGAAGAGAGCCGTATCTGTGCTCATTCCAAAGAAACGTGATCCAACCAAATGTGGAAATGATCAAACAATATCATTAATATCACACAAAACTAAAATTTTGCTGAAGATAATTTAAAAATGGTTGCAGCAGTACATTGACAGAGAACTGACAGAAATTCAAGTTGGAATTCAAAAGAGGATATGAAATGAGGGATATCATTGCTGATCTCAGATAGATCTTGGCTGAAAGCAGAAAATACCAGAAAGATTTTTACCTGTGTTTTATTGACTGTGCAAAAACATTTGACTGTGTTATTATGGATAACATTGTTATTTTTATGTTATTATGGATAACATTGCAAAGAGTGAGAATTCCAGAACACTTAATTGTGCTCATGTGGAATCTGTACATAAACCAAGAGACAGACATTCAAACAGAACAA
This sequence comes from Orycteropus afer afer, assembly GCF_000298275.1. Taxonomy (NCBI): domain Eukaryota; kingdom Metazoa; phylum Chordata; class Mammalia; order Tubulidentata; family Orycteropodidae; genus Orycteropus; species Orycteropus afer. Next base: position 2,922,046 of record NW_006921991.1, on the reverse strand, counting down.
GGGGATACTGCATGGTTTGAAATTAGGAAAGGTGCGCATCAGCTTTGTAACCTTTCACATATTTATTCAATCTGCATGCTGAGCAAATAACCTGAAAATCTGGACTATATGTAGCAGAACACGGCATTAGGATTGCAGGAAGACTCATTAATAACCTGAGATGCGCAGATGACACAACCATGCTTGCTGAAAGTGAAGATGACTTGAAGTGCTTACTGATGAAGATCAAACTTACACCTCAACATAAAAATAAATAAATAAAAATAAAAATGCTCACAACTGGATCAATAAGCAACATGATAAATGGAGAAAAGATTGAAGTTGTCAGGGATTTCATTTTACTTGTATCCACAATCAATGCCCATGGAAGTAGCAGTCAAGAAATTAAAGGACATATTGCATTGGACAAATTTGCTGCAAAAGACCTCTTTAAAGTGTTCAAAAGCAAAGGTAGCAAAGATGTCACTTTCAGGACTAAGGTGCACCTAATCCAAGCCATAGTATCTTCAATCACTTCATATGCCTGTGAAAGTTGGACAATGAATAAGGAAGATCAAAGAATTGATGCATCTGAAAGGTGGTATTGATGAAGAATATGGAATATACCAGAAGAAAGATAAATCTCTTGGAAGAATTACAGCCAGAATGCTCCTTAGAAGGGAGGATGATAAGACTTCATCTCACATACTTTGGTCATGTTATTAAGAGGGACACTCCCTGGAGAATGATATCATACTTTGGATGAGTGAAAAAGAGGAAGAACTTCAATGAGATGGATTGACATAGTTTTTGCAACAATGAGCTCAAACACTGCAATGATTGTGAGGATGGTGCAGGACCAGATAGTGTTTGGTTCTATTGTACATAAGTTCGCTATGAGTTGGAACCAACTCAACAGCACCTGTCACCACCACCACCATCTCACAGGGTTCTGTAAGAATCACATGAGCTAATATAATGAAGATCTTAGTATAATCAAGAAGCTGTTGTTAGCTTCCACCGAGTCAGTCCCCAACTCATGGCAACCGTATGCACAACAGAACAAAATGCTGCCCAGTCCTGTGCCATCTCCACCATCAGGTTGTGGATCAGACCATTGTGATCCATACGGTGCTCTTTGGCTGATTTTTAGAAGCAGATCTCCAGGTCTTTCTTCCTAGTCCATCTTAGTCTAGAAGCCTCATGTTGTTATGTTGTTAGGTGCCATTAAGTTGGCTCCGACTCATAGTGACCTAATGTACAGTAGAATGAAACAGTGCCCAGTTCTGTGCCAGCCTACAATATTTGCTATACCTGAGCCCATTATTGCAGCCACCATGTCAATCCATCTCATTGAGGGCCTTGCCCTTTGTCATTGACCCTCCACTTTACCAAGAATAATGTCCTTCCTCAGGGAATGGTCCTTTCTGACAACATGACCAAAGTAGGTCAAACGAAGTCTGGCCATTCTCAATTCCAAAGAGCATTCTGGCTGTACTTCTTTCGGGACAGATTTATTAGTTCTTTTGGCAGACCACAACTCAAAAGCATCAGCTCTTCTTCAGTCTTCCTTATTCACTGTCCAGCTTTCACATGCATTTATAAGGCGACTGAAACGCCATGGCTTGGGTTAGGCTCATCTCAGTCTTCAAAGAGACATCTTTGCTCTTCAGCACTTTAAACAGCTCTTTTGCAGCAGATATGCCCAGTGCAATATATCATCTGATGTCTTGACTGCTGCTTCCATTCGTGTTGATTGTGGAACCAAGTAATATGGTTCAGTCTCATAGCACCATGCAAACCTCCATCGATGGACAGGAGGATCAGACCTGAGAGGAAGTGGAGTACTGAGGAAAGTGAATCATCCGCCAATATGCTATGCCTTTCCTTGCTTTTATTATCACACAATACCAACTTCTGCTTTAAGTCCCAGCTCAACCATGTACTAGCTGTGTGACCATGCTCAGGTGTTTTAACCCTATTTACAATAATAATAATATTTTTTTAGTTCTTATAATAATGATGTGTGTTATTTACCAAATAAGCTATGAGAGAATACAAATTAGCTATATTAATTTTAGCAAATGTGTTTTGTTTATAAGATTTCAATTATTTATACCAATGAAATCCCAGAAATAATCGCTATTTATGATATTCAAAGGAAAGAGACAGTGTGAACATCAGTCATGGCTCCAGAATTTTTAGCTAAAAAGGGCTTGAGAGCAGAATTCTGGATGGGAGGAGCCTTTGGAAGCTCCACATACACAGCATTTTAGATGAGAGAGAGAACACTTCAGATCCATTTCAAAACCTGAGGAGAGCTTTTTGGGACAGAGAAGCAAGTCCAGGGAACATAAAAGGAGGAAACCATGTAGCAAAATCCGAAAGAATTCTAAGCAAATGATCATTCTCCTTCCCCAGATTTTACTGTACAATGTAATTTCAAAACCTGAACCTGTTACTGAAAGTCTATTCCAAAGCAACTGGGTTACCAAAAAGAAACGGGTCAACAAAAGAATACCCAAGAGGGGAGACGAAGAAAAGAGGACTCTAAGTGGTAGTGAGGCATTAAAACAACAAAAGAAGAAGGTTCTTATGGGGATGGAGATTTGGAACAAAGGGGGAAATTTGAAAATATAAATGAATAAACCAAATATGTTCAGTGTTTCTATAACACAATCACATAGAAACAGCCTCACTCACCTGACAGGGATTTCAGAAGAAAAGATGGAGAAATTCTGCACAAATCTGTAAATGAAAAACAAACAAACAAAAAAATCACGTCCACAGAAAGTGGACCTTCTTGCTACCAATGTTTCAATACTACATTCAGCCCACCAGCCAAGAGCCAGTGACCCCCTACTGTGTATCAAAGCTTGAACTTGGCAGGAGAGTTACAATAGAAATGGAGGCTGCAAACCCTTCCCTTAAGGAACTTGTTATAAGCTGGAAGAATATGGCCAAAGCTAGTTTGGGAGCTGATCTTGGTAATGTTTGATTAGCATCTACTACTGCTAGTTTCCGACTCGACGACACATAACAACAACAACAACAACAACAACAACAACTGCTTAGTTTCAGGTTTCATGAACAGCATCCGAAGGGTGCTGGAGAGTCCCTGAGTGGATGAATGGTTAATGTTCTCAGCTGCCAATTGAAAGGATGGAGGTTCGAGTTCACTGAAAGGTGTCTCAGGAGAAAGGCAATGTGCTTCCAAAATATCACAGCCATGAAAACTCTATGGAGCATGGTCTACTTTGAAGCACAGGGGGTCGCTATGTGGTGGAACGACTCGACAGTAATGAGTTTTGATCAGGGGCACTGGACAAAGCAGTGGCCAGGCCAGATCTAGGGTGGGGTGGTCTCTTCTAGAGTCCATGCTGGGTTTGGCTTTTTTTTTTTTTTTTTCATGTTTTGTGACTTGTCTTCCCTAGAACAGAAACTTCTTGATGTCCAGGGTTGGGTCATTAATGTCTCCTGTGCCCTCAAAGCCTCAGACAGAATCCTTTCTCCACAAAAGGGCTGAATAAATAACTCTGTTGATTGTTAAGTTTGGTCCAGAGTTGAAAGGGTAGGAGGCAAAGATGGCTTATAATTGGCTAGAAAAGCATTGGCAGTGACATGAGTGAAGGAGAAGGCCAGATGCACTCTGGGGAAATTAAATAGTTTACCCGCCCAAGACAGAGAGCATTGATGACCACCTACCCTGGATCTTTCAGAATATTCCATTATGCTTGACTTCAAATCCAAAACACAGGTACAACTATTATCTCAAAGATGACAGTCACTTCACACAATGGTATCCCCCTCCCCGTGTGAAATATAGACATGTTGTTGTTGTTAATTCCTGTCGAGTCAACTCTGACTCGTGAATACCCCCATGTGTGCAGAGTAGAAGGGTTTCCAAGGCTGTGACCTTTAGAAAACATCACCAAGCCTGTCTTCTGAGGTGTCTCTGAGTGGGTTTGAATTGCCAACCCTTCACTTAGTAGACCAGCATTTAATCATTTGAGCTATCTAGGGACTAGACTCCAAATATAGACATAAGGACTGTCAAGTCAAGATTAGAGAGAAGAAACAATGTACAGAGTCATCATGTAACCAACTGATTTATTCCTGGCTTCAGTCAACACACTGTAAAGTCAGAAGTTCAATGCTCAAGGAGGAATACAGAATGTGAATTCAATGAAGAAGGAAAGAGTAATGGTGAATTCCTATTGATCACAATATATTCTTTAAAATGAAAAAAAAAAAAGGAATAGTTGTTACTAAATGTTGTTAATAAACTAAAGCCCAATATGCCAGAAAAACTTTATTAAGTAATGTTTAAAGAAGACAAAAATGAAGGCCAACCATTCTTGCCCTGTCCCAGGACAAACAAATTACAAACAAACGTCCCAGTGCCCACTGTGAAGTCAATAAAGATTAATAATTGAAAAAATATATATATATATATAATCAAACAGAGGAACAAGTTGATTGTAACTTAAATATGGAAATAATTTCATTTAGCATTCATAGAAATGAAGATTTTCTACATAGATTCCGATAATATTCTGATGAAATTTCACAAGTCAAGCACACTGTTTCTTCAAAAACCTTATTGATGACTACAATAACCATGATGAAGAGTTATTCAGTTTATTAATAAACAGAAAGCCCCGTTTACTCCTTTAGAACTCTTTCAGGTAGGGAAACACAGCAAGAAACAATGAAATTTGTTTTGCCTACTGGGTGAAAAAAATTTAAAAAGCCTGATAATATCCAAAGCTGGAGAGCATGTGGGGAAATGGACATCTGGTGGAAATGTTAACTTTTAGAGAGTAGTTTCTTTATGTCTTAAAATTTTACAGGCACGTACAGTGTGGTCCCACGGAAGGAAGGTTGGGCAATCTACTTCCGTAGTGATACTGCCTCAGCAACCCAAGGAGGGGGTCGCTATGAGTCAGGTCCAAATCGATGGTACATAACAACAACAACAACAGTGTGGTCCAGGAATGCTAGTTCCAGAAATTGTTCCTATAGGAATATTAAAAAATATATGCACACAAGCACAGTCACTGCAGCTTTGTGTGAGGGAAAAATTAGAGCCTAAGTATCCATCAGTAGGCGAATCATTAAATACATTTATTTAATAAATATAATATGAAAGAACTGCCTGTTTTGCCGTGAGACCAGAAGAACTGGGTGGTGTCTGGCTACCATTACTGAAAATTTTGATAAAAGACTCTATAAAAGAATCTTGATCAAAAGGGGGAAAATGCAGAACAGAATTTTGAATTCTCATGGACTTTAGACTTCCTGGAGTCATGGAAGCTAGATGGATGCTGAAGCTATTGCTCTAAGATAATCTTTAAATTTTAAACCAAAAATAACCCCTAAAGTCACCTTAAAACCAAACAACAATTCAGCTGAACTAGTAAAAAAAGGTCTGCTTTGAGCATTTAACAATTATCTATATGGGATTAAATTAACAATGTTGTTGTTATTGTGTGCCATC
>NW_006921991.1:2912503-2916442 GCF_000298275.1 Orycteropus afer afer | reverse complement strand
CTTCCTTCTGAGGAGTGGCTGGTAGGTTTGAACCACCAGCCTTCTGGTTAGCAGTCAAGTGCCTTAGCCACTATGCTACCAGAGCTCCCATAATAGTAACTTAAAAGATAAGATAGGAGACTTAGGGGCAGTGAGTTTATGTGAATGAGGGAGGAAAATCTCAGAGAAGGAGAGTAAAAATGGTTGCACAACTCAAAGAATGTAATCAATATCACTGAATTGTTCATGGAGAAACTGTTGAATAGGCATGTGTTCTACTCTGTATATTCTCAACAACAACAAAAATAAATAATTTTTTTAAACAATTACAATAGATGTAATATAGTATATCCATATCATGGAATATTGTGCTATGGTTTAAAAAATAAAGTTGATTTATATGTACTGATATTTAGAGGTTGTTGATGCATAAAAGTGAAAACACAGTTTCTTAATAATATATATACTAGGATATGTTAAGACACAAACAGAGCTATATAAGTGTATGCTCATTTACAGAGTGACAAGTGGAGATGCAAAGAAAAAAGACTGGAAGGAAACCCAGCAAGCTTCTGCAGGTGAGCATGTGATGGGGGAAAAGGAGTCAAATATTTACTCTGTAGAACACAGACACGTATAGCCTAGTGTGTAAGGCGCTTGACTGCTAACCAGAAGGCTGGTGGTTCAAACCCACCAGCCACTCCTCAGCAGGAAGATGGGGCAATCTACTTCCGTAGTGATACTGCCCTGGAAACCCAAGGAGGGGTCACTATGAGTCCGGTCCAACTCGATGGTACATAACAACAACAATTAGATATAAATCAGAACAGAGGTAGCGCTGACCCATCCAGGTTCTCCAACCAGAGCTCCTCAACCCAAAGCAAAACTCAGAGGGAGGGAAAGTGGGAGGAAATGCATCACTGCTCAGCTGAATACCATCTCCCTTCACCCTGCTGTAACCCAATTGTTGTTGTTAGCTGTAGACTCAGTCCTTGATTCATGGTGACCCCATGCACAACGGAACCAAATGCCACCCATTCTGCCCCATCCCAGTGATCCATTATGGATCAGACCATTGTGATCCAGAGGGTTTCCACTGGCTGATTTTTGAAAGCAGATCATCAGGCCTTCCTTCCTAATCCATCTTAGTCCGGAAGCTCCACTGAAACCTGGTCAGTACCATAGCAACATGCAAACCTTCACTGACAGATGGGCTGTGGCTATGCATTGAGGTGCATTGGCTAGGAATCGAATCCAGGGTCTCCACACAGAAGGTGAGAATTCTACTACTGAACCACAAATGCTCCCTTAGAGGGGCCCAATTGAGAGCACAAAGACTGCTGGACTCAGAGCCAAGAGACCAGCTTCCCAGCCAGGGAGTGGGAACTCATTTGGGCATGTTGTGGAAAAGACCATCAAAAGCATTGATATGAAAATGCCTGATGACCACAGAGGTCAAAATTTAAGAACTGCCCATCCTTCAGCTTCCAGATCTCTCCTTGCCCTTTTTGCAACTACACATTCACTATCCTTCATCTCCTCCAGAAACTAAACTGGAATCAGAATCCAATCAGCACCAATACTTCAGTAACAAAACACAGTGACTGCCAATGTTTGGGGTTCTTACATCATTGAAAGGGAAGGACAAGTCACAAAAGGAACCATATCAACTTATGTAAGACATGGCACCGTACAGAGAAGTTTCTCAGAGAAGAACAACAAACTCACCAATGGCTAGGATTAAGTGAAACCTCCCACAGTTGCAGACTGCCCCAAACCATGACATCAGGGAGGCTAGGAATACATCCAACTTCCTTTATTTATCAAGCTGGCTAGACCCCAGGGTAATACCAGCATGAACAACAACAATTAAAAAAAAAAAAAAAAAAAGGCAAGCTGACTTGACAAGTGGTTTGGGTGGGAAGGGAATGTGGTCTGGGTGTCCTTAGAGCCCTCCTCCAGTGCTGAGGAAGATCTCAGGGAAGCCACATCCAAAAATCAGAACTCCATGCTCATAGGCTGGTCAGAGGCCCTGGGCAGCAGGTCATCGTCCAAGCATCCTGAGGATAATCAGCAACCCAACAGGGGAAGTGCACAGGCAACAGCAGCCCCAGGCAGTTGTCCAGCTGCCCTCTGAAGTCATGCAACACTAGTCCAAGGGACAACCAAGCAGAAAAACTATGACATGCAGCATGCTAGAGGGCTCAGCCTTTCATCTGGAACATGATTAATTAGTGATCCAGACAGAGGGGCAGAGTCTGGCTCATAGTTCCTAGAGATGACACCCACACGATGGAAGAAAGGACCAGAGGACAAAGAGGCTTTGATAAGTTGGGAATGGGGCCCAAAATAAGCAAATGGAAGTTTCTTCACACTGGTAGGAAAAACAAATTGCACAAATGGAGAGGATGGTTAGGCTTGTGGACATATAGAGGAGAAGGTCTGGGAATATGTGGTTTCTTGGCTTTAGGGTGGCATTGTCATCAAGGAACAAACAAGGGTAGTTCTGGAACCTTATGGTGGCCCCATTACTGATCAGATCCTGCCTAATAGGACCCTTACTTGCATAGATAGGTTTGCTCAGTTCTTGATGCCACCATTCAATATGGGTTAAATTGTGTGAAGGTTTCAGAACACTCTAATGATAATTCATTCAACAAACATTTACTAGATGTGCCAAAAAAAAAAAAAAAAAAAAAAACAGGGCTACTCTGGATGATGTGCACAAGAACTAGCCAAGGCAACCAATGGGGCCTGAATCCCAAACACAGGGTTTTGTGGAGACACCGCATGAGCCAGCTGCAGGCTCCCGTCTCAGGTAATAATGGGAGCACTGAGGAAAGATGCCTAATCTGGTCTGGGGAAATGGATCTAGGAAACTGTCTTCAAGGAGATAACAGTCAGGCTGCATCCCAAAGGACATGCAAACTCCTTTTATGTGAAAAAATAGGAAAAAGGATGCCAAAGAGAGGAAACAGCCTGAACCAAGACCCAAAGTCAAGGACTGGCATGGACTGGACAACGCTGACTTATAATCAGTCTGAGCAATACAGAGAGAATGGCAAAATGGGAAGGTGGGAGAAATGGAGTAGAAAATCAATGGAAGGTATTGAAAATATAGCCCATGAAAAGGCTAGGGAAAAACCACATTGCTTGTCCAGGTGGCCATCAAGATGGATTATGAATAACATTCACTATAGGTACAAGGCACTCACAGAAAGAAAATGGTGACTAGGAATTCTGCATCTCTACCATGGACAAAATGATTACAACAAAGTAGTTTAAACCACAGTCCAAGGGAGTTCAACAGGAGGAAGAACATCATGGTATCAATCGTTGTTAAAGTGTAGACATGACTAAGAGAGCTTTTGCAGTTGTTTTCTGAAACATCTAAAAAGATGATCTCTTAGTTATTTGTGTGAGACAGTATGATGAGTTGGGATAAACCAGGCCAGGAGAAGTGGCTGGTGGACCACTTGCAACTTTTGGTATCACGTTATTTTTCCGCAATAAGTAAAAGCTTTTACTTTCCTCCTCTCTCTTCAGTCTTCTCTTCATCTCCCCCTTTCTTCTAGTCTTCTTCCTACTACAGCTTCCCTCTTTTCCTTCCCTCCCCTTACTTAGTTTGAAGCTCCATAAACATATTCCAGAGGTTAGAAGAATGTTGCTGGCTGCCTCTGCCCAGAATTTGAGACCTAGCTGAGCCCAACCAGTTGCCGTCAAAGTTGATCTCAACTCATGGCGACCCCAGGTGTGTCAGACTAGAACTGCACTCCAGAGAGTTTTCAATGGCTGATTTTTCAGAAGTAGATCACCAGGCCTCTCTTTTGAGGTACATCACTGGTGACTGGAATGCAAAAGTTGAAAACAAAGAAGAATCACCGGTAGTTGGAAAATTTGGCCTTGGTGACAGAAATAATGCTGGAACTCGCATGGTAGAATTTTGAAAGACCAATGACT
>NW_006921991.1:2901040-2907403 GCF_000298275.1 Orycteropus afer afer | reverse complement strand
ATTGTAAATTTTGGTCAATGACATGAGACAAAGTATATGTGAACTGCTGTATGAAAAGTGAATTTACTCTGTAAATCTTCACCCAAATCAAAATAAAATTTAAAAATAAATACATAAGTAAATAAAATGTTTGCCAGAATAAAAAAAAATTGGCATTTCTCTTTATTAAAATTGTGTTTTGATAGTATATTTTCAGTAATGAAAGAAAATATGACTAAAAAGTACATAGATGAGGAAAGAGGAAACAATTGTACAAGTACAACGGGTCTCACCAAGTAACTAAGAAAGCCACACATGTAAAGTTTTCCTCTGTTCAGTACATCTTTGTTGTATATTTGGCACTTGGCCTAGAAATTAAGACTGGTACATTACAATCTTTCTGTTTCCAAGTATATCTGCCACTTGAGATGTACTAAACACTTAATTACTCCTTAGTTCAAGTCAAGGGAGTAAAAGACGAGGAAACTCTTGCCCATAAAATTTTTATTGTTCCCACTGGAAATGAGTAAGATGTTACATTATTATCCAGCCCAATTTGACAGAGAAACCATTGGAGACAGGGACTTAGTGTTTTATTAATAGCATTTTAAAATTCAGTGTGAGGGCCTCAAACTCAACCCCACAATTGCTGTTTTTCTGCTGATTTGACCAGTAAAAAAAAAAAATTTCTGGCCCTTCCCTTCTGTGGGAGATTGCAAAACTGGCCATAAATTCTTCCTTTCCCAGCATGCCTATCCATTTGCCATGTGACTTTGTAGCTCCTCCCATCAAAAGGTGGAGTCTTTTTCTCCACCCCTTTATGTGGGCAGGCCTTGTGACTGGCTTTGCCCAATGGGACATTAGCAAATGTGATGCAAGCAGAAGCTTGCAAAGTGCTTAAGAATGGAAGTCTGCTCACTCTTGCCGATCCTGGAACCCCAGGCTACCATATAAGCATGCAAAGAAGCCTGAGTCAGCCTTCCAGATGACAAAAGACACATGGCCAGTCACCTCCGTTGCTCCAGCCAACAGCTAGCCAACCCCCAGGAACATCCTCTAGCTGACTGGCAGCTGGCAGCTGACTGCAGATGCATGAATAAGCCCAACTAAAATCAGCAGAAGAACCATCCAGCTGAACTTAGCCAAGGCTGCTGACTCCAGAACTGTGAACTAATTAAACAGTTGCTGCTTTAAGCCACTAAGTTTTGGGGTATTTTGTTATGCAGCAAAAACTAACTTACATGATCTTCTTTCTTCCTTTTCTTCTCCCCTCTTTCCTTCTCTTCCTCCCTACCTACTCTTGCTTCCATTATTTCCCCTTCTCTTCTTGCTTCTTTTCTTTCTAAGAAAAGGTTCCTTCTAAGGGCCTAGGCTTGGACTAGTTTTAATTCAAAGCTTGCTATATTTCCTTCTAAACCTCTCCATCTGAAACCCACACAAGGTCTGTGTGCCCTCATCAGAGAATGATTAATCAAGATGTTTCTGGGGACCAGCAGGCCACAGGGTAGACTCTTCGTAGAGTATTGCAGCCCTCCTCCAGGCATCTGCAGGGAATAATCACCCTGGGAGAATCATCTGCCACTGTGACTTGTTGAGTGGACTGAGCGGTGTTCTAGCCCTTTCCTTTACTCCTTCCCACAAGAAAACCAAAAAGCAAACCCACTGCCAGCAAGCCCATTTCAACTCATCATGGTCCCATGTGTTTCAGAATACAAGTGTGCTCCACAGGGTTTTCAATGGCTAGGATCTTTTAAAGCAAAATTGCCAGCCTGGGGTTCCAGGATCAGCATTCTTCCCAGAAACCTTTGGGTAGATTTGAACCTGCAAACTTTCAGTTCCCAGCTGAGTGCACTGAACCTTTGCACCACCCAGGGCCTCTCCCTACCACCAGAGGGGTAGTATAATAAGAAAATGGACCTTCAAGCAGATATCCAAGGGTTAAGGGGCACAGCCTAAGACCCTCTTTCTCTCAAGTGGCTCCGCAAGTTAAGTAAGCAGAAAATATATTTATGACTATAGGAAACAATGCACTGTGAGTGGTAAAATGCTTACATTTCCACTTGTTTACTACAGGAATAAAAGAAAATCAATAGCATCATCTTGCTAATGACATCAAACAGCTCAGTACAGCTCAAAAGCCAGATGAAGGTCATTTCTTAAAATGCTTTTCTTTCCTCTTCCACATTTAGAATCCCTACTCGATTCCCACTCTAACTTATTTTTTCCCCTGAATAATGTTTTTTCAGACTTTTTAAAAGCTTACTTTTTCCTGGCGTCCTGGAACCTGCCATTTGTTTGTGGCTATGGCATTAGTGTTTAGAAAGGTCAAATTAGATGTCAGGATTGGATAAATGCTCATGTCCTTTTTATGAGATTTTAAATGGAGCCCTTTTCTCCCGTAGGATTTCCTGGAGAAATTTTCTTCTTGAAGTGCATGTGTAAATGTATTTCAGACTTGACCACCCAAATGTCAGGTGGACAGAGTCTAATGGCTTCCATCAACAAATGCAGATCAGAAGTATATCCTCTGGAAAACATTGTCCCTCTGCAGTCTTTTGGAAAAGCAGAGGAAGACTACACTGCCTCAAGCATTTTCCAATATCGCCCTTCCAGTGTTCCTAAATGGAGGATGTGGGTAGTGCAAACACAGTTAATGCCCTCGGCTGCTAAATGAAAGGTTGATTGTTCAAGTTCGCCCAGAGTTATCTCGAAATAAAGATCTGGCAATCTAATTTCAGGGGGAAAAAATCAGCCATTGAAAACCCTATGGTTATCAGAGGTGGGAAGGAGTGGGAAAGGGGGAAGTTGTGCTTAGGAGCCACTGAGCTTGTTAGTAGTGGTGGAATAATTCAGAAAAGGATAGTAATAATGGTTGCACAACATGACAACTATAATCAAAGTCATGGAATTATACATGTAGAAATTACTGAATTGGCAAATGTTGTGTTGTATGCATTTTCACCACCACCACCACAATAAAAAGACAGAAAAGAAGGAAGGGAGGTCACCATGAGTTGGAGTCAAGCAGACAGCAACTGGTTATGTTCCTAAACTGTCTATAGAATCTCCTCATTGAAAGACATATTACTTTTTCTCCCCATTTGTTCTTAATAGTAATAATCCTTTCCATTTCTACAGTGATTCATAGTGGACAAAATGCTTTTGCATACTTTATCCCACTGACTCATAAATGTTTACAGAGTAACCACAAGGCAAAGTCCTACGCTCTGCTAGGTACCTGGGATGGACTGGAGAGCAAAAAAGTTCGGTCTTCACAGAGTTTATTGTCTTCGAGGTGTGTGTGTGTGGGGGGGATGTCATAGAAAAATTTACACCAAGGAATGTAAAACTGCAACTATGATAACTGCCACAAAGAAAAGCATCTGGCGCTCAGGGTAATGACAGTGGGGTTTGACCAAGGGGGTCAGAGAAGGCTTTCTGTGGGAGTGATGTTGAAACCAGAAGGATGAGTGCGAGGATTTACCTAGCAAAAAGACCAGAAAAGACTACGCCAAGGAGAGGAACTTGTATGTGAAAAAGGCCTGTGGCAGGAGGGAGTAGAACTAGAGTAAGAAAGTTAACAAAGGCCAGAGCGGATACAGGACACAGAGGTGCTGGCCAAGGGAAGGATTTGTGTCATTGTTCTAAGAACAATGGAAAGTGACAGAAAGACTTTTAACAAAAGGTGATGTGATCAGATTCACATGTTAACAAGAGTGCTCTGACTGCTGCAGGGGAAATGGATTAGAGGAGGCTGGAGTGGAAGTGGGAGTCCATTTTGAGATCTCTGCTGTCCATTCTCAAACACTGTCCTGAAAGGCTGAAGAATTCAATAAAACTAAAGTCCAAATTAAGAGGGATAATCATAGAAATGGATAATATAGATTTGTTTATATGATATGTGCACACTCACACACACAAAAAAATCTAAAACATAGTAAGAAAAAAAAGAGTCGAAATAATTGTACAAAGAAAGATTTCCTCTACACCAGGGGTAAGCAAACCTTCTGTAAAACTCCACATTAAAAAAAAAAACCTCACTGCCATCAAGTTGATTCTAACTCATAGTGACCTCCTTTGGGTTTCCAAGGTGGTAACATAGATTTCCCAGGCTTCTTTCACGGGGTAGCTGGTGGGTTTGAACCACCAACCTTCTGGTTAGCAGTTGAATGCCTTAGGCACTACGTCACATAGCAAATATTTTTTACTTTATGGGCCATCCAGTCTCCACTGAAACTACTCAATTCTGCTGCGACAGTAGCACAAAAACCGTCTTAAACACTATGTAAATGAATGAAAGTGGCTATATTCCAATAACTGTATTTATTTGGAAATGGCAAGGACAGGTAGCGTTTTGTTCTGTTGTGCATGGGGTCACCATGAGTCAGAGTAACGACAACAGAGATACCTCTGGCACAGTTAACTAGGGAGTGCCCAATGGTGTCAGGCAAGAGACAACACAGGAGCACTAAAATGGGAAGGGGCCTGCTGCTGCACAGAGAGGTCAAAGGGGGAGGGATGGTGAAGAGAGTCCCAAGGAGGGGCTCTGCTTAAATTATAGGTTTGCTTGGCTGGTCCTTAGAAACTGAAAGTCAGTGCCATTCTAAACAACTCATCTATATCCAGGAAATCTCCTACTTGGTGACTGGTTTGTCTTCTTTTAATTTTTTTTCCTCCCCCCATCAGGATGTTCTCTCCAAAAGCACCCAAAACTAGCTGTTCCTTTCATTTGCATTGCCTTCAAATGACTCTACTTGGCTCCACCACAAGTGGAGTTATTTCTGAAGTCTGAGTGGTGTGAGGTAGGGTGGGGAAAGCCATCCTGGGAAGGTCTCTGGTGATGGAAACTCCTCTATCAACATGAAACTTGGCTACAGCACCAAGCCCTGGCCTCCCACCAGAGAAGGATCATCCATTTTCTTCTTCTTTTTTTTAGAACTATCCTTCTGAAACCACCCAGGCCTGAGATTTTTCAGTGTTTTTTTCCAGGAGACCTGGCCAACAACTTGACAGGTTCAATAGTTTCCACTGACAGCTTGAATGGAGCCCTCTGCAGATGGCAAAACTGTAGACACAAACAGCCCATAAAAATCCTACCTCCCACTAGCGTCTGGCCCTGCCTTGTCCCAAATGACCCTCCTGCACTGAAGCACCATGGGTGGCTTCACAGCATTTTTTAAAAATTATTTTTCCAAAACTGAGGTGTTCCAAGTGGTGTGGGAGTATGCCTTTTCCCTTGTAATAAGACAGTAAGTCACTGGATGTTTTGGGAATATAGAAGCAGACTAAGAGTCAAGTTACTCTCAAAGCTATCACCAGACCCCAAAGTCTCTATAAACTCTTAGATACACTGCGCTTGCCTGGTACAAGGTCTGGAACTCACTGGAATATACTGCAGCGGAAAAAAACTCACTGCCGTCGAGTTGGATCCGACTCATAGCGACCCCTCCTTGGGTTTCTGAAGCAGTATCACTATGGAAGTAGATCGCAGCAAAAGCAGTGATATTACATGTTACTTGAAGCTTGAACTCTATGGGAGGTTAGGAAGGTTCCTATCAGAAAGACCACTCTCTAGAGGTGGCTCCTACAAGTCCTCCTACCACCGCTATATCCCTTGATGAACAATCTTCCTAAGACAATTGAAAACTGACAACTCACAAGGACTTAGGAAGTTACTGAATATTCCTTCCTGAGAACCACACACACCCCCCCGCTGCCTGTCACTTGACATTCCTTTTCATCCCTTGGATCTGCAAACCAATTTTGGTCCATTTCCCTTCGACCCCACCCTTTTCAATGAGAAGACGGGAGACCAGTTGAAATGTTCTATCTTATATTCACCCTGCACTGCTTTACTTGTCAAATTCCGCATCTGTCCCTGAGATAACTGACATGACTGCTATACTCAGGATCAGAGAAATGTTGTCTTTTTTTTTCCCCTCAGCATTCTTTTATATTTTAAAATGATATTGTTAGAGGAGACAATGATACAGAAAGAATGTACAACCTGCCCATTGTCATAGAGGAAGTCAGCAATTAAAAAGTATGTCACTACATGATCGTTTCTGTTTAAGATACTCATTTTGGCAAGAGTTGGGCTAACACTTTGCCATGCGCCAGGAAACCTGAACTCCAAGTGAGAGAACACTGCTTTTCACTCAGCTCCTCTTTTCCTTTTTTTCCCTTCTAACCAGTGTTTTTATGTTTTCTCTTGGGTCAGTTTCAGGTAACAATATGGGAGAAAAGAGTTTTATCTCAAAGGAATTAAAACTCTAATACTTAGGTGGATCTTGGCTCAAGGCAAAGAATACCAGAAAGATGTTTACTTGTGTTTTATTGACTATGCAAAGGCATTTGATTGTGTGGATCATGACAAATTATGGA
>NW_006921991.1:2897473-2900030 GCF_000298275.1 Orycteropus afer afer | reverse complement strand
GGAGAAGGATGTCATGCTTGGTAGGGTGGAGGGTCAACGAAAGAGGGGGAGGCCTTCAACGAGATGGATTGACACAGTGGCTGCGATGATGGGCTCAAGTATATAGCAGGGATTGTGGGGCTGGCGCGGGATCGGTCAGTGTCTCGTTCTGCTGTGTGTGGGGTCGCTATGAGTTGGAAACGACTCGACGGCACTTAACAACAACAACAACAATACTTAGGAGAAGAAGGTGGCAAATCTTCATTTGCTTGTAATTTGTCTGTTGCTGTTGTTGTTAGCTGCCCTCGAGTCCGTTCCAACTCACAGCAACCTACAATAGAATGAAACCCTGCCTGGTCCTGCGCCAACCTCACAACTGTTGCTATAATATGTTCAGCTAAAGTTATATAGTTAAAATAGAAAACGTATCCCCTCCAGAGCTGCTGTAAAATTGCTTTCTTCTTGATATACATTGAAATGCCAACTCTGGGTGTGGAGTGTATTTGTTTCACCGCCTGTTCTGTAATTTCCAAAAAATTTAACGATCTATGGACATTAACACCAACTGCAAACCCTAGCACCAAGGGACCTCTGTCAAGGACAGTCGTTGGTCAAAACATTATCTTCTTCATCTTACAGGATCCAAAAAAAGCAAGCCAAACTCACTGGCACCCAGTCGATTCCGACTCATAGCACTCCCCTTTGGGTTTCTGAGGCGGTAGATCTTTACGGAAGTAGACTGTCCAGTCGTTCTTCCGTGGAGTGCTGGTGGGTATGAACCGCCAACCTTCTGGTTAGCAGTCAAATGCTTTAGGCACTGCACCACCAGAGCTCTTTATCTTACAAGCCAGTGTATTTTGTTTCCCTTTTCAAATAACAGCAAAACAGAACTGCACTAAAAACATTATTACCAACCAGTTGATATGGAGATGATTTTGACTCATGGCAACCCTATGTATGTCAGAGTAGAACTGTGCCTCTGTAGGGTTTTCAATGGCTGACTTTTCAGAAGTAGATAGCCAGGCCTTTCTTCCGAGGTGCCTCTGGGGGACCTGAACCCCCAACCTTTCAATTAGCAAGTGTGTTAACTGTTTGTACCACCCAAGGACTCCTTAAAACATCACTGGTAGCACAGTAGAATCTGTATGTTAGATTGGGGAAAGTATTAAATGGAAAATAAATAGATTGTGGAAAGTATGAAGTAGAAAAAAAAAGTAGGAAAGAAGAAAGTATGTATGAGGGGATGGAACTACAATTTTAGAGAGGTGGCTTACGAAAGTAAGATGACAAGGTCTGAGCAATGACCTGAAGGGGATCAGGGAGGGAACATCGGGCTCGCGGGGAGATGAGCACTACAGGCAGAAGGCACTGTGCATAGTACAAAGGATCCTCATTTGCCTCCTACTCCAGACAAGCAAAATAGCTTCAGACAAGAATCAGTCCAGACTTAATGGAACCAAGCAATAGGTCAGAAGAAAATTAAGTTATGGGCTGCCATGTCATTGACACAAGAAACAACGGCCAAGGTCTCTTAAACGCTTACTGCAGTCAGGTATGATTCTAAGTGCTTTCTTTGTATTTACTCATTTAATATCTGCAATGACCCTAGGAGAGGTAAGCATATAATGTAACCTCCAAACTGGATACTTGAGAGTAAAATAGGGCACTATAAATTAATGCTGAGAAAACAGGCATAAACCAGGGCTGCCCCAGGCAAACCAGAATGAGTTGTCACCCTACTGAGAAGGCACATTATTACGACTGCATTCTAGAAAAGGAAACTGAGGCACAGAAAGGTTAAACACTCTCCCCGAGGTCACACAGTGAGGATGTGAAGTTGGGCAGCCCAGCTTTAAAGTCCGCACTCTTGGTATCTACACAGCGTTGCCATTGTGTGTTTCATACTCTAGGAAGCTTCTGGGGATAAAAACCGGGGTTTCATTTATCACCGGGGAGTAGGAGACAAGGCTGGAAAAATGAGCAGCTTTTAGAGTTTAAACACTACAACTTAACAAGGTTAGCAACCATATTAACTTCTTCAGGTACCCGTTCCATCACCTGAAAAAGAAGCTATTAAGACCAACCTCACAACGCTGCTGTAACCAACACTGAGATGGGCCAGTGCATTGGAAGAGAGAAAGCATTGGAAGAGAGAAATGCATTGGAAGAGAGAAAGCACAAGATGAATATTAATTTTTTTAAAAGTTACCATATGTAAAATGCTGCATTTTCTCTGAAAAGGGCCAGATTGTAAATATTTTCTACAAAAGGCGAGATAGTAAACATTTTAGGTTTTTCAGCCCATGTGGCCTATGTTACAACTACTGAACTCTCTTAACGTAGTGCAAAAGCAACCAGACAATCTGTAAACAAATGGGTGTAGCTGTTCCAATAAAACCTTACTTATAAAATCACAATAAAAAAGGTTTTTTAAAAAGAATAGGTGGGGGACCAGAGTTGGCCCACGGACCATAGTTTGCCGAACTTTGGCCTGAAGTAATGCTATTTAAAATTGCAGCATCTCAACACTCCCTGTGACTCTTCCTCAATTCACTTTCCTCCATAGATAGCACTAATC
>NW_006921991.1:2894294-2897264 GCF_000298275.1 Orycteropus afer afer | reverse complement strand
AAGGGAAAGGTTTTCTCTGTTCAGGTCACTGATGACTCCTCAGGGCCTAGAAGAATGTGTGACACAAAGTAGGCACTTTATGAATACTTGTTGAAAGAATACATGGATGAATGAATGGAGAGATGTTGATGAAGTTGACCTACCATTGGGAAAGGAGGGCATATCCATGCTGAATAAACAAGAAACAGAGAAAGATACTATCTGACTATGCAGGTGAAGAAAACCTAGTGCAAATGGACCCAATCTCAACTATGGAATTCCTTGTAGGCAAAGGGGTAAAAAGGATTCTTTCCCAAACCAATTTTGTGGGTTGTGAACATTTGGAAGAACTAAAGCCTTATAAAACAATTTCCAAAATAGTGGTTTAAAATCAAGGACTTAACCTAAATGAATTAATTGGCTTGGTTTAGATTTTGTTAGTGGGCTAGCTTGAGGTTTGTTCCACATCAACTAATTACATGTGTGTATGCACATATGCATGTGTCTAATCATTCTTCTTCCCTCCACCCCCCTTGAAAATGTGGTTTCAGTTGTTCACTGGGAGTGGTTTGGGAGACTGTAAAGAATTGTTTCAGCAGGCTTTGAAGGGAAAATATACATATTTTTTGCCTAGTTCAGTTCAAGCAAACTGCATAACACTACAAATTCAAGACAATTGCAATCAAAATTCTAATGAGGTTCTTTATGGAACTGAATAAGATAATTCCAAGGTGTATATGTAAAAGAAAATAGCCAAGACAATTTGACAAAGAAGAAAAGAAAGGAGGACGTGACCTACCAGATACCACACCTTATTAGAAAGCTACAGCAATCAAAGCAGTGTAGTATTTGCATAGAGTTAAACAAATAGACCATGAAACCAAACTTGAACAAACCTGGAAGCAAATTCACAAATATGTGGGCACTTGATACAGGGAAGGAGGTGCCAGGGCAGATACAGTTCAGGAGGGCAAGGATCAACTTGCCTTCTTCAATAAATGGTCCTGGAACAACTGGTTATCCACCCAGGAAAACAGTCCACACATAGATCCCTTTCTCAATTCTAATTAGACTAAAATTATTTTGAAAGCCAATCCTCAAAACTTAAGGTCACAATATAGAAGAATCTTTATGTCCTCAGAATAGAGACACAAAAAGTTCAAATCATAAAGGGAAAAAATGAGTAAATTTGACTACATTAAAAGAAAGAACTTTGTTTATGAAAAAAACACTATAAAAACTGAAAATATAAGCCATAGATTAGGAGAAATATGCAACAACATATAAACCAAGAATCTGTATCCAGAATATATAAGGAACCTCTACCAACCATTAAGAAAAAATACAGATAAGTCAATAGAAATAAATTGACAAAAAAAAAAAAAACTTTAGTGAGCATTTCAAAAAGATGAAATTTACATCACCGGCAAACACTTGCACTCTGGGAAATACAAATTAAAACCAAAAGAGATGCAATATCATACCCATTATATTGACAATATTGAAAAGTCTGACTATGCTAAGTGTTGGAGAGGATACCGAGTGTTATCATAAAATTGTGTCCCCCCTATATATATGTTGGAATCCTAACTCCCTAATGCAATCACCTTCCATAATGTAATCCATGTAATGTAACCACCTTCCATAATGCACTCTAATGCAATGTGATCAATCAGTTGAGGTGGATCCTGAACCTAATCACTTCTGAGTTATAAGAGCAAAACAGTTACAGAGACACACAGACTGGGGAAGATGAATGCCATGTGAGGTCCATCTGCAAGCCAAAGAGCCAAGGGATGCCCAGAGCTACCTACAAGGAATGAATCCACACAACTGAGACCCTGATTTGGATATTTAGCCTCCAAAACTGTGAGAAAATATATTTCTTTTCTTTAAATCCCCCACTTGTGGTATTTCTGTTGCAGCTGCACTAGGTAACTAAGACTCTGAGCAACAGTAAGTCTTATATTGTTGGTTTAGAGAAAATCAAATCATGTAGTACAGTTGATGATGCATATACCCTACAGCCCAGTACTTCTATTCCCAGATATAATCCCTAGAGAAGCCTTCACATACTAGCACATGTCTAAGGATGTTTATAATAGCTATTTTTTTAATACAAAAATTGGAATTTATATGATTATAAGTAGGAGATGTTGTTGTTGTTGTTGTTATTAAGTGACACCTAGTTGGCTTGGGGGACTAAGGCATTTGACTTCTAACCAGAAGGCTGGTGGTTCAAACCCACCAGGCACTCCTGGGAAGGAAGGTTGGGCAATCTACTTCCATAGTGATACCATTTCGGAAACCCAAGGAGAGGTCACTATAAGTTGGATCTGACTCAATGGCAGTGAGCTTGGTTTTGGTTTTAGTTGGCTCAGACTCATAGCAACCCTATACACAACAGGATGAAACACTGCTTGGTCCTCATAGTCATTGTTATGTTTGAGCAAGTATATATTATATACGTATATAATTCATTATGTATTTCTATAATGTAGTACTACAGAACAAAGAAAACGGATGAGCTAGAGCTACATGTATCAATAAGAACGAATCTCACAAAAATTATGTTGAATGAAAATGAAAGTTGCAAAAGAATGTGACAATAAAACAATTCCAATCATATAAGTTTAAAAGCATGTAAGTAGCATTCTTCCTTGCTTAGGGATGTATTCAGATGTAGGAAAATGTATGAGAATCATAAACAATAAATTCAGAATAGTGGTTACCTCTATGTATTTTTTCCAAAGCTAATTCATGGCCAAGGTTGAGGACCTCCAGACAACACCATCAATGGAGTAGGTCCAAAGGGGATGGAGTTCCATGTACTTTCACTAGCACCTACTGAACCAGCATTGACCCATTTTCAATCCCCCTAGAAGCAAAGGCTACATAGGGGTCAAAGTCATGTGTCATAGTGCAGTTTTTAAAACACATTTTATTGAAATATAATTTATGTACAGTGAAATACACAAAACTAAAATGACA
>NW_006921991.1:2892224-2894124 GCF_000298275.1 Orycteropus afer afer | reverse complement strand
TGACTTATTTCACTCAGCATAATGTCCTCCAAGTTGATCCATGTTATGTGATGTTTTGCAGATTCTACATTATTCTTTAGTGTTGCATAATATTCCATTGTGTGCATGTACCAAAGTTTGGTTATCCATTTTTCCGTTGATGGGCACCTAGGTTGTTTCCATCTTTTTGCTATTGTGAACATTGCTGCAATGAACATGGGTGTGCATATATCTGTTCTTGTCCTGGCTCTCTCTTCTTTAGTATATATACCTAGTAATGGGATTGCTGGGTCAAACGGTATTTCTAATTCCAGTTTTTTAAGGAATTGCCATACTGCTTTCCACAGTGGTTGTTATCATTTTACAGTCCCACCAGCAGTGTATAAGAATCCCAATCTCTCCACATTCTCGCCAGCATTTGTTATTTTTTGTCCTGGTGAACTTTGCCATTAGTGCTGGGGTTAGAGGGTATCTCATTGTTGTTTTGATTTGCATCTCTCTGATGGCTAATGATCGTGAGCATTCTTCATGTATTTTCTGGCCACAGGAATATCCTCTTTGGTGAAGTGTCTATTCATGTCTTCTGCCCATTTTTTAATTGGATTGTTAATATTTTGTTGTTGAGGTGATGGAGTTTTCTATAAATTTTAGAGGTAAGTCCCTTGTCAGATATGTCATTGATGAATATATTTTTCCAATCTGTAGTTTCTCTTTTGGAGAAGTCTTTGGAAGTACATAAAAATTTAATTTTAGATGGTCCCATTCATCTAGTTTATCTTCAGCTGTTTGTGCATTTTGAGTTATGCTTCACAGTGTATTTATGCTATAAATTAGGGCCCCTAAATTTGCCCCTATTTTTACCTTGAGGAACTTTATAGTTTTAGGATTCACATTTAGGTCTTTGATCCATCTGGAGTTAGCTTTTGTTATGTTGTGAGGTATGGATCTTGTTTCATTATTCTCCAAATGGATATTGCTGATTTCTTTGTTCCACATAATTTTCTGTGCTGAGCTCATTTTGCTTATGAATCGTGTTATCATTTCCTTCATTGCTATAGTTTTAGCACTTGCTAAATATTTGTGGTGGTCTTTTTTATTTTGATGTGAAGGTTTATCATTTTTGTTTGAGGTTACCCAGTGATATATAATTTTCTTCCCAAGTTTAGGACAGTCCATTCTATCTTGCAGTTGTCTTGACTTCCCTTGTTGTCTGGAACTACAAAATCCTTTCCCTCTTTTTGGTTTGTAGTTGTTCTCATTTGCCAATTGATGTCTCTGGTTCCCTGTTTACAATCATGTAAACTTATTTTACTTTGGATACATCCATAGCTGTGTTGGTTTCTGGGTTATGTCATCAAGTGTGTTAATGGTTGGTTGTTGTTTGCTGTTGTTGGTTCTGTGTCCACAGGACTCCCTTTAGCATCTCTTGTAAGGTTGGTCTGGTTTTAAGAAAGTCCTTTAATTTCTCTTTATCTGGAAATGTCCTTATTTCACTATGATATTTGAGGGACAATTTTGCTGGGTATATAATTCTTGGTTGGAAATTTTTCTTTTTCAGGGTTTTATATATAACCATACCATTGTCTCCTTGCCTGCATGGTTTCTGCCAAGAAATCCAAGATTAATCTTATTGGTTGCCCCTTGTAGGTAACTTTTCTTTTTTCCCATGTTGCTTTCAGGATTCTTGCTTTATCTTTAGTTTTGGTGAGTTTGATGATAACATATTTTAGTGATTTTCTTTTGGGGTCTATCCTGTTTGGGGTTTGTTGGACTTCTTGAATGGATATATTCTCACCTTCCATCATACCAGGGAAATTGTCTTCCAACAAATCTTTGACAATTTTCTTTGTGGTTTTATTTGTCTTTTCCTGTTCTGGAATTCCAATTACCTGTAGGTTATTCCTTTTGATGGTATCCCACA
>NW_006921991.1:2884252-2891849 GCF_000298275.1 Orycteropus afer afer | reverse complement strand
AGGAACAACTCTCAGTGCTCAGTCTCTCTCCAAGCAGTGCGTGTCTCCTGTTGTCTCTTTCTCAGCAGCACATGTCTCTCAGGAGCATGTTTCTCTCAGCAACATGTCTTTCTCAGCCAGCAGTCAGAGAGACTCCTTCTGCCTTTAGGAAGGCTCTTTTTGAGCCTGGCAGACTGGCCAAACTAATTAATGATAACATCATAATTCTAAACACCTGAGAGAGAGCAAACTTCCCAGAACATTGCTTTGTGCCACTCTCAACAGAAATACCCTAGGTGGATAACTTTAACAATCAAGAGCTCCTCAGTTGCTCACAGCAAATTCCGCCATGGAGCTTACAAAGACTTACAGCTAGAAAAGCCATACCATATAATTTATTACACCGCAGATCCCTTTCCAAAGTATTTGCCTTCAATCTCACTAATTCTGTCTTCCACTGATTCAATTCTACTTCTCTGCCTGTTCCATGTGTTATCTATTTCTGAAAATTTAGTATTAATCTTCTGGATTTCTATCTGTACATTTTGTATCATTTCTAATTTTTCATTTATTTTGTCATTTTGTTCTTATTCTAGGATTTTATCTGTGTTTTCCTCAATTTTCTCAGTGTTTTCCTTGATCTGTCTCTTAATCCATTGAAGGTCCCTAAATACAATTCTTTTGAATTCCTTATCTGTGAGTTCCAATGCTGCTTCTTCCTCAGAGCCTGTATCCTGGTCCCTTGTTTCTCCTGCTTTATCTTGCTTCTTTGTATGGACTGTGATGCTCTGTTGTCTCCAAGACATTGTGACATTTTTGTGTTTATATTTAATTGGTGATTGTATGTTGAAGTAACTTGCCCACAATATTCATTTTTTTGGTTTTGTTTGGATGTTATCTACATAAGCAGGGTACTGTGCTCATCTATGCACTTGTTGGCAGCACTTATACACTCACCACCTGTCTCCTTTCCTGTTATGAGCCTCCCATATGTCCCTGCCATCCTTGGCAAATGGAGCCTATTCTTAGGTTCTATTTTCATCCAGGTTTTTCCACTCGTTGGTCCTAATCCACTTCTGTATACTTCCTTTCAAAGCTCAGGGCTCCAGGATTATCTTCTGAATCTCTGTCAATTGGTTTCTCTTTTCTTTGTTGAAGAGGGTCTATGTAGCTTGTCTGCCTATTTTGCCATCTTACCGGAAGTCCCATGTGTCATAGTGCTTTGATTGTGTGAATTAATTATCTACAAATGGTTAATCCCAGCAATAACAAACCACAAGAAGTGGCTCTTTAAAAAAAAAAAAAAAACTCAGGTACCACTCTGATGTCAGCAGAAGATGAACTAATGAGGTGAAAATATTCTGGTTGATCAAGTATTACCATTCGGTAACAAACAATACGCAACACTTGATCAAAATCACAGATAATATGAAAATTCACCCATACCTAAGTTAATCTTTCTTCAATGAATGAAAAAGTACAATAGGCTCCAACAGCACATAAGAATTGTTCCTACAAACATCCTCCATCATTATATGTGCTCTGGCTAATAAAGAGTTCTTGTTGAGAAAAGATTGGATAAACCAATAAGAACTTGTAACTCTACTTCTCTCCTTTGCATAGTTGATAAGACTCCCTCTTTAAAAAGCAATGATTTTCTGGTGGCGTAGTGTCTTAGGCATCTGACTGCTAACCAGAAAGTTGGTGGTTCAAACCCACTAGCTTCTCTGTGGAAGGAAGATGGAGCAATCTACTTCCATAAAGATTTAGCCCCTCGGAAACCCAGTGGGGGTCACTGTGAGTTGGAATTGACTGGATGGCAGTGTGTTTGGTTCAGTTTTGATTCATAGATCCAAGAAAGCAAGGTTAAATACTCAATAATTTTTTAGGGCTATTTTGAAGGAAGGAGTCCTGGTGGCACAGCACTCAGTTACTAACCAAAAGGTTGGTGGTTCGAACTCACTAACCACTCTGCAGGAGAAAGATGTGGCAGATGGCTTCCATAAAGATTTACAACCTCACAAACCCTATAGAGCAGTTCGATGCTGTCCTATAGTCTCACTGTAACCAAAATTTATTTGATGACAACTGGTTTGTTTTTTTTCTCTTATTTGTATTTTGCAGGAACCAATAAGGAAATAATTCTGAGGCCTTGTTGTTGTTATGTGCCATCGAGTCAGACCTGACTCATAGCGACCCCTCCTTGGGTTTCTGAGGTGGTATCACTACGGAAATAGATTGCCCATTCTTTCTTCTGAGGAGTGGCTGGTGGGTTTGAACCATCAGCCTTCTGGTTAGCAGTCAAGTGCCTTAGGCACTATGCTACCAGAGCTCCTAGACAAAGTTAACAAATAGCCAATTGTTTGGAGTAAATGAACTCCGTCTTTAGTACCATTTCTCTCCTCCAAGTGGGGCTCATTCTCAACCTTGTAGGTGCCCAGTGACTTCATACTTTTTGAACTCTCACTTGCTCTCAGAAGGCCTCACATCAAGGCACACCTATCAGGTTTTGTGTCTATTTGCACTTTAACAAAGCTTTAAACCAAGAAAATGGATCTAATTGTAGAATTTCAGGCTTTAGCCAAATTAATAGGTGAGACACTGTGGGTGGAACAGGGTCTCAAACCAGTTGATTCTAGTTGCATCACCTGCTGAGAATTTGCATTTCCACCCCAGATACACTGAATCAGAATCTATATTTTTGCAAGATCTCCAGGTGATTCTCATGTATACATGTGCTAAGAATCACCTGCAGATCTGTGAGAGTCACCTTGATGCAGTATAGCTAAGGTAGAGATGCAAATTCTCAGCAAGGGGTCAAACCAGAATGAACCAGTTTGAAGTCCTGGGGTGGAAGCTAAAACCAAACCAAACTCAATGCCATCAAGTCAGTTCGGACTCATAGCAAGCCCTCCTTGGTTTTCCGAGGCGGTATCACTACAGAAGTAGATTGCCCAGTCTTCCTACCAAGGAGTGGCTGGTGGGTTTGAACCACCAGCCTTCTGGTTAGCCGTCAAATGCCTTAGGCACTATGCCACTAGAGGTGGGCACAGTTATATTCTCTGGCTCCCAAAGTCATAGGGAAGCAGACACTTAGCTATCCACTCTTGGTGTTTACATTATATATAGCATGTACCTTGAAAATAGCAAATGTGAAGGGACAAGAGTCTCTAATTAGGATCCCCAAGAACCCCAGACTGAGAGATGGTTTTCAGCCTGGTGGACAGTACACTGGTAGGGGTAGAGCAAAACTGAGAAAAATTGCAGGCCACCCTCCCAAACATGCCTGCTTAGTGTGGGTTCTGAACATGAGAGATACCACAGACAGGGGAATTCCAGACACAGGGTCTTAAGGTGGAACCAGGACCAGTTGCCATCTCATCAACCCCAAGTCATGGCAACTCCACGTGTATCAGAGTACAACTGTTCTTCACAGAGTATGCAATGGCCGATTTTTTCAGAAGTAGATCACTTGGCCTTCCAAGGTGGCTCTAGGTAGACTCGAACCCTCAACCTTTTGGTTAGCAGCCCAGGACTCCAATTTGATTAGTTATGTTAACTACCCAATTTATTAGTTATATTAACTACCCAAGGACTCCAATTTGATTCCAAGCATCCCTGAAATCCCCTAATATGCATTGATATCCTTAAAATACAACAAGGTTCAGATGTACTTCCAGCCTGGGAAAACAGGCAGGAGGAAGGGGACAAGCTGAGGACACAGCTAAGAGGAGCACTCAGGCAAAACCAGAATATCCTTAAAACTTCCTGTCAAGGGCTTCTACAAAGTAAAATGAAGGTCCAAGAAAGGACTCCATGTCCTAAAGGACTATGCAGTAAGCTCACAATAAAGAAACCCAGAGGCCTGTGGAGAGGAACACGGGCACAGGATGCAGCCAGGATGTGGTTTGCAGGGGCCACAAGATGTGGTCCAAAGTTCTGAGGCAGAACCCCCCAGGGTGGGGGTATCTGGTGGGAGCCCCAAACACTAAATGTACTGACATGATGGTCCAAGAATACAGAAGCATTCTCTCCATTACCTGCCTTATTTTCAATCATCAGAATGGTTGGTGTCATGCCAACAAAATATCTACAGAGTGGTGAAATCCTCTTAGAACAAGCTCCATGGGGCTCCCATGTTATTTTCTTATAAAAGCAAACCCCTTGCCATTGAGTCAGTTCCAACTCTGGCAACCTCATGTGTTACAGAGTAGAACTGCACTCATAGGTGCTATATTCTTTAAGGCAGCCTTTCTTCTGTAGGCTGGGTGGGTTGAAACTGCCAATCTTTAGGTTGTTGTTGTTGTTATGTGCCGTCAAGTCAGACCCGACTCATAGCTACCCCTCCTTGGGTTTCCGAGGTGGTATCACTATAGAAGTAGATTGCCCAACCTTCCTTCCGAGGACCAAACCCACTGCCATCGGACGGATGCTGACTCATAGCAAACCTGTAGGACAGGGCAGAACTGCCCCATAGGGTTTCTAAGGCTAGAAATCTTTACGGAAGTAGGCTGCCTCATCTTTCTCCCATGGAGCAGCCAGTGGGTTTAACCGCTGACCTTTCGGTTAGCAGCCAAGCACTTTAACCACTGCACCAGCATGATTAGTAGACAAGAGCAGACCTTTTAAGCCCCCCATGGGCTGTATTTTCTTATAAGTGGGGTTTTATAAGAGGAACCAATGTACTTCCTGACTGGTGGCCTTGACAGTGGCTGCCTTACTCAGTTTGTGTTTCTCCAGAAGCCGACTCAGAGGAAAAGATTGAAGTGCATGAGTTTGCTTATGATGTGACCCCAGGAAACATAGATAGGGTAGTGGAGATGTGAGACAGGGACAGGAAGACAGCTAATGCAGGATGCATTATCAAACCAGTAACTACTAGGGGCTATACGGACAAATGTAAATGGAAAATAAGAGGTTTTCATTTTCAGTGTTAAAAATAAGCAGGGCTTTGAATCCGTTCATTCAGGTTCAACCCCCTGCTGAGAATTTGCATTTCCACCCCAGCTATATGGAATCAGAATCTACATTTTCACAAGATCTCCAGGGGATTCTTAAGTATGCATAAGAGGCTCTCTGGGGATCTTATTAAATGTAGATTCTGATTCAGTGTATCTGAGGTAGAAATGCAAATTCTCAGCAGGTGGTCAAACCCGAATGAACCGGTTTGAAACCCTGAAAATAAGGGAAGAGATTCCCCTCCTCCCCTGTTCTTTTGGAATTCACTTTAGACAACCTGTCACCGTAAATTCTCTCTGTGTCTCTTTGAAAAGTATGTAGATCAAGAATGTTTCCTCAAGGATGTTTCCCCAAGGACTTTCGAAATGTGTACCCCTACCTCCCAATTTCCTGCAGAGAGTTTACCCTAACTTCAGGTATCCAGCCATAAAGATACTAGAAAATTAGCAATTGTATCTTGAAGACATGAGTTGACTGAGTTGTCAGTCTTGACCATCTCTTTAAGGATGGCCTGGGATGCAGCCCATTCTGGTTTAATGCTTATTCACTAATAAAACTTCTCTTTCTGTTCTGTTATTTTGTGGAGAGGTTTTGGATTTGGGAGTAGATTTTATTTTTAACTGTCTTTCCTCAACAGGGCAACTGGAGCTTCATCCTTCTACTGCATTCTGAGAGATAATGTAGAACATTCGTTTCAGAGTTACCCCACTTGAGGTCAAAGGAGCTGGAGTGTTTATCTACCAACAGTCATCATTCATTCGTTGGGGGCTGCCCCCAGGGTGAGGTTGGGGGAGTGTTTATACTCTGCTACTTCCAGCCAGCTATGTGGTGGGGAGGGACTAAGTGGGCTCCAAGACTTGCTGCAGCTAGCAGCCGAAAGGCGGGCTGGGGTAGACAGAAGGGGTCAAGGCTAGGGATCTGGGTTGGGCACCGCCAGTGTCAGCAGCAGCCCCTGAAATGGACACCACTCAGTCTCTCTGGAATGAATGAGGAAGTATGAGATCTTGAAGCCAAGAGAGAAAAGGGTGGTTTCATGCCTGCCCCACCCCACTCCTTTCTTCATGTCAGCACCTGGGGTTTAGTGTGTGTGTGCTTTGGTTTGGCGTGTGTGTGTGAGGAGTTCAGCGGTTTCTCTTCAGGTGTTTGGAATGTATGAGGTGGGACCAGGTGAGGGAAGTTTAAAAAAAGTTGCTACTTGAGGTTAGAACAAAAGCATAAAGAGCAACGCAGGGCTTGGAACTGGTTCATTCCAGTTCGACCCCATTCTGAGAATCTGCATTTCCACCCCAGATACACTGAATCAGAATCTACATTATGTTATAGATCCCCATATGCATGTATACACATATACATACACATGTATACATACGTATACATAAGAATCACTTGGGGATTTTGAAAAAATATAGGTTCTGATTCAATGTATCTGGGGTGGAAATGCAGATTCTCAGCTGGGCTTTGCCTACCTTTGTAGTGCAGCCTGCATCCAGGACAAGCCCAGAGAGGCACCAGGGCAGGGATGTTTGTCATTCAAAAAGGACAATGGACACAGGAAGACACTCAAAGTGTGGTCCCTCAAGACCACCAACAGCAGCATCTGCGTCGCCCAAGACCAGATACCTACAGTATCTTGAACCCCATCCTAACTTCCTGCAGCCTACTCTGTATTGTAACAAGGTCTCCAGGTGCTCCTTTTGCATATTTGAATTTGAAAAGCGCTAATCACATGATTGTTCTCTCTGCATAAGGAGAACATTCAGTGAGTGTGTCTCCTACCAAAATCAAATGTGATGTATTTGCTCATCTATCAGGTCATATTTGCTCTCTCAGGTTTGTCAAATAACTTCTGATTTGCTGAACAAAGTAAGTTCATGCAACTTGGGACAAAGAGAGATACTAGTGTCCGTCTGCCTGTGTCAGTGTAGACACAAAATAAAGATTCTTTACCACCAGTGCCTCTGTGGGAGAAAAGAGCTGGCGATCTGCTCCCATAAGGATTACCCCCAAAAAACCAAACTCATTGCCATTGAATAGATTCCATTGGATTTCCAAGGCTGTAATTTTTTTTTTTTTCATTTTATTGTGGTGAAAACATACAAAAGACATTCACCAACATAACAACTTCCACATTTACAGCTCAGGGACACTGATGACATTTTTCATGTTGTGCATTGTTACTATCCTTTCCAAAATATTGCACCACCATTAGCGTAAACTCAATGCCCCACAAACAAAAGGTTCCCCTTTCCCCCACCCTCCTACCCCAGGTGACCACTAACAATCTTTGGTATATGGAATCCACTCGATGGGAATGAGTTTGGTTTTTGAGATATATATTTTATTTTTTATTTTTTTCCCAACCTATCTAGGAATTTAAGGGCTGTAAATCTTTATGGAAGAAGACTGCCCCATCATTCTTCAAAGGAGTGGATGGTGGATTCAAACCACAGACCTTCTGGTTAGCAGACAAATGCAGTCTAGAAAATGTTATGGGAGTTCTGGCAAGATGGTGGACTAGGCAGAAAGACTGCACAGACCCTCTTCAACAAAGAAAAGGGAAAACAATTAACACAGACACAGAAGATAATCCTGGACCCCTGAGCCTTGAAGGGGAGGATATAGAACTGGACTAAACCCCAACTAGCAGAAGAATTTGCAT
>NW_006921991.1:2882892-2883427 GCF_000298275.1 Orycteropus afer afer | reverse complement strand
CTTTTTGCATTTTGCCCATTTTTTTTCCTCATTATTCTCCTTCTCTACTTTTTTTCTCTTACTGCCCTATCCTGACATATTGCAGGTTTTCTTGTTTCTTTTGCCCTTTTTTCTTTTTTTGGTTACTGTTACTGCATGATAACATGGTGTACTTTTTGTCCATGTGCTTTTAGTTTTTGGATGGTTATTCAGTTGTAATTTGTGTCTAACTGAGTGGGAGACAACAACAGTCCACACGAGACACAATTACACCCACACCTTCTGCCAATTCACTTACTGAGTGAGAGCCACTACATCTTTCTCCACCAATGGGCCAATGATAAAAAAAAACACCAAGAAGAGCCTGAATCACCCTTGACTGCTCTTCACAAACAGTTAACAGAGATCTAAATACAACAATGCCACGATGCCTTGAAGACAAAAGACCATCACAGTCTACGCAAAGAAGCAGGATAAAGTGGTAGAACCAAGGGAGCAGGATACAGACCCAGAACACATCCCTGAGGAAGAAGCAGCACTGGAACTCTCTGATAAG
>NW_006921991.1:2882121-2882792 GCF_000298275.1 Orycteropus afer afer | reverse complement strand
ACCGCCTCGGAAACCCAAGGAGGGGTTTCCATGAGTCGAGACTGACTCGACAGCAGTGAGTTTGGTTTTTTATACAATGGTGAAGTTCCTGGGTGCTGCAAATGATTAAGGCACTTGGTTGCTAACTGAAAGGCTGGCAGTTCAAGTGCACCCAGAGGTGCCTTGGAAGAAACACCTGGTGATCTACTTCCAAAAAATCAGCCACGGAAAACCCTATGGAGCACAGTTCTCCTCTGACACAGGTGGGGAGACCATGAGTCAGAATCAACTTCATGGCAACTGGTGCTGGTACACAGTAGGGAGAAGCACATCATACAGTAGTGAGAAGGCTCAAACTACGACACACAACAATATGGATGGATTCCACATGCAACAGTGAGGGAAAGCAGTCAATATCTTGGTTCCATAGATATAAAAGTCAAGAATAGGTTAAACTAACTTAAAGCAGTAGAGTTTTGATAGTAGTTACGCTTGGGGGGTAGTGGCTGGAAGGAGATATGAGAGGGGCTTTTGGGAGCTGCTCATGTTCTGTTTCCTAATCTGGGTGCTGGGGACAGAGGTTTATTCAGTTTGTGAAAATTCAAAGAACTGTGCACTTAGGATTTGTATATTTTTTCCATTGTATATGTCAACAAAAAAGTTTGCTTAAATATGTTATTAAATATTTATTA
>NW_006921991.1:2879764-2880536 GCF_000298275.1 Orycteropus afer afer | reverse complement strand
CCTTCTGATCTCGTAATGATACATATGTGCTAAATATCATGGGAATGAATAATGGTGCATAGCTCTTGACTCATGTATGAACTCTGAAGACAATGGGTATTTGGCCCAATTCAAAAAAGAAGAGTCTACTGGGTCAAGGATAATGGCTTCTCCAAATACCCCAAAGTAACTAGTTGAGCACATGTGTACTGATTTTTCCTAGAAGCTTCAGTATCATATACAATCCACTATAACATTTATCAAGAAGCATAACAAATCTTCAAATCATGTCTAAAAGGGAAACCACTTAAATATACATCCTCCCAACCTCCCTCTTCCCATATATTCTGTTTGTAAATTTCAGTCCAGAAGTAAGTACCAGAAAATATTATTTTGGCGTCCTTCACCCAGGTTTCAACAATGCACACAGATCATCACTTCTGTCAGAACAGAGTTAACACTGAAATGCACACGATAACTTTTAAGTAAAGGCAGAGAAGAATGTCATGGCCTCTGCCACCCCCTTCCTCCCACCTAAAAACCCACATGTCATTCTCCAAAAGGAAGGATTCAGAAAATTCACACATCTGGTTCCCAAGGTAATACCAAAACCAAATTCACTGCTGTCCAGTCAGATCTGACTTGTAGCGACCCCTCCCCAGGTTTCTATGGTGTTATCTCTACAGAAGAAGATTGCCCAATGTACCAAATGTGAGTGACCAATATGGCGGCATTGAGGATGAGAAAGACATAGAGAGGTACATGGGAAGTACAGACAACAAATATGAACCCT
>NW_006921991.1:2876504-2878804 GCF_000298275.1 Orycteropus afer afer | reverse complement strand
TAAACTGTGGTCAATGACATGAGACAAAGTATATGTGAACTGTTGTATGGAAAGTGAATTTGCTCTGTAAATCTTCACCCAAATCACAATAAATAAAATAAATAAATAACTTAAAAAAGAAGAAGAAGATTGCCCGATCATCCCAAGGTAAACCTGTCAGTTTTTTGACATCTGAGAACCAGTCTTGTAGCTAGGAGAGCCAGGAAATGCCCTCACTGAACAATGCGACAATGGTGATTCTTGGAATTCTGTCATTTGTTTTTTTTTTTTTTGGGGGGGGGGTATTTTTCCTTTGGTAAAAAAGTTATTCCTCTTTGTCTAGAAATTCTGATAAGTAGGATTCTAACACATAAATATGAATCTATTTATTATATCACTGTCCTCGCCAGACACTTGTAGACCAGCCCCAGAAACACAAATGTACTCATGGGAGGAGAGAAAATTTATTGAGTGCCTACCATGTGCTGGCTTGTGCGAAATCTAGGCAGTATAAATGTATCATTCATTCATAAAATTGTTATTGAATGCCTATATACACCAGATACTATTCCAGGCAATGGAGATGTGGCGCCTGCTCACCTTCTAGTATGGGGAGAGGGCAATAAACAGAGAAATAAATTAACCAGAAAACTAATAGATGAGTGCAGTGTTGAGTATTAAACTAAGACTGCTATAGAGGGTGATTTGGGGGCTACTGCAGATCAAGTGATCAAAGAGGTGATATTCAAAGTAAGGTCCTAATGATAAGAAGTCAACCACAGAAAATGAAGGAGGGGCGGGGAATGCCAGGTTCATCCAAAGGCCCAGAAGGAGCTCAGTGCACAGAAGGAATCCAAAGGAGCATGGGAGCAAGGGGGAGAGGTGAGCCGCAGAGACCAGAATATGGCACAACAGGAGACTGCAGGGCAAGGAGTGTGGGTTCAGTAAAACCACCGGAGGGTTTGAAGTAGGGGTGTGACATGATCCAATTAATGCTTTTAAAACAGTGCTCTACACAAATGTTCATAACAGCATTATTCCCAATAGCCAAAAGGTTGAAATATCCCAAACGTCCACCAGTAGATGAACAGGCAAATTCTGCTATATCCATACAATAAGAAAGTTTTCAGACACAAAAAGGCAGTTCTGATAAATGCTACAATATGGATGAACCTCAAAAATATTATGCTGTTGAAAGAAGCCAGTTACAAAAGAGCATGTATCATATGATCCCATTTATATGAAATGTCCAGAATAGGCAAATCCATAGACAGAAAGCAGATTAGTGGTTGCTACTGGGGTAGGGGGAATGAGAAGTGGCTACTTAATGGAAGTTTCTTTTTAGAGTGATTTAAAAAGGTCTTGAAACTAGATAGAGGTGATAGCTTCACAACACTGTGAATGTATTAAACGCCACTGAAATGTATACTTTAAAATGGTTAATGGTTCATTTATGTGCATTTTATCTAGATTTGGAAAAAAAATAAAAAGATACTCCAGCTACTATGTGGAAATTGGATGATAAGAGGCTACTACACTCATCCAAGAAACAGAGGTGGTGGACGAAAATATGGTGGTAGAGTTGGGGTAGGGAGAAGTGGGCACTTGGGACATATTTTGGAAGGTGAATTGGCAAGATGTGTTTATGGATTGGATGTGGAGTTCATTCATTGAAGCTGACAAAAAGCACTCAGGACAGAATCCTGATCAAAGTGGGCAAATGAAGGATACTGAGCCGTAAAGTAGGAATATACCTTTAACAGGTTCCTCTGAGAAGGGGAGACCAGAAATGAGAGGGACGGCTGAAGAGGAATGTGGGGTCAGGAGACCTGCTGAAGGATTGGAGATATGACCACATGAATGTAAGCTGAAGAGAATGATCTGGAAAAGGAAGAGGGGTTCATTAAGCGGGAAAAGGAAACAATTTAAAACTAAGTCCTTCACAATCTGAGCACCAAAATATTTAAGTATGGTGTTCATCCCCAATGTCAACGTCACAGAAGACAAAGAGAGGCTGTGGACATGACAACTAAATGCAACACCCAAATACCTGACCTGAGATTTGATCCTATACTAGCCAGGAAAAAGGTTGTAAAGGACTTTATTGGGTCTATTGTCAGAACTGGAATAAAAATTGAGGATTAGGTAGCAATAGTGTACCGATGTTAACTTTACTGAAGTCGATAACAGTACTGTGGTTATAGAAGAGACTATTCTGATTCTTGGGAGCTCTGGTAGCATAGTGCCTAAGGCACTTGACTGCTAACCAGAAGGCTGGCGGTTCAAACCCACCAGCCACTCCTCGGAAGGAAGGTTGGGCA
>NW_006921991.1:2869618-2875459 GCF_000298275.1 Orycteropus afer afer | reverse complement strand
TTTTTTTTTTTTTTTGTGAAGGTCCATTTGAGGTTTATTGAGGCCAGGAATTGGATTTAGATTTAAAAAAAGAAAAGCAAAGAAACCCAGGTGATTGTAACGTGCAGCCCATTTTCAGAACCACTGTGCTAAGGCAGGGGTTCTCAACCTCCCCACTATGAACGTTTCCGGTGGGATAATTCTTTGTGGTGGGGGTTGTCCTGTGCCTTGTATGTTGCGTAGCAGTACCCCTGGCCTCTACCTACTAGGTGCCAGTAGCATCCTCCCGCACATATATATTGTGACACCACAAATGTCCCCCAGCATTGCCAAATGTTCCCTGGGAACAAAACTGTCCCCAGTTGAGAACCAGAGACTCCTATCTTCTCCTCTGTTGTTACTGTGTGCCTTTGAGTTGATCTTGACTCAGCAACCCTACAGGACAGGGTAGAACTGTCCATAGCATTCCAAGGCTGTAGCTCTTTACGGAAGGAGATTGGCCTCAGAGATTGGCCTCACCCTTCTCCCATGGAGCGGCTGGTGAGTTCAAACCACTGACCTTTTGGTTAGCAGCCAAAATGCTTTAACCACTGCACCACCAGAGCTCCTGTCTTCTCCTCTTAAACTCTCACTGCCATCAAGTCCATTCGACTCATAGTGACCCCTCCAAGGTGGTATCTCTACAGAAGTAGATTGCCCAGTCTTCCTCCCAAGGAGTGGCTGGTGGTTTGAACCCAGTCAAATGCCTTAGGCACTATGCTACCAGAGCTCCCTTCTTCTCCTTTAGGGAGATCAAATTATGAACCTCTATGGCAGGGGAAGACTGGCCTTAAAGCTTTATGCTTTCAATGAAAAAATAAAGCATTCCCAAAATGAATGGGAAATTTTAAAATTAAACTTTATACTTTTAGTAAACTAAAAATGAGAAAAAACTTCTTAAGGTAATAAGTATATGCACCAGAACCCTATAGCAAGATGATCCTTAATGATATTATTAGAAACATTCCCCCTAAATCAGAAACTACTATTCAACATTGTCCTAGACCTAAGCCTAGCCACTAAGATAGGGAAAAAACGATATTGGGGAGAAAAAAAAAAAAACTATGCTATTGCCATTGGCGGGAGCTCTGGTAGCATAGTGCCTAAAGCACTTGACTGCTAACCAAAAGGCTGGCGGTTCAAACCCACCAGCCATTCCTCGGAAGGAAGATGGAGCAGTAATGATACTGCCTCGGAAACTCAAGGAGAGGTCGCTATGAGTCGGGTCCGACTCGACGGCACATAACAACAACCGCATTGCCATTGGCAGACAATGTGATTGTCTACCTTAAAAATCCAGAAGAATCAACTGAAAAAAAAAATGAGAGCTAGTAAAAGTTCAGTACAAAAAAAAATTATATAGCCTTCCTACATTTTACAAGAGTAATTTGAAAATGAAATGGAAAAAATAAAAAATACAATTTCTAAAAGCAACAAAAACCACACACACACACACACACAAAAAAAAAAAAAAAATCCAGGAATTTACCTAATAGGAATGGCTAAGACCAACAGTGTGATATTGGTGTAGGGATAGACATCAAGATCAAGGTAAAAGAATTGAGTCCAAATATAAACCCACAGACATACCATCAATTAACTTTCAACAAAGGGGCCAAAGGGATATAATTGGGGTGAAGGGGGGAAGACAGTCTTTTCAACAAATGGAACAACTGTTTATCTACTGGAAAAAAGTTAATCTGGAACTCATTTTATATAAAAATCAACTTGAAGTCATAGACTGCCATGTACATGATAAAATTCTAAATCTTGGTGACCATAAGGGTAGACAAAGATTAGGCAGGTTACTAAAAGTGCTATCCATCAAAAAGAAAAGAAACCTGATAAATTAGACTTTATCCAAGTTAAAAACGTCTGCTTTTTGAACGTCATTATTAAGAAAATCAAAAGGCAAGCAAGGAACAGATTATAAGAAAATATTTGCAATGCATATATCTGACAGAGAACTTATATCCCGAGAGATGAAGAACTCTTACAACGCAATAAAACAAACAACCCATTAAGAAACAGACACTTCACAAAAGAATGCATATACTTGGCCAAAAACCACATGATAAGATGCTCAACATCATTAGACATCAGGGAAGGGCAGAATAAAGCCCCCACATACTCACTAACACCAAAAGCCAAACTCACTGCCATCGAGTCGATTTCAACTCACAGCAACCTCCAATGGGTTTCCAAGCCTGTAAATCTTTACAGATGCAGAGTGCCTCATCTTTCTTCCGCAGGCAGCTGGTGGGTTTAAACCAACTGACCTTTTGGTTAGCAGCCAAATGCCTTAAGCACTACACCACCAGACACCCACTGTTGTTGTTGTTATTTTGTGCCGTGGAGTTGTTTCTGACTCATAGTGACCCCTCCTTGGGTTTCTGAGGTGATATCACTATGGAAGTAGATCACCCAATCTTCCTTCTGAAGAGTGGCTGTTGGGTTTGAACCACCAGCCTTCTGGTTAGCGGTCAAGTGCCTTAGGTACTACGCCACCAGAGCTCCCAGACACCAACTAAAAAGGCTAAAACAAAAGAAACTGAAAATAGCTAGCATCAGTCCTCTCATCTTTAGTTGGTGGGAATATGAAATGGTACAGCCACTTTGGAAGTTCAGCAATTTGCTATCACATTAAACATATACATACCATATCACACAGCAATCTCACTAGGCATTTACCTGAGTGAAATGAAAATTTATATTCACATAAAAAGCTGTATGCAAATGTTTATATTGGCTTTATTCACAATTGCCAAAAGTTTGTGAGTGGCTAGACTGTAATAGAGCCATATACAGTGGAATATTACTCAGCAATCAAAAAGGAACAAATTATTAACCCAGGCAACAACATGGATGAATCTCAAGTGCATTACGCTAAGTGACAGGAGGCAGCTTTAGAAGGCTACATCGTGTTTGATTCAATTTACATAATATTCTGGGGAAGACAAAACTGTAGGGACAGAAAACAGATCTGTGATTGTCAGGGGCTGGGAGTGGTGGGAGGCGCTGACTACAAAGAGTTGACAAAGAATTGTTTGGAGTGAAGGGATTCCGTATCTTAAGGTGGTAGTGGTTACATGGCTATATGCACTTGCCAAAACATAGAGAACTGGACACTAAATAGGATGACTTTCACTGTATCAAAAATACACCTCAATTTAAAAAGCATGACATGGACTCATGAATTAATTAAATGTTTATACAACGGAACAGCATTTGCAAGAATCTTATTTAAATGAGGGAATTTACTGTAAGATAATTTTTCCTAAATGTTTAGCCCATCCCTCAAGTTCCCATATCCCTCTATCTCATACCCTCTACCTAAAATAAGTTCGAGGTTAGACTAGAGACCTATGTGTTTTTCAAACCATAAACATTCTAGAAGGAAAAAAAAAGTTTTCTCTCTTTTGAGGTAAGGAAGGCCTTTCTCAGAGAAGCATAACAACCACCTTCCAGGTTTTTACTGAGGAAAGAATCTCTCCTTTCTTTCCTCAGAACTATTACATCACAGAAATATATTCCTCCCCACGCCCCCCTCCCATTTTTTTTAATGGTACTCTTCCCAGTTTGTGTCATGTATTTCAATGTAACTTGGCACTCTAAGGCACCAAAATGGAAAAATGTGTGTCAGGCTCATCTGGACATATGTAGTGATGTCCCTCCCCCCTTTGTGTCCAAGCTGACAGCCACACAAGGGCTCCTAGAACAATCAACTGCACGAGCCATGGAGAAGCAGCCTCTTCACTGGCTCTCCCTACCACCTGAGCAAACTCACTCTGCCGTTTCTGGAAGGCTGTTCACCTTACCAAAGACATGGTGGCTCGACTTTTCTGCCAAACCAGCCAATGAAATTCTATTTCTCAGACCTTCCTCCCCCTGCTGAACAAAATCATACCCAGAATTAAATTTCAAGGGTGTTTTTTTTTCCCCTAGAAAAGCACACACACACCTGGTACCTGTGTTTTCTTGGCAAGAATTATTCAGACAAAACGCTGAGACTGGTCCCGCATTTCTTCAGTGTTTTTCAATAGCAAAAGCTGCTCTATTCCTCTATTACTCAAAGTCACCTTGCAGGGATATGTATGGGAAAGATAAAAGCAGAGGGAATCCGATAGGGGCTGGCTGAGGCCCTGTAAAACAATATCGCAGAACAGCTACAAAATTTGGCTACTTTTTGTTTTCCACTTTTACATTTCAGCTGCAAAAGCAACCTAACCAGGCAATGTTCAGCTCATTTTAGATCTTAACTAAGCAAAGTTTATGGGACGTTACGTAAAGACTCCCCACATCCTGTGGAAATAACACGCACCTTGTCATTTAATTTACCAATTATGGCAATATAAATGTCATTATATTGTTTCTTAATACTTAAGCTAAGAATGCGCTGTTACTCATTAATATTGATGAAAGCAGCATATTTGCTGCTATACTGTTATACCATGTAGAACTGAGGTTATACTCATAGGCTCACCTCTTAAAACAACAGAAGAAAAGTTGGGAAACATTGGAGCAATTGGAACATACAGGTAGTCTTCAACTAATAAACCTTCACTCTCCATCACCCAGCCTCCCAACCCTGATTTAAAAACAAAGGGGGGGGGGTGTCCCTTTTTCTGCCTAAGGAACAGGAACAGCAACCTAATTTATGGGGATCGGTGCAAAATGAGAATGTGTAGCCCCTTGCTTAAACATCATTAAGAATTTCAAGATAGCGACAAGGGAGTATTAAGCCCAATGCTGGGCCCTGTGCAACTGTGCTGGTGGTCGCTCACCCATGAAGCTGTCTCTCTCTGCAACTAGATAATGTACTTGGCTAGGAAGCGGGTATAAAGTGTGAGGCATTTCGCTATTAAATGAGTAGTTGTTGTTCCTGTTAGGTGCCCTCAAGTGGGCTCCAACTCATAGCGAGGCTGTGTACAAAGAAATGAAACACTGCAAGCGTTTTAAAGTGTCTGCTGGGGGTGTGTGTGAAGTCTTAGGATCTCGTCTTCCACTCTCCCACCTTACCTGAGGTTTTCAGCCTGTTGGATAACGTCTTTTTGCAGAGCCCTACCACAAAGCTGTGGTCCAGAGATGATGCATCAACATCATCTAGGAGTTGGTTAGATATGAGACTCTCCGACCCCAAGCCAGCCCCACTGAATCACAATCTTCTTTTTAACAAAATCCCCATGGGATTCGTGTGCTAAGTCCAGACTAAGAAGTGTCCCTCTCAAACCAACCACGGAAAATCTCCGTCGCCTGCCTCAACTGAGTTTCTGGAGATGGGGCAGCCCTCCTCTCACTCCTTACTTTACATACAGTCCCAGAGCCTGGAAATGCAAGTCCCTGTCTAAATGCGTTCACCCCGAGACCTCTAGCCTCCTCCTTTCCGCATCCTGCATCCTCATCCATCCCTCCAGCCCGGGGCCACCTGTCCTGGGACCCGCCAGACGGTGCTGCGCCAGGCCATCCGGGTCCGGGGCGCTTTTGCGCTCCGCAGGCACCGCCGCACCCTCTGCCCGGCGCGGGAAACCTAGCCCCCCAAGAGTCGCGTCCCGTCGACCGCCCGCAAGAACAAGACTCGTGGCTCCGATTCCCCTGGGGTGGGAAAGTTGGCGTCCGTTTCCAGGTTTTGGATACCCGCGTTCCCCTTGGGAAACGCGTCGCCGGAGCCCCCTTTCCCAGGCGCACAGTCTCCCACTGTCGGGGCGCCGGCACTCAAGCTCCCCCTTTGCCTCTGCCTTTCAGGGAGGCCCGGGCCGGGCTCCGAGCCGCAGCCGGGCGGAGGGAGCGTTCGCCCCGCCAGCCCCTCGCTTCGGGGTCCAGGAG
>NW_006921991.1:2866705-2869303 GCF_000298275.1 Orycteropus afer afer | reverse complement strand
GGAGCGGGCGGCGTGGCGGCCCAGCCCTGAGGGCAGCTCCCAAGGCTGTGAGACCCTCTGGTGCCTGGTGCCCTCCTCGGTGACCTCGACCTCTAGACCCAGCTGCTCCCCTTGACAGCTCGCCTTGGTCTCCGGATGCTAGTCCACCACTTAGAGCGCTGTGATGGGTGGGAAGCCCGAGGTTGCCCCCCTGCCAAAATGTTCCTGAAGGCAGAGATTAGCTGTCAGGCCACTTGGAAGGGAGTTTGGAGAGCCCGGTAAAAGGGAAAATTTCCTGGGAAAGAATTCTGCTCCGTGGTTCCCTGGTAAAGGACATGATGCATCATAGGCGACCTAGAAATGGGGGTCCAGCGCCCCGCCTGCTGGGGAGCTGTGTATGAAGTGAGGTGTCCCTGGTCCCTTCCATCATTTCTTTCTGGCAGCATTTCCTCCCTCTGCACTGTCATAGAATAGAAACTAGGTATGGGAAGAACTTAGGGGTCACCTATTCAGCTTGTCAGAATGTCCCATTTTACAGATGGGAAAACTGAGGCCTAGACATTTGCTCAATTCTACAATAGGAGCTAGTTGCAGGAAAAAGTTAAGTACTCTGAATTCCTCCCGTTCTGACTTTTTGCCACCTCTCATTACCTTCTCCAACCCTCCTCCTTGTAGGCAAATAACTCCTCAATTTGCA
The DNA here is from genome assembly GCF_000298275.1 of Orycteropus afer afer. Taxonomy (NCBI): domain Eukaryota; kingdom Metazoa; phylum Chordata; class Mammalia; order Tubulidentata; family Orycteropodidae; genus Orycteropus; species Orycteropus afer. Next base: position 2,868,627 of record NW_006921991.1, on the reverse strand, counting down.
GAATGTTTTATGGCAGCTTACTCCTTTGTTAAAACCTAGGGGAGAATCTTCTATTTTTCCTTACAACCCAAACCAAAATCTATGCTTCTGGATTGCAGTCCTGGCTGTAGGGACAGCATTTATCAAGTGCAGAGCTGCAGGGCACATCTTGGTGGGCTCTGTCATATGAGACACACCGCGGTGACTGTCATATTGGACACACCATGGTGTAATACATACCCCACTTTGCAGGAGGGGTTGAATTTGTTTTGCAAACACCAACTTATTAATACTCACAACATCCTGGCTGGATAAATGAATGGAAAGTGTTTTCAGAGCGCCTTTTGACTGGTCGAATTCAGGGAGGTGGAGGTCAGGAACTTCATCCAGGTTACATAACAAGTTAGAGGCAGAATTGTGATGAGGGGAAAAACAGTGTATTCTATAAATGAACGCAGTATTACTTACTCCAAAGGGTTAAAGGACTTAAGAAGGGTTTATGGGGTGCAGGTCACGTCCCAACTCTTGATCTGGCTGCCGGTTACATGATCTCTTAAGGTGGTGAAAATTCACTGAGCTGTTCACTTGGGATATGTTTTGCTTTATATAGATTTTACTTCAATAAAAAGTTAAAATATGTGTGTCTCACATTAAAAATTGCTTGAACTTCTCGAGATTGGTGACAGAATAGGTCTGTTTACCCTTTAAAGTAATTTTAAGGAAATATGTCTTGAAAAACAAAAATGAGACAGTCCTTACTTGGAAGGAAGATCGGGCAATCTACTTCTGTAGTGATCCTGCTTCAGAAACCCAAGGAGGGGTCGCTATGAGTCAGATCTGACTTGACGGCAGTGAGTTTGGCTTTTTTTTTTTATTATCAGTCTTACCCTACGATTAAAAATACTTATTTGGATGCCCATCCAGCCATTCTTTCATTCTCCTTGACACACACTCTCAAATCAATATAACCCTGACATTAGGACCAAGAAGGGAACAGATGGGGCTAAGGCAGGAGCCTGGTCCTCCTGTCAGGCCCCCTTTCTTCTCCTCTAGAGGCAGCCCTTAGCATTTGCACATGGCTATACTGAGGTCATACACCTCCTACCCACCCACTGTCTGGTGACATGAAGGAAGGCTGTGGGTGCTTAGAGCTTGTCATTAAATATTTATCCAACCCCCTCCCCCCAGGCTGATGTCTCTGCAGCTGGCGGGTGAGTGACTTTAGCACTTGCCCCTCAGGGTCTTTTTTTGAGCAGCAGAACAGTTGCGTTTGATCACTGGACACAGCACACAGCCAACTGAGGCGAGAGGGCAGAAGTCTTTGTCTCCTTGCCCCCTCCCTTCTTGTGGGCCCCTTCTTGTGGGAACTCAGCAAAGGGAGCTGGCAGAGGAGGGCAGCTCACCAGTGCTCAGTGGCCCAGCTCCCTCCTAAGAACTTAAAAGGCAACTGGGGCCAAAGAGTCGAAAAATAAACCACACAATGGTCTAATACAGATTCATTGTTTCCAAAGGAAACAGAGCACAAAGAGAACATGGGACTTGGGAGTGAGACAGTGGGATGAAGACTCAGACTAATAACAACAGCAGCAACTAACACTATCCTTACTACATGATGCCAGGCATACTAAGTGTTGACGTACTTTATCCCGATTCTTTATTTCACTAAATCCTCAAGACAACCCACTGATGATTTTGCCGCTGAGGAAACCAAGGCACAAAGAGCTTCTCCCAAGATCCATGGTCAGTAAGTGGCATTGCAAGAACTGGAGTCAAAAGAGTGTCACTGTAAAGTCCTTGCTCTCTGACAAGGGGCAAGGTTGTGGTCATTACTTGGTCACAGCCAGCTACCCAGAGGGACCGAGTAGTTGATCCTGAGGGCTTGGGACCATAGTCGCAGGGGACATCAAGCTCAATTGGCATAACATACTATACAAAACATTGTT
>NW_006921991.1:2853025-2866117 GCF_000298275.1 Orycteropus afer afer | reverse complement strand
AATTTTGGTCAATGACATGAGACAATGTATATGTGAACTGCTGTATGAAAAGTGAATTTACTCTGTAAATCTTCACCCAAATCCTAATAAAAAAAAAAGAAAAGAAAAGAAAAAAAGTCCTTGCTCTCTCAGCGCCTAGGTATGAAAGGTGAAATGCTGGGATGGCAAAAGCACCAGACAGAGAATCAGAAAATGAGTGGTGGGAGGGATGTTTGGAGGCTACCAGATTTGCCACTAACTAATCAGTGTGGTGGACCTCTTTCAAGTGCTGAAGAGCAAAGATGTCTCCTTGAAGACTAAGGTGCGCCTGATCCAAGCCATAGTATTTTCAATCACCTCATATGCATGTGAGAGCTGGACAATGAATAAGGAAGACCGAAGAAGAGGCCATGCTTTTGAGTTGTGGTGCTGGCGAAGAATGCTGAAAGTACCGTGGACTGCTAAAAGGAATAACAGATCTGTCCTGGAGGAAGTGCAGCCAGAATGCTCCTTGGAAGTGAGAATGGCCAGACTTCGTCTCATCTACTTTGTTCATGTCGTCACAAGGGACCATTCCTTGGAGAAGGATGTTATGCTTGGTAAAGTGGAGGATCAATGAAAAAGTGGAAAGCCCTCAACAAAATGGATGGATACAGTGGCTGCAAGGATGGGGTCAGGCATAACAGGGATCGTGGGGCTGGCACAGGACCAGGCAGTGTTTCCTTCTGTTGTACATAGGGTCGTGATGAGTTGGAGACGACTCGACGGCACCTAACAGCAACAACAATCAGTGTGATTACTTAGATTCTCTGAGTCTCAGTTTCCCCGTTTATGAAATACCAACAGGGTGAGGAGGTCAAACTAAAGTCCAGTGGTAGCACCCAGGGTTTGCTTGGGGTACTTTCCCAACACCAGTTGCCAGTGAGTCCATTCTGACTCTTGGCAAGCCCATGTGTGCGGAGTAGAACTGCTCCATTGGGTTTCCAAGGCTGTGACCATTTAGAAGTAGGTCAGCAGGCCTTCCTTCTGAGGCACCGCTGAGTAGGTTCGAACTGCCAACCTTTCAGTTAGTAGCTGAATGCTTAACCATTTAGGGTATTTTAGGCTCCCCATAATCTCCATCAACACTCCCATACCCCAAATAAAGGGCATCTAAGTAAGAACTATGTACTATGCAAACAAAACAAAACAAAAAGTCCCCTAGCCAACATGGCTCTTCACTTCCCCCACACTTCTAACCAGAATACTATACCAAAGACTCTCCTTTATAGAAATTCTAGAACTGCCTGCCATTGCTCAGATAACCCTTCTTGCTTAAGTCATTCACTCATTCGACACATATTTATTTTATGTCTGTTGCACCAGTGAGGAGAGTCTAGGTTATGAAGACAGTTGGACATGCTGTCATTCTGTTCAACGAAAGTTACAAATGGCAGTTTAATGAAAAATGAAACCAGACTTTGACCTCAACAAAGATGAGCATGGTGGGATCAGCCCTTTCTGAGAATGTGTTCCAATTTGAAAGAGCTGAGTGCAGCCCCGTGCCAACACAAATAACCCTAAAATCCAGAGGAAAGTAAAGGCAACCTAGTGAATCGGCATGCTGGGATTAGTTTATGAAACTCACCACCCTGCCTGGCAGGGAGCAATACCAGAGCCTTGGGAGATGAAGAGTGGGAAGAGAAAGACGAGCCCACTGGGTTCTTCAGTAGTGAGACAGGGGACAGCTCTCTGGCCTAGGCTGGATCCAGCTCAGTACTAATTCAAGGCTTCTGAACAGCAATGGCCCTTTTTGTTTCTCAGAAGAACTCACTAAGTCCTGGACATACATTTTTTTTTATTATTATTGCACAACTAGAAGAACGTAATCAATGTCATTGAATTGTACATGTAGAAATTGTTGAATTGCTTTATGTTCTGGCATGCATATTCTCAATAACAAAAATAAGGTAAATTATTTAAAAAAAAAAAAAAGACTATTATTTGGCCCAAGCCCTGTCCAAGCAGACTTAAGAGAAACTCTGGGGACAAACCACAATGACCCACTGACCACAGGGAGTAACAGCCTTTGGTGTGTGCCCTGAAGCAATTAATTAGGTCTGTACGGGTGTGGTTTGCTCTTCAGTCCAGGGTCTGTATTTGATCCTCATGATGTCCACGCGAGGTCGCCACTATTAACATCCCTGTTCTAGAGATGAATCTCACCCAGGATGCCCAGCTGAAGTGGAGTCAGGGTCAGCACAACCACAGCGAAGCAGATGAGGAAACCAAGACCCAGAAGTCTTGCCTGCTGGCTATACAATTTTAAACCAGACCCTGGGTGGTACAAAGAGTTTGCGCTGGGCTGCTAACTGAAAAGGTGGAGGTTCAAACCCATCCAGTGGCTCCAGGGAAGAAAGGCTTGTTGCTCTATAGCTATAAAGATTACAGCCAAGAAAACCCTACGTTGTTGTTCTGTGCCGTCGAGTCAGACCTGACTCATAGCGACCCTTCCTTGGGTTTCCAAGGCAGTATCACTACTGAAGTAGATGCCCAAACTTCCTTCCAAGGAGTGGCTGGTGGGTTTGAACCGCCAGCCTTCTGGTTAGCAGTCAAATGCCTTAGGCACTATGCTACCAGAGCTCCTAGAAAACCCTATGGAGCAGTTCTACTCTGTAACTTGTGAAGTCATCAAGAGTCAGAATCGACCCAATAACATCAGTTTTGGTTCTCTTGGTTTGCCTGTCTCTGAAACCATAGTACACAGGATACATCTCAGTTGGGAATTCTGAACAAACACACCAAGAGCACCCGAGCTTGCCTGATACATCCACATTCCTCCTCGGGGAAGATTCTTTGAGACTAGCAAATATCCTGCTTCTCTTCAAAACGACTCCCACAAATTTTAGCATCCAGAACCAATTATAGTTTGAAGAGCACTGGTGTGGTGGAGTCCTCCACCACAACAATTATTACTGTGGTGTTCTAACGGCGCTTTTCTCTTTCCCTCATTCTTTCTACATTAATTCACTGGAATTCTTCTGTAGGGGAGAGCTGTGTCATCTTTCCCATTTCATTACTTCTTCAATTACTTATTTGTATCAGTATGGATTCATGGATGATCACCTTATTCTTTGTCTTATAATTCAATGTTATCATTGTTTACATTGTAGTTCAAATTGTCCCACCTTCAGCCATTGGGAAAGCTGTCAGGGTGGCTCCTGCACCCTTTCCCCATTCCCCCATTCTTATTCTAACACTTCTGTACTTTCTGGCACCACAAATGCTCCAGATTCATCTTGCATATTAATCCTTAATGTCTGAATGCCTCCTCCTATTTTTTCAATTATATGTGCATTTTCAGCCAACTCATCAATTGGAACATGAAGTAATTAATGCTCCATTTTATTTGCCCTAAATTGCTTTTCTTGAATTCTAACAGTTAGTTATTCTATCTGGTGGTAGTGTTTTGAAACTTTGTGAAGGAAAAAATGACTGTTAACCTAACTATGCTCTTCGTCATCCTAGAATAATATTTTTGGCATGCTCATCAGCCCCGTACTTCCTTGATCTCACCTGTAGCTAGACATTTTTGGCTATAAGTATCAGATACCACAAATCCAACTAGATTAAATCATAAGGAAATGTATTATGTCTGGGAACAGGAAGACCAGGGGCACAGTGCAAGGATTCTGGCTTCTTTCTTCTGTGATCCTTCCAGCTCCGCCCTCAGACTGGCTTCTCTCATAGTCTCATGTTGGAAATCAGAAGCAAAGAAGGCAACAAGCTACCTCAGTAGTGTCTACAGAGAAGGAGAGGAGCAGAGTTGGTAGTGGAAAGGGAAGCAAGAAAAATAACAACCTTTCAATCTGTTCAACTGTGGTGTAAATAACCTTCCCTTTAGTCTGGGTCATTTTAGGACCCATGACCACCTCTGAGCCAATTAAAATTGCCAGAGAAATACTACACACTGATTGGCTTAAGCCTGGGTTCAAGAACCAATCACTGTCAAGGGTAATATGGTTACCATGATTGGTGAGGATAAGTGATTCTCAAATATAAGCCTATATCAGAATCACAGAATACAGATTGCTGGACTCCATATCCAGTTTCTGATTCAGTAATCTCGAGTAGGGGCTGAGCAATTATATTTCTGACTTCACATTTCTAGCAAGTTCCCAAGTGATGCTGATGTTAGTTTGGGAATCATACTGAAAGAACCACTGGGGTAGATCCATCAGAGCAAATCAGCAGTTGGTATGGGATCAGTGTACCCTGAGTAACATGGCTTGGGTGGAGGAAGGGTGAATACCTACTAAAAAAAAGAAAAAAGAACTGAAGGAAGAGTGGAACGGGTTCCGGATCAATCCATCAGTGGAGGACCCCATCACACCAGTGCTCTTCAAACTATAATGTGCATATTAATCACCTCAGGAACTTGTGAGAATGAAGATTCTGTTTCAGTAGGCCTGGGATAGGCCCAATATTCTGTATTTCACCATACTCATTCAATCTGTCCACTGAGCAGATAATCTGAGAGGCTAGACTATATGAAAAAGAACACAGCATCAAGACTGGAGCAAGACTCATTAACAACCTGCGATATGCAGATGACACAGTCTTGCTTGCTGAAAGGAAAGAGGACTTGAAGCACTTACTGATGAAGATCAAGGACTATTACAGCCTTCAGTATGGATTACACTTCAACATAAAGAAAACAAAGATCCTCACAATTGGACCGATAAGGAACATCACGATAAATGAAGAAAAGACTGACATTGTCAGGGATTGAAATTTACTTGGATCCACAATCAATGCCCATGGAAGTAGCAGTCAAGAAATCAATTGATGTATTGCATTGGGCAGTTCTGCTGCAAAAGAGCTCTTTAATGTGTTAAAGAGCAAAGATGTCACTTTGAAGACTAAGGTGCGGCTGACCCAAGCCATGGTATTCTCAACCGCCTCATTTGCATGTGAAAGCTGGAAGAGCAAAGAAGAGTTGATGCCTTTGAATTATGGTGTTAACAAAGAATATTGAATATACCATGGACTGCCAAAAGAACAAACAAATCTATCTTGAAAGAAGTACAGCCAGAATGCTCGATAGAAGGGAGCATGGTGAGACTTTATCTCACATACTTTGGACATGTTGTCAGGAAGGACCAGTCACTGGAGAAGGACATTATGCTTGGTAAAGTAGAGGGTCAGGGAAAAAAAAAAGTAACCCTCTTAATGAGCTGGATTGACCCAGTGGCTGCAACAATGAACTCAAACATAGTAATGATTGTGAGAATGGTGCAGGACCGGGCAGTATTTCATTCTGTTGTACATAGTGTTGCTATGAGTTGGAACCAACTCAATGACACCTAACAATAACAACAAGCAATGCTGATGTTGATGTTCTGTGGGCCCCACTCTAAAGGGGGAGGCCCTATGCCCCCCTTTCCCTCGTCCAGGCCTTCATTCCCCCATAGCTGCAAGCCGCAGTAATTTCCCAATAGATTTCTCTGAATCTTAACTGACAATGGTCCTTGGCCTAGATCAGCCCACAGGTACAGAATACCCCCCTTCATCTTAAAGGGAAGCCATCAGGAATATGTGCTTCCAAGGCGGCAGTGAGGAGGCACCGGGGCTTTTAAATGCCTCAGTCCAGAAGCAACACATATCACTTCTGCTCACAATTGATTGGCCAAAACTGTCTTATGGCTCCACCTTAGCTGCAAGGAAGGCCAGGAAAAGTAGAGAAGCTCATGGAATGTTTGATGAGCATTCATCCATACCACAGGAGTCATCACTAGTCATTTCTTGATCGATAGTTTTCTCAGGGTCTTCTCCAGCTTCTATAGATCTTTCTTGAGGGTTGCTAACTATAGTGGGTTGAATTGTGTCCCCCAGAAAGATACATTGAATTCCTAATCCCCAGTACCTGTGAATGGGACCTATTTGGAAATAGCATTTGCAGATGCAGTCAAGTTAAGATGAAGTTACACTGGATTAGGGTGGGCCCTAAATTCAATCACTGGTACCCTCAGGAGAGGGAGATTTGGAGACAGACAGAGAGAAGACAGCCTTGTCAAGACAATGGCAGAGATTGGAGTGGTGCATCTACAAGCCAAGGATTGCCAGCAACCACCAGAAGCTAGGAAGAGGTAAGGAAGGGTTCTTGCCTAAGAGCATGGCCCTGCTATCACCTTGATTTTAGACTTTTGGCCTCCAGAACTGGGAGAAAATAAATTCCTGTTGTTTTAAGCCACCAAGTTTGTAGTTATGTGTTACTGCAGCCCTGGGAAAACAATAGAGTGACCAAGACCATAGTGGATTCCAATGAGACCTTCCCTAACCACCTTGTTTATGCTTTCAAATTCTCTCCCTCATCACTGCTGGCTTGTTCTCTGTTCTTTCCCTGCTTTACTTTTCTCCATAGCACAATCACCAACTAACACGTGCCACTTACTTGTTTTGTTTATTTTCTGTCTCCCTTAAAAGACAAAAGGTAAGTGCCATGAGAACAAGGATTTTAAAAAATTGTTTTTGTCATTGCTGTGTCCCCAGTGGCTAGACCTATACTTGGCACATAGTTGACATTCAATAAGTAATTGATGAATGGATGAGTATGTGATCCATGGATTTATATGACAGGAGATACGCTTTTGGCGGTGGTGTCATCTTTTTCAATCCAGGTATCTTGCAGGATGGCATTGACCTTGCTTGAGTAGATACAGCAAAATAAAAGTATGTATCAACTATTGAAAATTTATACTTTCTAAAATTGGTAGTGTCAGCAATTTCCCTTCATCTTTTGCCCTGTTCCCTGCTATGCTCACCTATAGGCTCAAGCACAGGAGAAATAGAGACTAAAAGAAGGCCCCAGAAATATTGTGCCAGAGCCTGCCTTCTCTCAGACTTGCCTCTGCATGGACCACGTCTCCAGAGCAGGCTGGGCAAGTTGTCGGAAAGCAGGCTACTAAATAGAGTTTCCAGGGACACTCGGGAACTGCTGCTCTCACTCTCCACCTGAAAAAAAAAAAAAAAAAAAAGTTCAAAAAACGCAAGTTATTCTCCAAGACACCAAGACACCAGGTTAGATGCCCAGTTTCCCTCCGGGGAACCGCTGCCCTGGCAAGAACAACAATAAAATCCCTTTCCCAAAACTGGAGAGGTGGAACTCTTAGGAACAACTTCGGTTCTTTGCTTTTTGCTTCATCCTCCTTATTCCTTCACTCCACAAAGCGAAATGTGATAGTAGCATAATTTCTGTAGGAATTTCTAAGAAATTCCTCTTTGCTGGCACATAAAAAGGACTCTCCTGGATTCCTGCCATTGGCTATGGAACTTTAACACATTGTTGTTGGCTCAGCTGGGAAGCCAAGATGAGTAAAATATTCTCTAAGCTCCTGTGGAAATACATAGCAAGTGTTTCCAACCGTACTGTATTATTTGACCCAAAATATTTTTCCCCCTCCTATTTGCCAATCCATGTGTTACTTCCCTCAAAACTCCAAGTGGCCCTCCTTTCCCAAACCCCACAGGCCCTGGATTACTAAGAGGTTTCTGGACCACCATTAACTAGTTTTGGGACCTTCAGCAAGTTACTTCCCTGTTCTGGGCCTCTGGTTTCACATCTCATGGAAAGGATGTATTAGAACAGTGTTACTCAAACTTTAGTGTGAATCAAAATCATCTGGAGGGCTTGTTAAAATAGATGGCTGGGCCCCACCTCCAGAGTCTCTGATTCAGTAGGTGGGGCCCCAGAATTTGGATCTCTAACAAGTTCCCGGGTGATGCTAATGCTGCCGGTCCAGAGACCACATTTTGTAAGCCACTGTATTAGATGAACTCAGAGGTCCCAGTAGCTTGTTCATTCATCGAGTAGATGATATGTCTGAGTCAGGGCTCTTTTGGTTGCAAGTGACAAATACTTGACTCAAACTAGCTTGAGTAAGAAAGGGAATTTATCTGCTCACATATATAGGAAGGAAAGATGCAGAGTGGATTCTGGATACAGAAGTTCAAATTCTATCGTTAGATTTCTTCCTCACTCTGTCTTCTACCTTCCCTTTCTTTCTCTCGCCTCTGCTTTCTTTCTACAGTTGGTCTCAATCTCTTTCTATGCAAAAGGCTTCTTCCATGCTAATCAGTGGCAGAGAACCTTCAGTTTATATTAGTTCAGATGACAGTCCCAGAGAAGAAAGAGAACTTCTTGGCTCAGTGTACATTTATTCCAGGGGTGGACTTTGGCTGAGTCTGGATCAATCATATGGTGAGGAGGATGGAGTATGATGATTGGCTAGGCCTATAGCCCATATGCCTCCCCTTGACATCAGGGACTGTAATCCCTATATCATTACCATGTCTTGAGGCTGTAGTGCCTAGAACATAGTAGGTGCTTAACAAATATAATATTTGTTGAATGAATGAATAGTATGAACTTTTCTTAGGAAAGTCAGAGACTTTTTAAATTGGTGATTCTAATCACTGGGTATAGATGTGACATTTCTAAAGATTTTCCCACAAGTTTACCATACTCAAGGTTGTTATTAGATGCCACTGAGTTGGTTCCCTCATAGCAACCCTCATGCACAGCAGAACCGAACACTGCCTGGTCCTGCACCATCCTCACCATTGTGCTTGAGCCCATCGCTGCAGCCACTGTGTCAGTCCATCTCGTTGAGGGTCTTCCTCTTTTTTGCTGACCCTCTACTTTACCCAGCATGATATCCTTCTCCAGGGACTGGTTCCTCCTGAGAACACGACCAAAGTATGAGATGCAAAGTGTTACCATCCTCACTTCTAAGTGCATTCTGGCTGTACTTTCTCCAAGACAGATTTATTCCTTCTTCTGGCAGTCCGTGGTCTATTCAATATTCTTTGCCAACACCATAATTCAAATACATCAATTCTTCCTCAGTCTTCCTTATTCACTGTCCAGCTTTCACATGAGGTGATTGAGAATACCATAGCTTAGGTCAGCAGCACCTTAGTCTTCAAAGTGCCATCTTTGCTCTTTAACACATTAAAGAAGTCTTTTGCAGCAGATTTGCACAATGCAATGCATCATTTGATTTCTAGTCTACTGCTTCCATGGGTATTGATTATGGATCCAAGTAAATTTAAATCACTGACAATGTCAATCTTTTCTTCTTTTATCATAATGTTTCTTACTGGGCCATTTGTGAGGATCTTTGTTTTCTTTATGTTGAAGTGTAATCCATACTGTATTCTTTGATCTTCATCAGTATGTACTTCAAGTCATCTTCACTTTCAACAAACAAGGTTGTGTCATCTGTGTATCACAGGTTGTTAAAGTGTCTTCTTCCAATTCTGATGCTGCATTCTTCTTCATATAGTCCAGATCCTCAGAGTATTTGCTCAGCATACGCATTGAATAAATATGGTGAAAGAATCAACCCTGGCACACACCTTCCCCGATACCATGCAGTATCCCCTTGTTCTGTTGGAAAAACTGTCTCTTGGTCTATAGACAGGTTTCTCATGAGCACAATTAAGAGTTCTGGAATTCCCATTCTTCACTATGTTTTCCATAATCGGTTATTATCCACACAGTCAAATGCCTTTGCATAGTAGATAAAACATAGGTAAACATCTTTCTGGTATTCTCTGCTTTTAGCCAAGATATTTTAGCAATGATATCCCTTGTGGTAGTTAAGTTGGTGTGTCAACTTGACTGGGCCTGGTTGAGTAGCTGGGCAGTTGGATGTAGTATTCCCCATGATGAGACTGGTAATCAACTCCATGGTGGAATCTACCGTGAGCAGCTGAGTAGCTGCCTTAGGGATGTGATCTGTTGTCTGTATATAAGCAGAAGCCTTGGGAAATGGTCTCTAGCTTACGGTATGATTGGACCCTGCATGTAGCCATGTCGTTGTTCAGCAGCCTGCCATGCTCTGCCAATCTTGGGACTTTCAATGGCCTTGAATAAATGGCCTGCCGTGTGGTTTGGTAACACTGGAACTGTGCCTTTTTACTTGTCAACTTTGGGTTTGTCAGCCTCAGCAGCCAGTAGCTGCCTTGGTGAAGAAACGCCTCTAGCTCCAGTGGGCCGGGAGCAGGAGGCAGAGCTGGACCCCAAAGTTGAGGGTTTTTTACCCAGCCCCTAGAGCCTGGCACTTTGAATTCAGACTTCTAACCTCCTGAACTGTAAGAGAGTAAACTCCTGTTTGTTCAGGCCATCGCATTTGTGGTATATTCTTGCCAGAGCAGCACTAGGGAACCAAAACATCCCACATTCTGTGTCCTCTTCTGAATCCAGCTTGAATTTCTGGCAGTTCCCCATGTATGTAATACTGCAACCATTTTATATTTGTTTTCAGCAAAATTTTACTTGCATGGGATAAGAATGATGTTGTTTGATAATTCCCACATCCTGTTGGATCACTTTTCTCTGGGATGGGCACAAATATGGATCTCTTCCAGTCATTTGGTCAGGTAACTATCTGCCAAATTTCTTGGCATAGATGAATGAGCACTTCTAGCATTGTGTCTATTTGTTAAAACATCTAAATTGGCATTCTGTCAATTCCTGGCACCTTGTTTTTTGTCAGTTCCTTCCATAAAGCTTGGATGTCTTCCTTCAATACCATCAGTTTTTGATCTCATGCTACCTCCTGAAATGGTTAAATGTTGAACAATTCTTTTTGGTACAGTGACTCAATGTATTCCTTCCATCTTCTTTTAATGCTTCCTGTGTCATTCAATATTTTGCCCATGTTGTTGTTGTTATGTGCCATCAAATACATATATAGAATTCCTCAATATTGCAACTTGAGGCTTGTATTTTTTTTCTTCAGTTCTTTCAGCTTCAGAAATGCTGAGCATATTCTTCCCTTTTGGTTTTCTGACTCCAGTTCTTTCCACATTTCATTATAATACTCTGCTTTGTCTTTTTGAGCCACACTGAAATCTGCTGTTGAGCTCTTTTACACCATCATTTCTTCCATTTGCTTTAGGTACTCTATGTTCAGTATCAAGTTTCAGAGTCTCTTCTGGGCATCCATTTTGGTTTTTTTCTTTCTTCCTCGTCTTTTTAATGACCTTTTGCTGTCTTCATGTATGATGTCCTTAATGTCATCCCACAATTGGTCTGGTCTTTGGTCACTGGTGTTCAATGTGTCAAATATCTTTTGAGATAGTCTCTAAATTCAGGTGGGATAAAATCAAGGTTGTATTTTGGCTCTTGTGGACTTGTTTTTATTTTCTTCAGCTTCAACTTGAACTTGCATATAAGCAATTGATAGTCTGTTGCACAGTCGCCCCCTGGCCTTGTTCTGACTCAAACCAAAACCAAACTCACTGCTATTGAGTTGATTTCAACTCATAGTGACCCTTCCTTGGGTTTCTGAGGCAGTATCTCTATGGAAGTAGATTGCCTAGCCTTCCTTCCGAGGAGTGGCTGGTGGGTTTGAACTGCCAGCCTCCTGGTTAACAGTCAAGTGCCTTAGGCACTATGCCACCAGAGGTCCTCTATTCTGACTAGTGATATTGAATTTCTCCATCATCTCTTTCCATGAATGTAGTTGATCTGATTCCTGTGTATCAGATCCACGTGAGGTCCACATGTCTAATCCCCATTTATGGTGTTCAAAATAAGTCATTGGTCTTCCAAAATTCTATCATGCAATATCCAGCATCATTTCTATCACCAAGGCCATATTTTCCAACCACCAATCCTTCCTTTTTGTTTCCAACTTTGTCTTGCCAATCACCAGTAATCATCAATGCATCTTGATTACATGTTAGATCTATTTCAGACTGTACAAGTTGGTAGAAAAATCTTGAATTTCTTCATCTTTGGCTTTAGTGTTTGATACATAAATTTGAGTAATAGTAGTAGTAACTGGTCTTCCTTGTAGGTGCATGGGTATTATCCTATCACTGACAGTATTGCATTTGAGGATAGATCCTGAAATGTTCTTTTTGATAATGAGTGTGATGTCATTCCTCTTTAATTTAATTATTGAATAAGGACATCTGGGTTCTCTGTCACAAACACAGGCTTTTTGGGGTTGACCTAGGTTTGGTACTCAAAACCTCCCAGGGAGCTTGAAATAAATATTGATGCTCAAGCCCCATCCTCAGAAAATTTTATTTAAATAGTGAGGGCATCAGTATTTTTATAGTTCCCCAAGTGGGTCTAGTGTGCAGCCAGAACTGAAAATCACTAGCTAAATAAATCTAATTTAAAAATACAAGTTTAGAATCAGAATGCCAGCCCCACTACTTGGACAAATCACTTAATCTCCCTAGGACTCAGTTTCCTTATCTTTAAAATGGTGGTATTAGTAGTACATAGGTTGTTTGAGAACTAAATGATCTAACTGAAACCCGTTGCAATCAAGTTGCTTCTGACTCATAGCAACTCTATAGGAGTTGTACTGTTTCATAGGGCTTCCAAGGCTGTAATCTGATGGAAGCAGACTACCATATCTCTCTCTCATGGAGCATCTGGTGGGTTCAAACCACCAGCTTAGCAGCCAAGATCTTAACCACTGTGCTCCTTATGATCTAACTCAAACTTTGTTATTCAAAGTGTGGTTCAGAGACTCAAGAGTACCACCTGAGTGCTTGCTATAAATACAAAATTTCAGGTCCCACCCCAGACCATCGGAATCAGAATCAGGGTTCTAAATCATTCTCTTTTCATACCAGTTTCTCAAATTTTGTGTAGATCCAGCATTAATATTTTATTCTTTGGATGGCTCTTTAACTAAAGTAAACATTTATTCCCAAAGTGACACATTATGAAAGGCTGTAAAATATAACTATCTTAAAAAATTATAATGGAAAATGACCCATAACCTTGTTTTGATTTGTTGTTTTGTCATATTTTGGTAAATTAAATAGAGTTTATGGCTGCAGGGCTTATCTTTCAATGCTTTTGAAAGCTGTATGTTCCATTTTAAGTTTAGAAAAATAAAAATATATTTCGTATAACTAGGATTATTCTTTAAAGCTACCCAGTTTGGTATATTTTATATAAAAGTGGAGTTTATTCAGATAGTAAGAACACTGTCATTCGTTTTATTTTTATTTTTTCATTTTTGTTTCAAATGCAGCTGTTGTACTTGCACTTTGATATATTAAAGAAAATGATCCCCCCTGTTTAAATTTAACTCT
>NW_006921991.1:2845526-2852410 GCF_000298275.1 Orycteropus afer afer | reverse complement strand
TGTATAACTAGGATTGTTCTTTAAAACTACCCTGTTTGGTATACTTTGTGTGTGTGTGTATAACACACACACACACACACACACACACACACACATATATATATATATATGCAAACCAAACCATCTAGTTGATTCTAACTCATAGTAGTGACCCTATAGGACAGAGTGGAACTACCCCGTAGGGTTTCCAAGTCTGTAAATCATTATGGAAGCAAACTGCCTTACCTTTCTCCCACAGAGCAAGGCTGGTGGGTTTGAACTGCCAACCTTTTGGTTAACAGCCAAATGCTTTAACCACTATGCTACCAGAGCTCCTTGTACTGTATATAGTATATCAGCTGATCAAAATTGTAATGGGACACTCATCTCTTCAGAGGTGAACAGTTTTTTCTGCCCAATAAAACTTTTTAATGTAGTTGACTCATTGATTGGATTTTTCTTTCAACAGTTCATAACTATGTACAAGTGAAAATTTTTAAAGAATAGGTTTTACGTTTTCTGGACATTAAGTTCACCATATTAAGCAGATTCAGCAATTGGCTCACCATTATACTCCAAGCTTCTTGAACATTGAATGTAGCATTTGCCTCCTGAGACTTTAACAAATCAGTCTCATTTTATGAGCTACTGATAGGGTCATTTTCTAACTCTTCTAACACTTTATTTTTACACTCTTGTTTTCTGATAGGCAATTGTTAACCTTTTTTTTGTTACTTCGCATGAATTTTCAGACACAGACCCATTTCTTCCACAGTCTGTGGGGTCAACCAAAAAGAGAGGTCAGACCCTAAGTTGCAAAGCCCTTGATGTTCTCTGGCCTAACCTCTCTGTTAGATTCTGCAATGTTCAAAGTCCTTTTCCCCAGCGTGAAGATCTAAGAATGTTGCTATTTAGTAATCTCATCATTGCCAGTTGCTGTCCAGTCGACTCCAACTCAGGGTGACCCCCTGTGTGCAGAGAAGAACTGGCTCCATGGGATTTTTGAAGCTATGATCTTTCAGAAGCAGATAACCAGGTCTGTCTTCTGAGACACCTCTGGATGTTTTTGAGCTGCCAACCTTTCCGTTAGTAGTCGAGAGCTTAACTGTTTGCATCCACCAGGGGCTCCTCAGCAATCTTAGTCCAATATAAAAGCATTGATACTGGCCACTGTTTTCTGTACCTCTGAGGGCAGGACTCTTCAACCCATATCTAGGTGAACGAGGAAGGTCACCAGCTAAGACACTCCTCAATCCTTGGCCCTCCTTTGGTATTTGCTTATGAGAGTTAGGGATGTTCCTTGTCTTCGGCAAACAGAATTATAATGCCCGGTCCTCTGACTTATTGCTACTTCAAGTGTGTTCTTGGACCAGTATCATCATCATCACTTGGGAGTTTGTTGGAAATGCAGAATCTCAGGTCCCATCCCAGACCTATGGCTTCAAAATCAGTTTTTCAGCAAGGTCCTCAAATGATTCATGTGCACATAAAAAAATTTAGCATACTTTTACACCAAAAAAAAAAAACACCCAAACTCACTGCCATCGAGTCAGATCTGACTCATAGTGACCCTTCCTTGGGTTTCCAAGGCAGTGTCACTATGGAAGTAGATTGCCCAACCTTCCTACCGAGGAGTGGCTGGTGGGTTTGAACCGCCAGCCTTCTGGTTAGCAGTCAAATGTCTTAGGCTCTGTGCCACCAGAGCACCACAGTTATTTATTTTTTTTAATTGATTTAGGAGAGTACTGACACCTTATTTTGAATATTTTTTCCCCTCAAAACAAACAAGCTAACAAAAAGACCTAAAATCTTTAACCCAAAGACCCATTGCTCTCAAGTCAATTCTGACTCATATCAAGCTACAGGACAGAGCAGAGCTGGTCCACAGGATTTCCAAGGCTCTGATCTTTATGGAAGCAGAATTCCACATGTTTCTCCCTCACTAATGGGTTCAAACCTTCTTGTTAGTAACTGAGCATTTAACCACTGTGGCACCAGAGCTCCTCTTTTAAAATATGTAATGCTTTCGATTTCCCCTCTCTGTGGGGGGATACTTCTCACATTATGCCCTTGATTGTCTCATTTTCAGTCATACGTTTTGTTCATCATTCCAGAAAATGAGTCTATGAAAAAAGAGAATGTAAGACTGTTCCTCATAGCCTGTGGGGACTCTGTGTAAAACCATCAGTCCCACCCCTTATGAGGCAAACAACTTTCTCAATGTGAAATTCTTTTGTGTCCTCAAGGATGGCTTTTGCACACAGAAAATATTATTTAGAAGAAAACTTTAGTTCTTAGAATTAATATTTCATTCAAATTGAAATAATAAATTTTAGAACAGTTCTTAAGCTTTCAAGTTTGACTTACAAATCTTATTATTTTCTTCATAAATATAATTACATTTATCAATAATTTTACAGGAGTCCTTATAATTTAATGTTTTAAAAATAATTTAAGCCTTTCATGACTGAATTATTTTCTTTGTTACATTTGGTTGATATAAACTTTTCAGTGAAGAAATGTATGCTGAATAATTGAGGGAACTTAGAAATTTGTTAAGTAAGATGGATTTTGATAAATAGTATGTGGGAGACATATATTCCCCTGGAGGCTGGAAGTAGGATACGTGAGATGAGGCATGAGAAAAATCATTTGTTCTTAGCAAATGTATTTGATTGTGTGAAAGTTTTGGAAACACATGGTAACATGTAAGGACACCCTGCAGCGGCCACACAGAGCCGTTGCTGGAGTCGCCTTCCTAGTGCTGCTTTCTCTGCATCGCCTTCTGGAGCCCTTGACAGCTAAATGCTTTCCAACCTGTCAGAGCCTTATGTCATTTGACGTCCTGCTTACTCCTGGCTTGTTCTTCACAAGAAAGGAGGGTCTTCCTTTTCTTTTGATTTCTTGGCCCACAGTAAGCTGCCTAATGAGAGTGAGCCTGAGGGAAAGCTGATCACATCCGTCCCCATTGTTTTGTGGCTGTGGCACAGCTGTACACAAAAATTAGCATAGTGCTTAGGAAACACCTCTGGGGATGGTGAGGGAGCAACTGACAAACAAACATAGAAAGTGGTGTGATTTTCATAAAGACATGGTATTGCACCTACAAATAAGTTAATCACATGACAATTACATCATCACCACAGCTTCCAAATGATACACAGGAAACTGTACACTGTACACATACTGACAAAACTGACCTTGCTATACAAAAGCCAGAAAAGACTAAAGTTTTACACATTCACACCTCCGGGATGCACCCCTTCCTTCTATACCCTCTGTACAATGTGATTTGGTGCCACTAAACGCTTCTTCACTTATAAACAGTTATACATGACCCCACCAGATGCTAGCACATGCTATAGTGGAACAGTGGCATCCTAAGCCACAAGAGAGGTAAAAACTGTAAGTGCACCATACATGTCCCAGTGGTCATGGAAGAGTTTAAAGAATAATTAATACCAGTTTTTCACCATCTCTTCCAAAAACTAGAAGAGGATGGTCCTCTTCCCAACTCATTCTATGAAGATGATGTTACCTTGGTAACAAAAGCAGAGACATCAAAAGGAAAGAAAATCATAGGCCAATATCTCTTATGAATATACATTTAAAAAATCTTCAACCAAACAAATCTAGTAACATAAAAAAGATGACATATCATGACCAACTGGGATTTACCTGAGGAATGAAAAGTTGATTCAACATACAACAATGAATAAATGTAATGCACTGTAGTGATAAAGCACGAATACCACATGACCATCTCGATAGATGCAAAAAAAAAGCACTTTTAAAAAACTCAGCACCTCTTCATGATACAAACACTCAACAAATTAGAAATAGAAGGAAACTTTCTCTACCTGATAAAGAGCATTTAAGAAAAACCTACAGCTAACATCATTCTTAATGGTGAAAGATGGAATGCTTTCTCCTAAGATCAAGTTCAAGAAAAGGATGTCTGTTCTCATTACTTTCGTTCGACATTGTAGTGGAGTTTTTAGTTTTTAGGGCAGTTAGGCAAGGAAAAGAAATAAAAGGCAGCCAGATTAGAATGGAAGAAATAAAACTATTCACAGATGATATGATCTCGTACACATAAAATCCCAAAGGATCCACAAAAAATCTATTAGAACTAATAAATAAATTTAGCAAGGTTGCAAGGTACAAGATCAATATATAAAAATCAATTTTATTTCTGTACCCTTGTAATGAACCATCAAAAAAGGAAATAAAGAAAGCAATTCCATTTACCATAGCTATAAAAAGAATAAAACACTTAGGAATAAAATTAACAGAAGAAATGTCAATCTTACATTCTGAACATCACACAATATTGTCGGAAGAAATGAAAAACCTAAATAAATGGAAAGATATCCATGTTCGTGGATTGGAAGACTTAACATTACTAATATGGCAATAATCCCCAAATTGATCTACAGACTCAATGCAGTCACTATCAAAATCCTAGCTGGCAGTTTTGTAGAAATTGACCAAAAAATATCCATACCCACTATCAATTCCAACTCACAGTGACCCCTATAGGGTTTCCAAGGCTGTAAATTTTTACAGAAACATACTGCTTCATCTTCTCCCATGGAGCAGCTGGTGGGTTTGAACTGTTGACCTTTGAGTGAAGAGCCAAATGTCTTAACTCCTGCACTACCAGAGCTCCTTAGAAATCTTAGAAATAAACAAGATGGCCCTAATTTCATGTGGAAATTCAAGGGACCCACTGTAGCCAAAACAATCTAAAAAAGAAGAAGAAATTTGGATGATTCACAATTCCTGATTTCAAAACTTACTACAAAGCAGTAATGAAGACAGTGTGATACTAGCATAAGGATAGAAATATGGATCAAAGGAATAAAATTGAGAGTCCAGAAATAGGCATGTTTATGGTTAATTGATTTTCAACAATGGTGCCAAGACAATTCAATGGGGGAAATAATAGTTTTTAATAAATGATGCTGAGACAACTGGATGTGTACAAGCAAGAGGATGGAACTGAACCGCTTGCTCACATCATACACAAAAATTCACTCCAAATGGATCAGATACCTAGATGGAAGAGAGAAAACTATACAACTCTTAGAAGAAAAGATAAGGCCTAAATCTTCATGACCCTGGATTTGGAAATGGTTTCTTAGATATGACACCGAAAAGCACAAGCAACAAAATAAAAATGAAATGAATCCAACTCTGTTCAAGTACTTTTGTGTTTCAAAGGCAATGTCAGATTACCCGATAAGCAAGGTAAGCACAGTTTATTTACTAATCTGTAGTGAACAATTTCAGATGTTTACACCACATCAAAGATTCTGCTTTTAGGTATGGCTGGCTGACATCTGTCTCTCTCTCAACCCCATAGCACCTTCCCTAGAGAATCAAAGCCTTTTTTCACATTTACAATCTCTGAAAGAGAAAGAATGCACAGTAAGCAAGGTAAGCACAGTCTTATCTGTGCTTCCTTACTAATCTGTAGCGAACAATTTCATATGTGAAATTGTTCTGTGATCTTCAAGGAAGCAGATTGCCGTATCTTTCTCCCATGGAGTTGTTGGTGGGTTTGAACCACCTACCTTTTGGTTAGCAGCCAAGCACTTAATCACTGTGCCAGAGGGGCTCTTATCCAAAAAGATTTTAACAGGCTCATACAGCCTTGGAAACCCTATGGGTCTTCCTCTGTCCTAAAGGGTTACTTCGAGTCAGGATTGACTTGAGGGCAACAGGCTCCGTTTGGGTTAGGTCTGGCTGGAGGATCTCTGGTGGTGTGGTGGTGAACCAAAAGTTTAAACCCTCTAGCAGCTCATAGTGGGAGAAATATTTATGAGTTGAAATTGACTCCATGGTAATGTTTTTTTTTTTTTTAATTATTTATTTTTATTTTTTAGGTTTGACTGGAGGAGAGAAGCTGCTGGGGAAATAGGAAGTTGATCCTAATGGGAATGAAATTTGTTTTTGGGGTGTTGAATGGTCTAAACTTGATTGTGGTGATGGTTGCACTGTTGTTGTTGTTGTTATGCGCCGTCAAATTGGACCCGACTCATAGCGACCCCTCCTTGGGTTTCCAGGGCAGTATCACTACAGAAGTAGATTGCCCAACCTTCCTTCTGAGGAGTGGCTGGCGGGTTTGCACCACCAGCCTTCTGGTTAGCAGTCAAGTGGCTTTAGGCACTATGCTACCAGAGCTCCCTGATGGTTGCACTACCCTGAAAATATATTAAAAACCACTGAATTGTACACTTTAAATGAGTGAATTGCACGTTATGTGGTTATATCTCAATAGAGCTGTTAATAATAATAATTAAAAAAAGTTAAGGCATTAATTAAGTCCCTATCAGCTATAATGACCTAACACTAATTTACTGAAACGAATGTATCAGGGATCCCTAGGATAATAAAAATTGTAAAGCTCTACCTAAAATGTTTCTTTTATACCTTTTTCAATAGGACAGCAAAACATGTGCCACTCACGTGTGTGTGTGTTCATATACAAACTGCATTTAGTCCATATGTTCAAATAACCACACATCAAAACTCAAAAAAAAAAAAAAAAAAAACTTGGGCATCACTGCCTTAAATAATATTATATTCATTGTGAGAAATATCTTGAAGATTTTCCCCCATGTCCCAAAAGACAAACTATTTTTGAAGTCTTAACAACATCCTGCATGTTTAGTCAGAACCAAGAACTTATATGAAAAGAGAAAGAGGGAAGGAAATACTAAAACAGAGATGAGAATGTACAATTGTTGTTGTTAGGTGCCGTCAAGTCATTTCTGACTCATAGCGACCCCATGCACAGCAAAATGAAACACTGCCTGATCCCGCGCCAGCTCCATGATCCCTGCTATACTTGAGCCCATCATTGCAGCCACCATGTCAATCCATCTCGTTGAAGGCCT
>NW_006921991.1:2840097-2842291 GCF_000298275.1 Orycteropus afer afer | reverse complement strand
CTTCGTACATTCCATGTTCCGATGATTAATGGATGTCTGTGGCTGTTTCTCTTCAATTTGAGTGGTGCCACATCAGCAAATGGAGGTCTCAAAAGTTTTACCTTATTCATAGGAGTAAGGCTGGGTTTACTCAAATGATGCAGCTCTTTCCCAGTCCTATTTTGAGAGTCTTCTAACCTAACCAGACTATTCATAAAGTTGTGCTGTAATGTATCAGTGTTTCTTTGCTATTCATAAGGTTTTCCCTGGCGAATTCTTTGAGAATTGGACATCTTCTTCCTTCTTCCTAGTCTGTCTCAGTCTGTAAGCTGGGATGATACCTGTGCACCATGTGCATCCCGCTGGGTTTGAAACACCAATGGCTCAGCCTCAAAACTCACATCAACACATCACCACGGTAGGACAAACCAACAGACAGGTTTGTCTCCCTGTTGGAAACCTCTTGTACCACCCTTACCTGGGTCCCTGCGGCTGACTGCTCCTCTGTCCCAGTTCCTGGGCCTTTTACTCTCCTTTCTCCTGTTCTCCCACCCTGATGCTTTGGGTGTGCCTGAGTTCCCTCTCCTCACCTGGATCCCTGCGGCCGACTGCTGTGAAAGCTGTGAAAGCTGGAATCTATGTAAGGTAGAAACCTGTCAAAGAAGGAAAGAAGGAACGCACAAATATCTTCCACGAAATAGAGAGTGACAGAAACACAGTGAGTGCACCCTGTCAAAAGCAGAAAATTTGCCAGGTGTGGAAAAAACAAAGCTGTCCCATCGAGTTCTGGCTTTCACAGGTTTCACTGTGTAAGGGCACAGCCAATTTTCCACAATCCCCACTCTGGCCTCTGTTTTAGGCTGGGTTCTCTAGAGAAGCAAAACCAGTGAAGCTTATATAGATAAATTTGTCTCAGGAAAATGGCTCACACAGTTGGAGAGGCTGGCAAGTCCCAAGTCCATGAGTCAAACATTAAGCTGGAGGCTTCTTCTGACTCACACAGCTGCAGGGGCCGATGAACCCAAGATCGGCAAGCAGGATAGCAGGCTGCTAGTTTCAGCAGATGATGAATCCAAGATTGGTATGTAAAATGGCAGATTGTTGGCTCACAGGCTAGAAGGCAACAATCCCAAGACCAGCAGGCAATATGGCAGTCCACTGATTCAGCTCCCCAAACCAGAGATGATAAGCTAGGTGCAGGGTCCAGATCTAGCAAAAAGCCAGAGAATGTTCCCAGGATGCCCATACATATATTGGAAGCAGGCCACACCCCTGCAGAAACTGAGTGGATGCTCACAGAACATCTCATCATGGAGGTGATTACATCACAACTGCTTAAACCACTTAGAATCATGGTGCGGCCAAGTTGACACACAACCTTAACTCTCACAGGAACCTCATCTCTCCCATTGAGACTGTACACAAGGTTTAGGGGGAGAGAGTGACGTGAGTAAGGAGAAGACAAGATGCTGTGACATTATCAAGGTAGAGCAAAGTATATAAGATCTCAAAGAAAAGAAAGACTTTACATTCAAAACTACTTAGTAAAAGGCCAGAGCCCGTGCTGGGAGTTTTTAAGGATAGAAAAGTAAATAAAGTAAGGTCTCTACCTTGCAGTGTTTACAACAGAGTGACCCTTCCTACCTTCCTCGAAACTTCTCCCCTTTCTTTCTTTCTTTATGTGACTAGTAGGAGACAAGCACTGGATCTTTTCTTAAGCTTTCCTTTCCTCAGTTCAGTATGGCTCCCTTCTTTCTATCCTTCTCAGTTCTCTGTGCTTTTCTACCCTCTCTTAAAATAATCTATTCAGGTCCATTATCCCCAGGTCCCTGGGTGTGATTAAATGACTGATGAAAGATTGAAATTCTTATCCTTGGTGGTTGAGACCACTGGTTGCCTTCCTTCCTTAGATACAGAATCCCATTTGTTGCCTTCCTTCCTTAGGTCAGAATCCTGGTTTTAGTCTAGATCTCAATGAGACCAGTGAAAAGACTATATTACCCAGCCTGCCTTGCAGCTAGCTTGGTCAATGCAAAAGAAAAGCCATTGGATGGGATGTTTAGGAAGCCTCTTTACAAGGGGAACAAAAGCCAGCATGTATCTTTTGCTTTTCCTTCTTTCTTCTTTCCTGCTGGCTAGAATTTATATAAGGAGCTCTGGTAGTGTAGTGCCTAAGGCACTTGACTGCTAACCAGAAGGCTGGTGGTTCAAACCC
>NW_006921991.1:2828684-2839992 GCF_000298275.1 Orycteropus afer afer | reverse complement strand
ATATATATATATATATATATATGCACACACATACACACACACATACATATATACATATATATGTGTGTGTGTGTGTGTGTGTGTATACATACATATATATATACATACACATATATATATGGGCTTGAGCTCCAGCAGCCATCTTGGACTCTGAGGGGAACTTGAAGATGGAATGCTTAGGATGATAAAGCAAAAATGAAAAGCTCTGGGTTTTTGATGACCATGGGTCTTCCTTCCCAACATTGGACTGCCAACTTTTGGATTTATTATATATGAAGGAAAAATAAACACTTGAGTGTTTACCAAAACCCTCTGCCATTGGGTCAATTCTGACTCATAGTGACCATTTAGGACCGAGTATATCTGCCCCATAGGGTTTCCAAGGATGTAAACCTTCACAGAAGCAGACTGCCTCATCTTTCTCCCATGGCGGAGCATCTGGTTGGTTCAAACCACTGACCTTTTGGTTAGCAGGTGAATTCTTTCACCACCGCACCACCAGAGCTTCTTCCACTGTGATCTTGAGGTATTTGTTACATACAGACAAATCTAATCCTGATATCTCTCATTGGTAGTATTGGCATTTCAACAGAAACTAAGTTTAACCTGAAAGAATCTGTCCCAAAGTTTTAGGCAGAAACCGGCAGGTAGGATTTTGAAGTCTTAGATCATCTTTGGAATTTTGAGACCCCTTTTGGCATACAGCCTAAATATCTGTAAACGTAGGCACTGTATTTTGTAATTCTTTTCTACTTTAGCAACTCTGAGGTGTCATTCACTCTATAAAATAATATTTTAAATGCTACTTTTTTGTCTTATGAAATCATTCATTTAAATGATTAAGTACCAAAAAAGAATAACAGTAACAACAACAACAACCCACCTCCTTGGAAGGAAAGTTGGGCAATCTATTTCTGTAGTGATACCACCTTGGAAACCCAAGGAAGGGTCGCTATGAGTTGGATCTGACTCGACTGCAGTGAGTTTGGTTTTTAGATTTTGGTTAAAATAAGTATGTGAATATTTCATTATCCAGTTGATAGGTTTTGATAAAAACCCAGGACTTCTCTAAAAGTGCAATTCAGACTGTGTTTGGGTACCCTTATACCTTCTGTTTTTTCATTTGTTTCCTTGATTTGTGCTGAGGAAAAAAATATATCTAGAATAGGACTTTGATAAGTCACAGTGATCTTAACATATCCATGCCCATGGCAGAACATAGTCCAAGTGGTGAATTGGTGTCTGGAACAACATAGCACCAACAAGAAGCTATCTGCTTAGTCACACCACCAGTTTTAAAAAAATAGTCAGCCCTATCAACTTGGAAACTATATGTAAGAATTCCAGTGGCTAAGAAAGTATGAATCATGAGGGGTGGGAAAAGAAAAGTTGGATGACATTGATGTGATATTAAAAGTCTATTATGTTTGTGACTATCTTACACATTATTTCACAGTAGATATGTCTGAGATGTAGACTCAGAACAAATATTTAAACTCATTTTCTTACTTAATCTCTAAGAACCAATGTGAAGCTGCAATTCAAACCTTTATTTCTAATCTCTGCCCCAATTTCGAAACATTATTAATTCACCCAAACACAAGTGCACTTTTTCATCTACCAAATCGCATGGTAAATATCCCAGCTTCCCAAAGAGCACAACTGAGCTCTGAGCCCCTTGAGCTATACCTATAAAGAAATCCCTTCTCTGCACAGACCTTGCTAAAGTCATGAACAGCATCTTGTTAAAATTGACCTAATCACATTTTCCAGAAAAGCCCCCAAATATTTATTTTGGTTTAAAGGGATAAAAATTGCTCACTGGTTACTATAATGTGTGCCTGTATCACTCTGAATACCAGCCCTTGAAACTTTCTAATTACACATTCGTGAATAATAAGTAGCAAGCCCATGGAGAGGGTGGAGAGCCAGGAATATGCATACATAGCTACAGAAGGTGCTTCCTACAGCCAAAGGTCCAAATCATTGGCACCTACCTGAAAAAGTAATAGGTAACTTGTGTGTATAAGAGCAGCTTCCTTCAAATAAAGCCAAGTGGGCATTTCAAAACAAACAAAAATATATGGTTGAGAAGAAGGCAGTAAGTACAGAAGAGAAGGGGACAGGCTCTGGGGCAGGTAGTTCTGATATTAAATACAACTTATTAGTTAGAGCTCCAGCTGCGATCTGTGAAGACAATTTAATGAAGAGGAGATTTACAGTGGTGTGGGCAGGGCTAAAGAAGCCCTGGTGGTGCAGTGGTTAAAGTGCTTGGCTGCTGACCAAAAAGATCAGAGGTATAAACCCACCAGCAGCTCCAAGGGAGAAAGAAGTGGCAGTCTGCTTCCATAAGATTTACAGCCTTGGAAACCCTGTGGAGCAGTTCTACTCTGTCCTATAGGGTCACTATGAGTCAGAATCGACTCAATAGCAGTGATCTTGGTTTGGGGTTTGGGGCAGGGCTAAGGGAATCAACAAGAGATGTCATGGTACCCAGAGACGGGTAATAGTAAGAAGCTTTTACTAGTTGGCTGTGGAGTTTGCATTAACTTTACCCAAAGTAATTCGGTCTTTGTCCTTGGTTCCTGAGAGAACACTCTAATTGAGGAATTGAGGAGCCTTTATTATCTAGAAGGAACTCTGGTAGCATAGTACCTAAGGTATTTGACTGCTAATCAGAAGGCTGGCAATTCAAACCCACCAGTCACTTCTCTGAAGGAAGACTGGGTAATCCACTTCTGTAGTGATACTACCTCAGAAACACAAGGAGGGATCACAATGAGTAGGGATCGAATCCACAGCAGTGAGTTATCTATAAGCCTCCAGACCAGACCTGATAGATTATGCTAATGAAGTGCCTTATGTGGGGGCTAGCTAGGCCAGAAAGAGCACCAGGCAATATCAGCTGACCTGGAGAGGGGGAAGGCATGATTCCATCTATCATACCCTTACGTAATGAAGCCCCAATAAAGTCTCTGGGCACAGAAACTCCTTGGGATTCCTAGTTGGCAAACGACATCCATATGCACGTGGAAGGGTAATAGGTCCTTTGGGACATGGAAGCTCCACACTGGGAACCCTCCCAGATGGCACCCTATATATCTCTTCATTTATATCCCTTTTGCTATAACAAAACTGTAATAGTAAATGCAGGTTTTCCCTACTGAGTAGTCCGTTCCTTTGAAACCTTTCACAAGCTGAAATGGAGTGAAGCAAAGAAGCATTTACCATTAACTTATTCAAGAAATTTTTTTTGAGTGTTCCCAGATCCAAAAGTAACCTACCAAATCATACCAAATAACACATAAACCCTAATATAGAACTAGCATAGAGTGTTCACAGATATGGTTCAATGCTATGGTGGCTTGATGTTGAAATGCGGTGTGTAGTTCTGGGGGAAGGAGCTTGGAGTGTCACTCTCAGTGCAAGGAGTGTGTGCTGCCTCTTTAGTGGCTTGCTGCAAAACAAACACTGAATCCTAGTTTTGCTTTTGGTGTTTTTTCATACAAAGTAAAATCTCTGGATTTCTTTTGATTAGCAAAAAGAGGTGCTAATGGACTAATGTAGGACTTTCATAAAAGCGAAGTGGGGTAAAGTGAACTTTTGAAAAGCAGAAGATACCTATCTAACACTTTCCCGTGAGATGTGTGAGTTGTTCCAGGGGATTATGGAACTCAAGGGAATAGTGGGAGCCAGCAGTTCAGAAGTAACGGAAGCAGGGGACCCCTGAGCTTACTCCTAGTATCCTGTGGGCATAGTGGGGAAACTCTGAATTTGTAGCCAGCATGTCAGAAGTGAGGGTGTTGTGGTGAAGCCCAAGCTTGCAGCTGGAGTCTGAGGTCTTTGGCTGCCTTGGCAGTCTGGAGGACTGTTGTTATTTAACCTGTGACATCTGACCTCACTCCAGGTGGTTAGCACCAGAGGAAAAAGTGCTGCATGTGCAGCTGGTGTCAGAACAGAGGTGGACAAAACAGAAAAGTGACATTTTATTTTTCTACTCATTGGGAAAGGGAAAGGGGATACCAGCTCCCAGTGAGAGCTGGAGCTGTGGAGAGGTGTGCCAGACCGAAGCTACTGCTGTAATGGGATCCAAGTCCTTCATAACCATAGAGTTGGAACAGGGAGGAAGCTGAGGAGATGAACTCCAACCTCTCTCTCTTTTTCTTCCCATCCTGTGATTTCCTGGGGTGACTTCCATTGGTCGAATCCAGAGCCCAAAGGAGTCTGGGGCTTACAGCAGGGCCTCCAGGGGCCAAGAATGGATTAGGAAGGAGGATTCAAAGAGAGAATACCCAGCAGGCTGTAAAATGTGCAAATGGAGATAAAAACTGTAGCTACCGCCTATATTTTTGTGAAGAGTAAAATGGACAGTGTACGCGTAATACTTAGCACAATGCCTGGCATAAAAAAAGCATCCAATAAATGTTGGATCTTATTTTTATTGTAGGAGTCTCTGGGTGGTGCAAATAGTTAAATGCTGGGCTACTAACTAAAGGTTGGCAGTTCAAACCCACCCAGAGACACATCAGAAGACAGGCCTGACAATCAGTTTCCAAAAGGGCACAGCCTTGAAGATCTCATGCAGTGCTTCTACTCTCTACACATAGGACCCAAGAGTTGAAATCAATTAAATGACAACTAACAACAACATTAACAATTGGGGCCGATTTCTCAATCCATGTTAAGATTTCTGACTTCTTGAACATGGTTCGTAAAGCTACCTGGCACTATGTCTTGTCAAGCTGCCTTTTTCCATTAAATGCATGACTTGACTTCATGACATAACAGGTGAAATATCAGATGGCAACTTCATCTCAGATAAATCTGTACACTTGTGTGATCCATTTGAATAATAAAGCACAAACCAAAAAGTGTAGAACTTCTCCTTTCCCCTCTGAAACAAATAATACCCAAAAGGTCCAAGTTTTTTCTCTTTTGATTTGCAGGTGGACTCATAAAAATTAGCATTCTAGATTTTTAACCTCCCAAAATTCTTCCCCAGGGCAACAGTATCCTTGTTGTTAAATATTTCAAACTTTGTCCCTAGGCGCAGGTAACATTCAATACTAGTTTTCTGTCTTGTCCTCACCTCTTGGACAGCACACATGAAATTGACTTCCCAGCTCTGACCTTTGCTCCACTCAAGAGCTATTCCAGTTCTCTCTTCTCTTTTAATTCAGCCCAAGCCTGGGACCTCCTTTTCCTGGCACCACCAGTGGGGAACACTCCCACTTACCTTCCCTCTGTCAGTTTCAGCAGGGCCTCTTCTCTCCTTTTCTGTCTCTGTCAAAATGATTTTTATATGACCAAAAGTGAGCAAAACATAAACAACGCAAATGCAACAATGCAACCATTGCCGTGGAGTTGGATCCGGCTCATAGCGACCCCTCCTTTGGTTTCTGAGGTGGTATCACTACAGAAGTAGATTGCCCAACCTTCCTTCTGTGGAGTGGCTGGTGGGTTTGAACCACCAACCTTCTGGTTAGCAGTCGAATGCCTTAGGCACTGCGCCACCAGAGTTCCCTAAACATAAACAAGAGTGATATTTAATTATTCTTGTTTCTAACAGGGTATTTTCTTGATGTGCTGATGACGTTTGGATGAGTAATAAAATAAAGACATACACAATTTGTAAGTTATTATATATTTATTCCTAAAATATATTTTATTTACTTCATTTCAACAATATTACTAATTATGTTGTTATAATCAAGATTTTCACATAATTTGTGTTCCCTTAGGTGGTGCAGTGAATTACTTAATTTGGCCCTTCTGGCCATACTCTTTGTGACTCCCATAAAACGATTGAGTAGACTATGCAAATAAGGTGTCTGTGGTCCACCAAAGGGATTGGACACCTTGCTGCTGATGCAAATAAGGCACATGGAAACTGTGAGATGGGTTCATGTAAATAAGGCACACAGGACCCTAACAAGGGGGTCGGTCAGCTTTGTCATCCCTCTAGGACTAAAGGGAGACATGGAGAGAGGAAAACGGAGGAGCTGTGACACAGAAGACAGTGAGAGACTGCAGCACAGCAGTAGCAAAAACAATGGCAGTGTGAGATGGCAGGAACTAGGAGACCAGTGCAAGGTAACTGTGGTGGTGTTTGCCAGCTCACAGAGCTAAGAGTTGGAACACTTGTCTGAGAAGGCCCCCAACAGGGCCTGGTGGCATAGGGAGAGAAGAAGTTGTCTTGAGTTGAGTTATCCCTGTTACTTCCACATTGATCCTAATCTCAAATTATACTCTGTTACTTCCCTAATAAATCCCACAACCCTAAGTGCGGTTTGTGAGTTCTGTGAGACATTGCAATGAGTTACTGAACCCAAGATGGAAGGGAAAGAGCTAAGTGGAGAGAGAGTAGTTGATGTTACAGATGATGGAGTGATACAGTAGTTAGGAAAAGTTGGACATTTAGGACATCTTTAACTTCTGCCTCTTAGGAACCAGCTTTGTGCTGATCCTTATAAAAGAAATTATTCATTTAGTTGGTGTCAGGGCAGTGAGATTCACTTCATTGGCCCAGACTCACTGGAATATGTGGTTTTGGAAAAAAAGGGGATAGATAGGAGAATGAGAAACCTTTGGTTTTTGGATAGGATAAAAAATATCCATGGATTTAAGTAGCTGTTATGTTGCAAGCAGTTTCCCAAGGCAAAAGTTATTCATGGGAAGCAAGAGTGGAGGATCTAACTCCTGAGGAGTCAGTTAGTTGGTTGCATAAGGAAATACAGAATGATAAGGAAAAGGTGAGACATAAAATTCCTTGGTTGTTGTTATCGGTAATAGCTGCAACGGCAGTGAAAAAGAATGTAGGGCAGATTGTAGTACTGAACCAAGCCCAGATTCAGTCTGGTCAGAAGTATGAGGAACAACCATTTCAGGGCCAATCTGGAAAGGAAAAATCCTGTCAGAACAACAGGAAATCCCCCTACAACTGCTGGTCACCAAGAAGGTAGTCTGGGAAGGGCACAGGCAAAAATAAGAAACTATTGAAACCCAGTGCATAGTGTAAAGGAGGTGCTTCAATTTGTAGATCAGTATCATCAGCTTCCTGAGGAGACTACTAAAATGGTTTGTGAAAGTGATTAATTTACAGGCAGTGTCTTTAGTTTTGAATGCTGCGGAATGAAGAGTGTGTTTGTATTGATGCAAGACCTCAACTCACTATGGAACAGTCACAAATGATGATACAAGATCCTGTTACACAGCAGGTTAACCCAGAAGAGACAGCCAACCTGGTGGACTGAATAAAATTTTCAGTGAGATTTGTTTATCCTGAGAGGAGAAACTGTTCCTCCCACCTCTAAATGTCAAATGGAACACACCAGAGGAAGCAGCTAATGTACTGCTTGTGCAAGCCTGCTGGAATGGTTTTACGATGATCAGGATATTCACCCAATGAGTATGCCCTTTACAGAGGTCATGGCAGATACGGTGATTAAGGGAGCCCCTCCTGCATGGATACCCCATGTAACCTTGCTATTGCAAAACAAAGTGAAAATCTGAGAAGCCTTGTCAGATCTGTTGGCACAGCTTCCCTGCATGGGTCTTACAGATGCAAGAAACGTAAGGGTGATTCATAGGAGAATGGGAAGAGACAATGGGGAAAGTCCCAGCAGGACTGAGATTTTTATTGTCACCAAGAAATTGGATGAATATAGCATATATTGATGGAATTGAGACAAATGTTCTAATGCAGCACTACAGAAGATTGGGTGGACCAATGGAAATTCCTGGTGATCCTCCAATATTAACGAGGCCTAAACAAGTCCATTCTATTTATCCCAGTGGGGAAGAATTTAATGATGGGAAGTTCCACCTGGGACCATTGTAAGCCAGGGCTTAGCTAGTTGGTCAAGATAATCATTAATAAGGAAGCCAGGGTCTTCTGGTCCAGCCCCAGCAGGGAATCCAAGGCCATATGCACATATGTGGGTGAAATGGCCCATGGATAGGGAAGAGACCTTCTGGGGGTTCCTGGACACCTATTAATAAAATCTTGAAGGGTCTGAGGTTAGACTGGGGGTGGTATGGGAAATCAATAGTTGATGGGACAAAGGTTAAAGTTTGGATGAGAATTGGAAGATTTAAACTGATCTTGTATAAAGTAGTTGCATCTCTTTTTTCCTAAATGTACTATTGTTATGGATAGTATGTCTAATTGTGGAACACTCCTTCTACCTAATACTGTAAAACTGAAGGTGTGTAAGTCTGCCCTTAGGCTAGTATTGATTAGACATGCTAAATGGGAACCATTAGAATTACCTGAACCCCCTAGATTATCAATTTGAAACAGTGTAAGATACCTGGTGGACAAAAGATTATTGCTATTATTAAAGACATGCTAAAGACTGGAGTGTTGGTTCAACAAACTCTCAGTATAATACCCTTGTAAGGCCTGAAAAAGCAGATGGCTCATAAAAGCTGATAGTAGACTCTTGAGCCTAAATAAAGTAATGTTACCTGTGGTTTCAGCTGTTCTAGACATGGTATCAAAGATGCAGAAAATACAGCAGGCTAAAGGAGAGTTATACTCAGTGATTGATCTTGCAAGTGCTGTTTTCTCTATCCCAATCTTGAAAAACAACCAGCCTCAGTTTACTTTTACATGGGAAGTTTCCAGATTTACTTTCAATTAATTGCCTCAAGGTTACATACATTCGGCAACTTACTGTCAGAGTTTGGTTAGAAGAGATTTGGACTTGATGCAGATCTCCAGTGTAATGATACATTACATTGATGATATTATGTTAATATCAAACACTGAAGAACAGGTTAGGGCTGATTTGAATACAAATGACCAATATGACCAACAGAAGCTGGTTAATAAATCCAGCAAAAATACAGGGCCCTGCCCAGCTGGTGAAACTCTTGGGAATAACTTAGGCAGGAGACTCCTGTGACATTCTGCAAGCAACCAAGAATAAGTTGTTGTTGCTATATATACCCAAGACTAAACAAGAAGTATAACATTTGGTTGGTCTATTTGGAACTTGGAGAATGCATATGCCACATCTGAGAATTTTGGTGGCTCCCATCCATAAAGCCACTCAAAAGATAATTGCATTTGAATGGAGGCCAGAGCAACAGAAGGCTATTCCTGAATTACAGAATGTGGTCCCACTATCTCTTCCTTTAGACCCTTGTGATTACATTCTGATGTGATTTTGGAGGTGTCTGCCACATATTCTTATGCAGACTAGAGCTTATGGCAATAATCTGAGAATGCTGCCCTTCAGTGACCACTGGGATTCTGGACTAGAAAGTTTCCAGATGCTGCAGCACAATGCCTAATATTTGAAAAATCAATGACTCACTTACTATTGGGCATTGATTGAAACTGCCTCAATGCAAGAAGGACATATAATCATCATGAAACTTAGAGTACCAATCATGTCTTGGGTGATGTCAGAGAAACACTCAAATAAGGAAAGTAGTGCCCAAAATATTTCCATAATAAAATGGAAATGGTTCATGTAAGGACAAGCTACTGGAATAATGCAGGGAGGCACCCACTGTATCCACAAGTAGATAGCCTCTTTTCCCAAAGGTCCAACTCTGGAACCAACTGAAAAACAGACAAAGCCCATTGCCACATGGACAGTGCACTATGAATAACTTTCTGCTGACCAGCAGAAGGCTGGTTGGTTCATGGATGGCAGTTCCAGGGTACATAGACAACATTTGGCATGGAAAGCTGCTGCATTAAGACCATCAGAAGGAAAGACTCTGGTTGGAGAATGTAAGAACAGATCAGCTCAATGGGCTGAACTGTATACTATCTTCCTAGCCATGATAGAAAAATTTTGCAATGGTGAGAGTTGATGTTTGGATGTTTATCAATTAATGGACAGTGGCCAATGGCCTGGTCTTATGGTCAGGCAAATGAGTGGTGGAAAATTGGACTAGTAAGGGAATATCTGTGTAGGGCATGGAACTATGGAAAGCACTTTGGGAATTTAAAGGATGCATCAGCATAGAACATGTTGATGCCCATCAGAAGAACACCCTTCCTGGATTGGAAGGCAATTGGAGCCAGCAAATGGCTCTGTTGATATGTTCCCTTGAGGTGACCAATTGGGTCCATTAAATGAACAGATATGGGGGTGCTGCAGCAATGCAGAGATGGGTTGAATGTAGATACATCCCTCTCACACCTTTTAAAGCACAACACACTAATAAGAAATGCTCTGTCTTCCAGCAAGAAAGACAGAGGTTGCAGATGGCTATGGGTCAGATTCACCCAAGAGGAAGTCCCTGCACATAGTTGGCAAGTTGATTATATCAGACCAATGATGCCAGTGGGACCAAGTGGCTACAAATGCATCCTCACAGGAATAGATACTTACTCTGGACTGGGCTTTGCATATCCTGTGACAGATGCAAATGTCAAAAATACCATTAAAAGGTTGGAACAAAAGATACTGTACCAATTAGGGCCACCAAGTTATATTTCACCAGACCAAGGAACACACTTTACAACCCAGAGAGTGTAACAATGGGCCAAGAAACATCATATTAAATGGATACCACCATGCATACCACCCTCATAGTAATAGTTTGATAGATAATTGGAATGGGCAATTGAAGTATTTGTTATCTAAAATGGGGAAAGATAAAGGCATAAAGGGCTGGCTCACATGGTTTCATGAATGTGTGCTCACACTCAGCTTGAGGGGGGCAAAGGGAGAATCACCACTGGACAGACTACTACACTTCTCTGGGTGATCTGGAGAAAGGGGATGCCACTGCACATTACTTCCCCGCATTACCTAAAATTTCAAAATACTTCCCCACATTACCTAAAATTGCTTTTTTCCTCTCAGATGCCATGTTCCCAGGACCAGAGATGCAGCTGTGGATGCCAAAAGTAGGGGTGATTCTTAAGCTGTAACTAACTATACCCCTGATTTTGTACATCAGAATTCCCAAGGGCCTGAAGGGATGGATTGCACTTTACCCTCAACTGGCAAAACTGGGGTTAACAGTAAAGAGTGTCATGTTGTCTAGAGGCAGAGATAGCCCACTACTGTTGTACCTATGTAACCTTACTCTACATGAATGGGAGTGAGCTGAATGTGAGCGCTAAAATGCTCTTCCTACCAACAATCTGGATGGGCACAACAGCTGAACCTGATGTCTTTTCCCAGAGTGGAAAATTGTGGGTAGAAACAAATAACAAATAGAAGGAAGGAGAAATAATAGCTAAAGGTAAACGAATGAATAAATGGGTTCCAAACACACTACTGTCGAGTTGGATCCGACTCATAGCAACCCCTCCTTGGGTTTCTGAGGCGGTATC
>NW_006921991.1:2825184-2827888 GCF_000298275.1 Orycteropus afer afer | reverse complement strand
AAACCCAAGGAGGGGTTGCTATGAGTCAGGGCTGACTCGACGGCAAATAACAACAACAACAACATAATGAACATGGGTGTGCATATATCTGTTCTTGTCCTGTTCTCACTTCTTTAGGATATACACCTAGTAATGGGATTGCTGGGTCAAATTGTATTTCTAATTCCAGCTTTTTAAGGAATCACTGAGGAGGTAAATCTTTACTGAAGTAGATTGCCCAGTCTTCCTTCTGTGGAGTGGTTGGTGGGCTTGGACCGCCAACTTTCTGGCTAGCAGTCAAGTGCCTTAGGCACTGTACCACCAGAGCTCCTTAGATAAATGACTAGACCTGAGTAATCTTATCCTGAGAACTCTTTGCCCTACTAAAGGACTAATTGCTACTGACTGTTTTAGACTAGTAAAATTACTGGGAGGGGGGAAGTTAATTCTTCAAGTATGAAATTACCAATGGCTAGAAGAGCCAGAGGGTGTCCTCTGGTGCAGTGAATTACTTAATATGGCCCATCTAGCCATAGTGTTTGTCACTCCCACAAAATGAATGGATGAGACTATGCAAATAAGGTGCTTGTGGACCACCAAGGGGATTGGACAGTTTGGTGTTAATGCAAATAAGGTACATGGAACCCTTGTGGGGGTAGGACCATGCAAATAAAGTGTATGGAGCCCTACCAAGGCTGTTGGTCAGTTTTGCCATCCCTCCACGCTTAAAGAGAAACATAGAGGGAAAGGGAGGAGCAGTAACACAAAAGACAGTGAGAGACAGCAGCACATCAGTATCAAGAGTGATAGTGGCCATGATGCCACAGCCACCTACCCAGAAGGAGTGAGTAGCTGGATCTGTGGGCTTGGGACCATGGTCACAGGGAACACTAAGCTCAATCGGCATAACATTCTACACAAAACATTGTTCCACATCCTACTTTGGTGAGTAGTGACTGGGATCCTAAAAGCTTGCAAGTGGCCATCTAGATGTAAACATAGGTCTCTCTTCATCCAGAGCAAAGAAGAATGAAGAAAACCAAGACGCATGGAAAAAATTTGTCAAAGGGACTAGTACACCATGCGATCCTCAGCCATGAGGATCCTCTGACCATGAGATCAGAAGAACTAGATGGTGCCTGACTACCACTGTCAACCACTCGGGGGAGGGTCTATGTAGGAGATCCTACATAGAGTGGGAGAACAATGTGGAACAAAACTCAAAATCATAAAAAAAAAAAAAAAAGACCAGGTTTGCTGCTTTGATTATCAGAGCCTGGTGAAACCCCTGAGACTATGCCCCCTAGCTGCCTTTTAGGTCTGGAACTGAGCCCACTCTTGTGGCTTCCAGCCAAACAAAAGACAGACATATAAGCTGAACATTTATATTAGGTAGATAAACTCCTTGGAGAGATCAATCATGGGAGAATAGAAGGGCTGTGTATGTACAGGGAGACAGCTTGGGGGGCAGGACTGCATGGGAGGGAAGGACACAGGGAAGAGGTAACTATGGGGAGGAAGTGGGAAGAAAGCTGTTGCATTGTGGGAAATTTCAGTCAATGTCATGAGACAAAGTGAATTTGCTCTGTAAACTTCTCCCAAAATCACAATAATTTTTTTTTTAAGAGTGACAGTGGCCAAGATGGCAGGAACCAAGAGACTGGCACAAGGAGGCAGTGGGGCACGCCGGCCCACAGAGCTAAGAGGTGTAACACTTGTCCCAGAAGGCCTCCAGCAGGGCCTAGCAGCAGAGGGAGAGAAGAAGCTGTCCTGATCAAAGAACTGCAGCTTGAGTTGTCCTTGTTACTTCTACTTTGATTCTAATCCCAAGTTGTATCCTGTTACTTCCCTAATAAACCCCATGATCATAAATACAGTTTGTGAGTTCTGTGAGACATTGCAGTAGAATTACTGCATCCAAAGATAGAAGGGAGAGAACTGAGAGAAAGGGGAGTAGTTGATGTTAGAGATGATGGAGTGGGACAGCAGTTTGGAAACGTCAGACATTTGGGATGTCTTTAACTTCCACCTCATAGGAACCAACTTTGTACTGATCCTTATAAAGAAAGTATCCATTTATCTCAACAAGAATGATTTATAAGATTGAAAATAAAATGTAGGTACCTTCAAAAACTACAAAATTTATATGTATTTTCATAAAACATGCAAATGGAAGTAGATGTAATAAATCACATAATTTTACTTTTTCTTGTATTTTAACATTAAACTATTCACAATTCTGGCATCCAATATTCAGCTAATTGTCAATATCTAGAATCGGTATCATGTTCCACACATTTTTCATCTATCTATCTGTCTATTTATCTATGTGTCAACACACACAAAGTTTAGAGTAATAAATTGTTTCGCACTGCAAAATATTTTTCAACCACTGTGTCCAGTCACTCTGAATACCATGCTAATTCATGAGTATCTTTAGAACTCCAACTTGAAACAAGAAGAGAAAGAAAAAAGTAGGTACTTGGCACTACTGGAAACAATACTTCATTATGCAATAATCTATCATCTTAATTATATTTTACAGGAAATGTTCATTGTTGTTTTCCGCTTATATAAAGCACTTCCACAACAGAAAGCTTCCCTGGACTCCAAAGCTGTAACTGACTTTATATTAGAGTTCTTTACTATGAGTCTTATCTCTCCTACCAAATTCTAAGGTCCTCCAGGGCAGCCTTATCTTTACAAGCTGCCTAATTCTTTTTTT
>NW_006921991.1:2821427-2825084 GCF_000298275.1 Orycteropus afer afer | reverse complement strand
ATAGTTACCTCTTCCCAGTGTCCATCCCTCCATACACTCCTGCCCCCTAAGCTGTCTCCCTGTGCATAAGCAGCCCTTCTTTCTCCCATGATTGTTCTCTCCAAAGAGTGTATCTACTTGAGGTAAATGTTCAACTCTTACGCCTGTATTTTGTTTCAAGCTGCCTAATTCTTGACTCAGTACTTTGCACTTCCTTTCGCTTAATGAAAACAGCTTTACCCAGATCTGGGTCATCCCTCAGCCTACTCCAATTGGATGGTGAAGTCACAGGCAGTGGCCCCTATCTCCTAGACCAAATCCTGGAGGTTGTGTGGGTTTGTTATCAAAGTAGAAGAGCAAGTGGAAGTAAGAAGTCAGCTGCTTCACCCGGGGATGTCACTTTTTCATTTTGGACTTTACATCCATTCAGTCCTGGGTCTGGCATTCCTTTTTCCATGATGTAAATGTATTTTCATGGCTTGGTTACTTGGCTCTGGAGTTCACTGGGTGGACCTCAGCACTCAAAAATCTACCCTGGGAGCCATTAGCGCTTTTCCACTCCCTATCCCCCTAATAAACTAACTGAAAGGGAGAGAGAGAGAGGAAAGGTGAGTTTTGAGTTCCACAAAATGCAAGCAACTTACTGTTGCCCTGTGAAAGTCATTTTTCTCTTCTTTGAGTAAATCGTCATTGATCTATTATGGAATTTTTCAGAAATTCCTCAGATTTCTTAAATTTTGAGTTGGGTGTTTCAGAAAAGAAAATATGTCATGCTGGTTTCAGTGCTGAATGGTTTCCAACTTGAAATCCTGGCAGGTCTCTATTTTCAGTTGAACCCTAGCCGGAGTTTGAATTAATTCTAGTAAATGATGGAGATGGATTGCTTGCCTGTTGCCAACTTCACTGAAGTAAGTTATGGCAAGTTGAGTTAATATGTTTTTCTTTCCTACTTTGGGTATTGCATGCCTGGCTAATACTTTCATTAGGATCATTTTCAGTCCTCAATAATCTCATTATAGAAGTGTTTTTAAAATGGGATTCCATGAAAGATGGGCAGAACACTCATCACAGATTCAAGTATATTTGCATTATGAGATGGGCAAGAATGCAATGTCTGCTCATAGGCAGCATGGCATATTTTTTAGGGTGAAGAAATCACAGAATTTAGAGAAGAAAAGTCAAATCAGAGGTCCTCCTGTCCAACTACTTAGAGTGCTAAGTCTCATCTACAGTATGCAGGGCTAATATTGAGTATGTCCAGAGAGAAAGAGGGGTCTTATCAGACGCTGTCAATACCCTACGTGTATTCCCTTGGCATTTCCCTCTCCATTCCTAAGGCTGCTTACTGTGGATATCTGTGATTCTCTTCCTAGGGTATTTCTGTTGGAGTACATTCTGCCCATGTGCAGCACATGCCAGGAGTGCCTTCTGGAAGCAGTTCTCAACCAATGATGGAGGGAGAATTGATGAATAAATCCTCTACCTTCCTTGTCTCTTGAGGAGAGAACTCTGAGTATGTTCTGCGTTGACTCCCAGAGCTCCCCACCGGGACTGATCTTCAGTCGCTTTCCCAGTAACTGGCTTGATAACACACCTATTATTTATTAGCTTCCTTTCTTTCCCTGTCTCACTCCTCCTCTCCCCAACCAATGTCCCCTGAGATCAGCTCTCAAAGAAAGGACTTGCACTTGAATTCCTGTCTCAAGATCTGGTTTTAGAGGCACTCAAACAAAGATAATTCCTAGCTCTGAAACCTTGATTCAGGTCTTTCTACCTCTCTTCTTGATAGTTTTATACCTTTTCCAAGTAGCCTCCCAGCCTTCAATCTTCTAGCCTTCTCTTTGCTTCCTGATCACTTCTCCTCCCTAAAGCATTGCTCAAATGTGTCCTTTCCCTTGCTCAAAACCCTTTACTAGTCCCTCATATTCCAAATGGTAACAAAAGTCCAAACCCCTCTCATAATCTGGCCCCTTCCCCTTCCCAGCCTTGGCCCAGCACACTCTTGCATGTGTCCCATGATCCTGCCCACTGATCCTGCCGCCAGTAGTCTGAATAGGTTTGTTGACCTCTGAAAAAACAAAACCAAACTCATTGCCACTGAGATGATTCCAACTCATAATGACCCCCATTGAGTTTCCAAGGCTGTAAATCTTTAAGGAAGCCTACTGCCTCATCTGTCTTCTGTGGATCAGCTCATGGGTTTGAACCACCGACGTTTTGGTTAGCAGACAAATGCCTTAACCACTACACTACACTACACTCCTTTCTTGGTCTCTTCAGTTGTTAGTAAATATTTGTAGGACGAAAAAAGCCTACAGGAGCATGAGAAAAGTCATCTGGACATTATGCTTCTCCCTTTCTCCTACTTAAGAGAAGTTCAAAGTACTTCTACACACATACAAATTTACTGTAAATAGATTAGAAATAGCTCACTCTTCCTCGGTTCTTTCATTCCAGAGATATGGCTCTTATCAAGCCAGTTAGAATAGAATTCCTCAAGTGAGTGTCCTCCTATATTTCTTAAACTCAAATTTAACTTTAACTCCAGAGGAAAATTAAGGCACCAATTTTCCAATTGCTTTCCCACTTTTCTTTTCTTTCTTTTTAAGCCCAGCCAATTGACACTGTAATGATAAAAAACAAAACAAAAAACCCACAGGGAATCAGCTGCCTTGAGTTGATTCCAACTCACAGCAAACCCGTGTGGGTCAGAGACCTGGGCTGCAGAGGGTTTTCAATCACGGATGTTTCAGAAGTAAATTGCCAAGCCTTTCTTCTGAGGCATCTCCATATAGACTTGAGTCAACAACCTTTCACTTAGCAGCTCAACTTTTACACCATCCAGCATCTTGCACTGTGATGATAAACACTTCACAAATGCATGTGAAGACATGCAGACTGGGCAGAGTAAGAGGTCTTAGCTCTGTTCTAGCTCTGCCCATAATAGGCTGGATGACATTGAACAGGTCCTGTAACTTCTCTGAACTTTATGTCTTCATCTGTATGACAAGGAGGTTGTGCTCTCAAATCCATTTTAGAGTTAACATACTATAATTCGAAGCTGAGGTTGTAGGGAATAAATGAGAGGGTAGTTCATTCCTCTCATGGTTTTGGTTTAGTTCATCCAGATGTCACTAAATTGCTTAAGTCTGTAAAAATGGTCAGTGATAGTTATCAATCAGGAGACTAACTAAAGTCAGCTACAGTCTATGCTTCCCCCAGAAATGCCTGCCTTCTTCTCCACCAGGACCTTCCTGACCTTCAGACTGGATGAATATAACATGCTTAAGTTGGTCCTGGCTTCCTCTTGAGAAAAATAAATATTCAATGTGAAATGAAGACTGCACATGTAATAATGTTGGGATTAATGAGGTGGTGAATTGTATTCTTATTTTGCTATTGTTGGCAAGTGTGGAATTCAGCTGAATTCAAAACTGTGAAACTGTTCATAAAGCAGAAATGTTAGTCCAAACTTATGCATTCACTGTGCCTTATTGTCTTTATGGCGGAGTTTACACATCTGGAAGGCAGAACAGGCTGGGCAGGTGTGGTGTCGGTTGGGAGTTTGGGGGAATCCCCCCATCTCCAACCTCCATACTCAGCCACAAAGAAAAGAAAACATTCTCACTTCCCCAGCACTGGTGAAGGTTGCTGGGAAGGGTGGTCCATTAGACCACT
>NW_006921991.1:2818954-2821327 GCF_000298275.1 Orycteropus afer afer | reverse complement strand
GCATTAAGCCTTGTACATGCGATTTCTCAAGTATAACTTCCAACAACTCTTTGGGAAAATCTCATTAGTCCCATTGTACATGTGAAGAAACCAAATCTTCGAAAAGTGACTCACCAAGGTCACAGAGTTGGCAAGCCAGGGTTTAAACTCAGGCTTTCTGGCTATAACTCCAATATTCAGTGTAGTCACCATCCACTCATGCCCTTAGAAAAACAAGAATATACATTTTCTAAAAATGCTTTTCTATTGGCCTACTTGGCAAGTAGTCGAAACCACCTTTGTGAAAATCTATTTGCATTATGTATCAACAGCTTTTGAAATCCTTATAACTTTTGACTATGTATTTCCACTTTCAGGAATCTTCCAGAAATAAATCACTAGACACATGAATAATTACAAAAAAATTGATGCAAAAAGATGCTTGTTGTGGTGGTGGTGTGTTCATAGTGACCTTTTGTGACAGAATAGAACTTTTCTATAGAGTTTCCTAGGTAGTAATCTTTAAGGGAGCAGATTGCCAGATCTTTCTCTAGAAGAGTAGTTGGATGGGCTTAACCATTGTGCCACTGTGTTAGGCTGGGTTCTCTAAAGGAGCAAAACCAGTAAAGCTTATATATATAGGGAGAGAGAGAGAAATTTATCTTAGGAAAATGGCTCACACACTTATAGAAGCTGGCAAGTCCCAAGTTTTTGGATCAAACATCAAGCTGGAGGCTTTTCCTGACTCACGCAGCTGCAGGGGCTGACGAGCTCAAGGTTGATAGGCAGTATGCTGGCTGTTGACTCCAACGAATGACAAATCCCAGATCTCCAGGTTGAATGGTGGATTGTTTGCTCACAGACAGTTGTAGGCAGCACAACAGGATCCCAATCCACAGAAGAGTGCCTCTTCCCAGGATCCATAAATTTATTGGAAGCAGGCCACACTGTAGGGAAACTCCCTTTCAATTGATTGGCTGCTCAAAACATATACATGTGATCTCATCATGGGAATAACCCACATCACAA
The DNA here is from genome assembly GCF_000298275.1 of Orycteropus afer afer. Lineage (NCBI taxonomy): Eukaryota > Metazoa > Chordata > Mammalia > Tubulidentata > Orycteropodidae > Orycteropus > Orycteropus afer. The sequence goes on along the minus strand of NW_006921991.1, from coordinate 2,820,319 downwards.
CTGCTTAAACCACCCAGAATTGTGGTCCAGCCAAGGTGACACACAACTCCAACTGTCACAGCCACCAAGTCTCCTAAAAAAGATGTTTACTACATGGCCATCCAAGGCTCAATGCAAACCAAACCAAGCACACTGCCATTGAGTTGGATCTGACTCATAGCGACCCCTCCTTGGGTTTCCAAGGCGGTATCACTACCGAAGTAGATTGCCCAACCTTCCTTCCGAGGAGTGGCTGATAGGTTTGAACTGCCAGCCTTCTGGTTAGCAGTCAAATGCCTTAGGCACTACACCACCAGAGCTCCCAAGGCTCAACAGTTAGTCTCTATTCTCCTGGAACAACAGAGGAAGAAGGAGAGTCAGGAATAGAAGGAGGGTATGTTATATGTGACTGATGCCCTCACGAAAAACTGTCTCCTTTGCCAGTAGACCAAAGAACTAGGTGGTGCCCAGCTTCCATTACTGAACATTTTGATCAAAGATTCTATAGAAGAATCTTGATCAAATGGAGGAAAATGCAGAACTGAATTTCTAATTCTTATGGACTCCAGGCTTCCTGGAGACATGAAGGTTGAATATAGCCCTAAAACTATTTCCCTGAGATAATTTTTAAATCTTAACCCACAATTATCCCCTAAAGTCTTCTTAAATCCAAACAACAGTTTAGCTTAACTAGTACAAAAAAAGGTCTGCCTTAAGCATTCTGCTCTTTGAAGAACTATGTATATGGGATCAAATTGACACCAGCAACTCAAAAGATTAGATAGGAACCTTAGGGGGCAGTGAGTTTATATTAATGAAGGAGAAACAACTCAGAAAAGGAGAGTGAGAATGGTTGCACAACTCAGAGAATGTAATTAATGTCACTGAATTGTACATGTAGAAAATATTGAATTGATGTATGTTTTGCTGTATAGATTCTTAACAACAAAGTAAGTAAGATCATACACACACACACACACACACATTTAGGAGCTCTGATGGTGTAGTGCTTACGGCATTGGACTGCTAACCAGAAGGCTGAGGGTTCAAACCCACCAGCCACTCCTCAGAAGGAAGGTTGGGCAACTTACTTCCGTAGTGATACTGCGTCGGAAACCCAAGGAGGGGTAGCTATGAGTCGGGTCCGACTCAATGGCACATAACAACAACAACAATGTGTGTATATATATATGTGTGTGTGTGTGTCTGTGTGTGTGGTTATATATATAAAGATACTTACTGCAGTATTGGGAGCTCTGGTAGCATAGTGGCTAAGACACTTGCCTGCTAACCAGACTGGCGGTTCAAACCCACCAGCCACTCCTCAGAAGGAAGGTTGGGCAATCCTACTTCCGTAGTGATACTGCCTCGGAAACCCAAGGAGGG
>NW_006921991.1:2815853-2818854 GCF_000298275.1 Orycteropus afer afer | reverse complement strand
GACTCGACGGCACATAACAACAACAACAACAACAACTGCAGTATTACTTGTAATAGTGGAATGCTCTGAAATCCCCTCACTAGGAGAATGGCTAAAGGACTGCAGCAGAGGTTATTTTTAGGCCAGAGTAGAGACTCAGGTATGTTAGATGTTCCTACCCTTTGAGTATAGATTTGGATTAACTGATACACATGGACACTGAAGCAGAAACAGTATTGACCCAAACCCGCAATTGGACTTTAAATATATGCAGACGTGTCAAGTGGACTCAGGCAAGAGGAAGAGGATGGCAACAGAAGCTGCCTTACAAGGAGGGATCATTCGGTCTTTGCTGAAGAATTAATCCTGGAAAAGAAGCGATTGTATGTGGCAAGGTGAATTCAGCAACACAGCTCGAGATTCCAAAAGGAACAGCTAGTAGAGCATGAGGCACACTGTGGGGGGCTAGTGCTGGGAAGCCTGCATGTATGAATGAAAAGAGCTTCCCCGGTGATTTCTCTACACTTAAGAGCCCAAGCAACTTTGCTGTGGGACCCCTCATTCAAAGGAATATGGTGCATAAGGAGGCCCAACACAGACTGTATCATATGAAGAGTCTGCTGAGTAGAAGGATGTGAGGACTAGGATCATGAGTGGCTAGATAGAGTCACCAGCAGTGTGTACCTTTATGGGGCAGAACTTGGGTAAAGCAGTGATCTTCTCTGAATAGGGTTCAGAGGATATGGCAGAACCCGGAGAAGTCAAAGCCACAAGGAGATATGGCCCAGCCTGGAAGTTGTGTATATAAATCGTCCCTTGCTTTCTCTCAAATACTCAACAGAGACTTCACAAAGGACTGGGAGTGTTGCATGAGTAGGTGGGGTTTAGCACCCATGAGATGCAAGCATTCATATCAAAGTGATCTCTCAGCACCCACAGACCATGAGGTCTGGACCTAGGGTTTAAATGTTACGGCACATTTATGCCCACTTCTTGCTGGTACATTTAATCTCCTGGAACTAATTCTTCCCTTCTCAACATTCTACTTCATGGCTCATCAAGTATGTACTGTCTTTGGACCTTCTCTTGGTCTGTTTGTCCTAGAGACTACCTTGGCTTTTTGACACATCACTGGTCTGGCCTTGGCCTTGACTTGTTTGAACAACCTTTGCAGTCTGGCTCCTACAAAAAATAGTGCTTAGGAAAAGTTTTAAGTGGAATGGGAATAGTGTTAGAAAGATTATAAGCAAGTAATGCAAGATTCAAAAAGACTATATACATAGCACGATTTTTATTATCAAAATGCATTAAAAATATTTAAAGGAAATATACTAAAACCTTATAGTGGGTAGTGGGGTTTTGGATGAGTTTTGTCTAGTCTCTATTTCATTTTTATTCACCTTTTTAATTTCCATGACCAGGAAGGTATTGTTAAAAGCAAACAATAGTCTAGCATAACTAGTAAAGAGTGTCTGCCTTGAGCCTTGGGCCTTTTTAGATCTATGTACATGGGATAAAATTGACAACTTGAAAGGCTAGATGGGGCAGTGAATGTATGTTGATGGAGGAAAAACAACTCAGAAAAAGAGAGTAAGAATGGTTGTGCAACTCAAAGAGTGGAATCACTGTCACTGAATGGTACACGTAGACACTGTTAAATTGGGGTACATTTTGCTGGGTATATTATTGACAACAACAACAAAATGAATAAAATTATATTTTTAAAAAAATCAAACAGGTCATATTGCACCTCTGCTTAAAACTTTTCAATGGCTTTCCATTGCACTAAGAATAAAACCCAAATTCTGTACCACAAAACAAACAAGCAAAAGGGCTCCCTTTCTCCCTTCTCAGGCTAACAAATGTAAACAGAAGGCAGCACACAACTCTATTAAATCTGGGTTAAAAAATAGATGGAATCAGATTAGTTGTTACCAGGGGCAGGTGGGAGAGGGAAAGGGGAAATTCTTTGTGAGTGCTTGTTTATGGCAGTGAAATTTGGCAACAATTATGGATGATGGTTGCACAATATGATTAATGGAATTGATATCATTAAATTGTACACCTGAAAAATGTTTTTTTTTTTAAATAGATGGAATCTGTCTGAAGTTGTTACAGGAACCCATCTGGTTTAGCTGTGTTGGATGAGAACCAATAGATTTCTTAATTTAGCATCAGCTTGGGTCACTGGTGCTTTTATGCAACCTCCGAGAGAAAATTGAGCTGTTCCAAATCTGGAAAACTGAGCATGGTATTATCTTGATATAGGTGGCCCAAAGGGGAATTATTTTGTATGATGTGGCAAGTTAATATTTGCCAAGAAAATGCTGTTCTGTTCTTCAAGTGTTTTCAAAAATAGCATATTAAGACTAGACAGACTCCCTGTCCAATTGCCAAAGAACTTCCAGTTCTCATTTATGATAAGTGAACCTTGAAGCAAATGTTGATCAATAAGCCAAATGCAATCACAGAGATTTTTATTAGATATCATAATATAAGCAAGCATGCACATTTATGTTTTAAAGGCAGAGTTGGCTACTTGAATCTAACCAACTTCTATTTTCAGTAAGATAGTAGTGATTTATTTATACCATGTTGAAAATATTTAAAGGACATATACTAAAACCTGATAGTGGGTAGTAGGGTTATGGATGGTTTTTATAATGGAGTAATGGGGTTATGGATGGTTTTATGATCTCATTCTTTCTTTAGTCTGAAAATCACTAGCACTTATGTAGTATGTTTTACAGTGTTGCCTTGAAGTTAAAATGATGCATTGTGTTTCCTTCAACTACTATTGTCATTAAGAGTTCCTGGGTGGCACAAACAGCTAAGCCCTCAATTATTAACTGAAAGGTTGGCAGTTCAAACTGACCCAGTGAAGTCTTGGAAGAAAGATCAGGTGATCTGCATCCAAAAGGTCACAGCCTTGGAAACTCTATGGAGCAGTTCTACTCTCCACTCATGGGACCGTTATGACTTGGAATTGACTCAGCAGCCAATGGTTTGGCTTTTGATTTAT
>NW_006921991.1:2813960-2815448 GCF_000298275.1 Orycteropus afer afer | reverse complement strand
GATTGCTAACTGAAAGGTTGGCTGTTTGGACCCACCCAGAGGTGTCTCAGAAGATAGGCCTGGTGATGTGCTTCTGAAAGGTCACGACCATTGAAAACCCTGTGGGGCAGTTCTATCCTGCCTGCACACATGGAGTCACTAGGAGTTGAAATTGACTTCACAACTAACAACAATAACAAAGGGCAAGAACATTGCTCACCGAGCCTCCAAAACTCCAAGAGTGGGAGAAGAGAGAGGTGTCCAAAGCTCTGTGTACCCCCAGCAAGAGCCACATTCATGCCTCTGCCTTCCATACTCACAGCCTAACCATCACATTCTGCCTTGGAGACCATTGGGGCATCTGAAGTCTGGTATTCCCAAGTCAACCCTCTTCACTCAGACTCTCAACCCCACATGGCTCTGGATATCTGCTTGTCCAATGTTTTTCGAACTGCAGATAGAAACCAGTAGACGATCATGAAGTCAATTTAGTGAATCTTGACCAGCATTTTAAAAATTAAATCTATTAAAACAAATAACAACATACAAGAGAAGAACAGAGAAGAGGCAAGACTAGAACAGAAAATACCAGAATGCACTACATGTAGTAAAAGTAGGTATTTCTCCTGAAAAATATTTATTTCTATATTATATGTATGTATATGTATACTGGGCCAGACTTGTAAACTGCATTTCATACTAGGGGTCAAGATAGAGTAAATGTGGAAGCCATCATCCAATCTGACCCCACATTCTACTTCTCTCCAACTACTGAAGCACTTCGATTCTGGTCCTTTCTCAGCAAAATGCCCCATGACCTTACCCTCTTCTCTGAATGTTCTTTTCCACTCCTTGTTCAAACTGAAACTAAGAAACACAGGTCTCATAAACATGATATAATTGTGTATGGCAAGGACAGATGTCATTATGTGTGCACCAAGCAGGAAAACTTTTGCTTCCTGACCCTCATTGGACTTAATATAGAGTAACGATGTATTCATTTTTAAAGGGAAAGACAAAATTAAAAATTATGTATGAAAGTCTTCAAACATACAAAATTTTATCTAAAATCAAAGTATAATTTTTCATTTCATTTACTCTTTTGTAAGATGTCATTCTAAGTCATCCTCACTTTCAGCAAGCAAAGTTGTGTTGTCTGCATATCACAGGTTGTTAGTAAGTCTTCTTCCAATCCTGATGCCATGTTCTTCTTCATATAGTACAGCTTCTCAGATTATTTGCTCAGCATACAAGTTGAATAAGTATGGTGAAAGGACACAATTCTGATGCACTCCCTTCCTGATTTTAAACCATGCAGTATTCCCTTGTTCTGTTTGAATGACAGCCTCCTGATCTATGTACAGGTTCCTCATGAGTACAATTAAGTGTTCTAGAATTCCCATTCTTCTCAGTGTTATCCACAATTGGTTATGATCCACACAATCGAATGCCTTTGCATAGTCAATAAAACACAAGTAAACATCTTTCTGGTATTCTTTGCTTTCAGCC
>NW_006921991.1:2810845-2812575 GCF_000298275.1 Orycteropus afer afer | reverse complement strand
AGTAGATTGCCCAACCTTCCTTCCGAGGAGTGGTTGGTGGGTTTGAACCGCCAGCCTTCTGGTTAGCAGTCAAATGCCTTAGGCACTATGCTACCTGAGCTCCCATCACAAGTAATTGATCACAGCCTAATGCACTACCACATTTGATTTCTCAACTGCTACTTCCATGGACATTGATTTGGATCCAAGTAAAATGAAAACCTTGACAACTTCAATCTTTTCTCCATTTATCATGATGTTGCTTATTAGTCCAGTTGTGAGGATTTTTTTTTTTTCTTATGTTGAGGTGTAATCCTTACTGAAGGCTGTAGTGTTTGGTCTTCATCAGTAAGTGCTTCAAGTTCTCTACCCTTTCAGCAAGCAAGGTTGTGTCATCTGCATATTGCAGGTTGTTAATGAGTCTTCCTCCAATCCTGATGATGTTCTTCTTCATTTAGCACAGCTTCTTGGATTATTTGCTCAGCATGCAGATTGAATAAGTATGAAGAAAGGATACTATCCTGATGTGTACCTTTCCTGACTTTAAATCACGCATTATCTTGTTGTTCTGTTCAAATGACTGCCTCTTGGTCTGTGTACAGGTTCTATATGAGCACAATTAGGTGTTCTGGAATTCCTATTCTTCACAATGTTATTCATAATTTGCTATGATCCACACAGTTGAATGCCTTTGCATAGTCAATAAAACACAGGTAAATACCTATCTGATATTCATATATGTCCTATATTATAAGACTGTGATAGTTGAGGTTCTTTGTCAACTTGGTTGGAGCACAATTCTGAGTGGTTTAAGCAGTTGTGATGTGGTTATTCCCATGATGAGATCAGATGTATATATTTTGAGCAGCCAATCCACTGAAAGGAAGTTTCCTTAGGAGTGTGGCCTGCTTCCAATATATATACGGACATCTGGGAAAATTAGAGAATCTACTGTGGATCTGGATCCTGTTGTGCTGCCTACAATTATCTGTGCCTGAACAATCCACCACTCAGCCTGGTGATCTTAGATTCATCATCTGCCATAGTCAACAGCTGGTATACTGCCTGCCAATCTTGAGCTCGTCAGCCACTGTAGCTGCGTGAGTCAGGAAAAGCCTCCAGTTTGATGTTTGATCCAGGAACTTGGGACTTGCTAGCTTCTATTAAGTGTGTGAGCCATTTTCCTAAGATAAATTTCTCTCTATATATATGAATAAGCTTTACTGTTTTTGCTTCTCTAGAGAACCCAGTCTAACACAAGGACATATCCATCATTACAGGAAATTCTACTGAACACCATTACTATAGGATTTTGATGAATGAAGGATGAGAAAAAAAATAAGGTTTCAAGGTAGCTGTGGCCTATGAAAACACCGCAGAGCAAGCTGATTTGTGGGAAATGGATTTTAACAAATGGTTCATGTGGTTATGGTTGGATCACTAATCACTTCAAGAGAAGACAGTAAAAATTGGAATTACAATAGACATCAATACAAAATAGCAATTATAATAATTTTATTCATTAAGAGCTTGCTGTTGACAAGTGCTAGGCTAAGTGCTTTATAGATTATCTGTGATTACAACCCTTGTGTTTGTGTGCCATTGAATAGATTTCTAGTCATAGCAACCCCACATGACAGAAAACAGTCTTGTAGGATTTTCTAGGCTGTAATGTTTATGGGAGCAGATCGCCAGATCTTTTCTCCTGAGGAGTTGCTGATGAGTTCAAACCACTGACTCGTTCAAGTGAG
>NW_006921991.1:2805981-2806704 GCF_000298275.1 Orycteropus afer afer | reverse complement strand
ATATATATATATATATATATATATAAGACAAGAAAGAAAGAAAGAGCCTGGTGAACACAGGGGTGCTGCGATCAATAACTTCTAACCAATTTTCAAATTATTTTTTAATATACATATTCTACTTATTTTGATGGCAATATCCAAGACCAAACATGTATCCATTCACAATTTCTACATGAACAGTTCAGCAACGTTGGTTACCTACTTCACCTTGTATCACCATTCTCACTGTCTCTACCCGTATTGTTTCATCACCATTGATTTGGGCTCTCTTCTCGTGATAGTTGGCTGGACCACAATTCTGTGTGGTTTAAGCAATCATGATGTGGGTTGTTCCAATGATGGGATCAAATGTATATGTTTTGAGCAGCCAATCCATTGAAAGGTAGTTTCCCTAGGGATGTGGCCTGCTTCCAGTATATTTATGGACATCCTGGGAAAAGAGACATTCTTCTGTGGATCAGGATCCTGTTGTGCTGCTTACAACTGTCCATGAGCAAACAATCCACCATTCGGCCTGGAGATCTTGGATTCATCATTTGTTGGAGTCAAACAGTTGGTATACTGCCTGCCAACCTTGAGCTCCTCAGCCCCTACAGCTGTGTGAGTCAGGAAAAGCCTCCAGCTTGATGTTTGATCCAATAACTTGGGACTTGCCAGCTTCTATAAGTGTGTGAGCCATTTTCCTAAGATAAATCTCTCACTCTCTCTCTAAATATATAT
>NW_006921991.1:2800503-2805187 GCF_000298275.1 Orycteropus afer afer | reverse complement strand
TAAGAATGGCCAGACTTTGTCTCATCTACTTTGGTCATGTTGTCAGAAGGGACCATTCCCTGGAGAAGGATGTTGTGCTTGGTAAGGTGGAAGGTCGACAAAAGAGGGGGAGGCCTTAAACGAGATGGATTGACACGGTGGCTGTGACAGTGGGCTCAAGTATAGCAAGGATCATAGAGCTGGTGCAAGATCGGGCGGTGTTTCATTCTACTGTGCATGGGGTCGCTATGAGTCAGAAACGACTCGATGGCACGTAACAACAACAACAACCTGTCACGGCAAAGATTCTTTATTAATTGGGCTAAACTGTTGTTTAGTTCAATTACAGCTTCATGGGATACTTTCAGTTCAAGGTTTAAAGACTCCTTCTGGGCATTAGATTTGGAGTTTCCTCAGGCTCAATGGATCCAGTAAATTTGGTTTCCACGTAAATTTGAAGTTCTGCTCCATACTTTTCCTCCTTTTGATCAGGATCCCATCTGTTGGATTTTTGATCAAAAATTTCAGTAATGATAGCTGGGCACTATCCAAGTCTTCGGTCTTATGGTAATGAAGATAGTGGTTTATGGAGGCAATTAAACCTACAGTTTATTTACTTCTCCAGTTCCTGGGTCCCCTCCTTTCTCCACTATTCCAGGCAAATAGAGACCAATTGTTCTATTTTGGGTGGCTGCTCACTCATATTCTGATATATCACTCAGGTTTCAAAGACCTGGAAGAGGGCAACCCATGGACTAACGTAGGTCATCTGCCTGCATCAAGGTATGATAATTATCCCATTAACTTCCCCCTGGGGGAGACAGATACCATCTCCCTCCAAGACAAGATACAATGGGAAAAAGGTGAGCCCCTGGGTGCTGTTAGAAAGAGGGATCAGATCCTATTGAACTGAGGTGTGATACCACCATTCCATGTCTCTTCTGTTGGTCACCTGGCTTCTGAAGCATCTTCTCCATCATTCTTCTATTCATATCTTATCTCCCTGAGGTGTGGCATCTCTCCCCTCTACTCCATTTCAACTGTTTGCAACAATTGAACTGACTGTCAGATCCAGTAAATGTTTCTCAGGCCTTAACTTTCTAGACATCTTAGTTTCGGTTCCCTCAGAAGCAGAACCCAAGACTCAAAATAACTGGTCTTAAAAAAAGATGAAAGTATATTGATTTCATATGTTAAAACAAAAAAGACCAAAGAGAGTCAGTTTAGGAATGATGTAGTCCCCATGGTGTCTCAATTCTGCTTCCGATGGAACTCAAACTGAGATAATGGGGTAAAAATTCACAGATTATTTTATTTTATTTTATTGTTATTTGGGTGCAAATTTACAAAGGAGATTCATTTTACTCTCAACAGTTCATGCACATTTGGTTTCACAGCCCCGATTACAATCCCAGCAATAAAAAGCTGTGGAGGGTGGAAGCCCTAGGAAGGTTTTTCAAGGAGTTACTATTCCTTCTTGCTATGGAACTCTTACGTGACACCATTGTGCAGCAGCCTCGGAGAAGCTCAGTTCTGAGGAGAATGAGAGAACTTGAAGCTGGGAGGACTACCTCCTCTCTGGGGCTCCCTGGGACACTCTTGGCACATAATCCCCAAACAACCACCACCAGTCTCCTTCTTTCTCAGCGTCTTTCTTCCCCTCTTCCCCTCAGGCCTACTCACTTTGGAGCCCAGCAATCAGCTCTCAGGCTTCCCCAGGGTTTTATTCCACCCTGGCTTGGCCAAGGGCCCAAACTCATAGATTGCTTAGCTGTCAGGGTAAAGAGCTGATGAGCAAAATACCTAAGGTGTTAAGAGTCGATGATAACTTGCTGAGTTAACCACTCCCAGGGGATATTTGCATCTTAATTGGGAACAACCTTGAACTAGTATTTTTCACCATGTGGTTCTCATAGAAAAGGATGGTATCTGAACAGCATCCTAGGGTAGATAGATGAAGCTGCTTGGGACTGAAGGCTACCAGGAATCCTGGCCACTTCAAACTCTACCCTTTAACTCAGACCCCACTGGCTGCTCCAGTGCCGAGGGGGTTCATTAGTTCAGCCACGCTTGGAATCCACACCAGGACACAGGTGGGAAACTGCCCCTTACACCATGGTGACTGCCAATTGACCAGGGGGCCAAGGCAAGAATGAGAATAGTGCTGGAAATTTTTTGAGCATCTTATCAGGAAAATTTCCAAAACGACATAAAAGTAGAGGATACAGGTAACTTCTCTATATTCTTCACCCAGATTCAACAACTACTATTATTCTGCCATTCTCTTATATCAAGTATGTCTCCCTGCTTTTTGTTATTTTAATTTTTTGCTAGAGTTTTCTCTGAAGAAAAGCCCAGATATCATTTCACTTCACTTCAGCATGAATCTTGAAAGAGAGAGAGAGAGAAAGGAAAAATCAGCAATGGTGATCCTTTTATTAAAATATTGGTATTTTGTTCATAGACTTTTTGCATTAATTTTGATTTAAAAAAAATTGAACTGATCACAATTAACAAAATTAATAACAATTCCTAAATATCACATCTCAGTTTATAGTCAAATTTGGTAAAAGAGAGGAGTGATTTTTTAATGGTAGGAGCTTTGCAAAACATTAAGGCCAACAGATTTGTAGGAGTAATTGAAGGAGGAGGGATCACTCTCTTAGAGCCTCTCAGAACATCTGGTTGACCCAAACTAAGATGATGGAGTCTTATTAAGCTGAAAAACAAAAGAAACCATCTTCGTATGCTTCATCAGTTCAATAAAAAGGAAAGGTGCTCATCTTAGTTTCACCCTGTGCAGCTTCTAATCACAGAATTGCATAACATACTGGGGGGCAGGCATTACTTCTGCCCACCTCAAAGAGCTCATTCTGGTGTCTCCCTGAAACCATGTGAATAAAAGACTCCTTGGACCTTCTAAGAGGGAACATTACAACGTTCACTTCTTGTTCTTTAAATGAAAGACTCAAGGGGAAAAATTATGACTATCTGTACATTTGAACATGAGCCTGGATTTGTTATTAACTTTCTAAATGATCTGGCCACAGTCTGCTGAATTTGGTAGAACTGCCAAAGATAAAACAGCTTCTCCTGCTCAACTGGAACTAAGGGAAAGTGGTTTGGGACATAGAGTGGCAAGTCAGAAAGATAAGATCACCACAACTCCTACCACTTTGTCTCAAAGAGCTTTTGCTTTCATCTTGTCTGGTAGAACTTCTCGGCAAATGAGCACTTTCTCGTTCTAGCTAACATTAGTGAGGTTGCCCTACATCCAGGCTCCAGTCTTAGGACTCTGTATGTCTCAGCTCATTTAATCATCACAACAACCCTATGAAGTAAGTACAATTATTATGCTCACTTTCATAAATGAGAAAACCAAAATACAGTAAGTCCCTGGCTTAGGAACATCCGAATTATGGACAACTCGTACTTGCCCTTTAATGTTACATCAATTTGTCCTCGCTTTGAAATGATTGAACCAACCCTTACTTGCAACTAATTCTTTATCACAATCACCTTCACTTGTTACATGTGCAGCTTTTAAATCACTTCAAAGGCTTTGAGCTTTTTCTTACATGAACCAAATCAACCCAAATCCACTGCTATTGAGTCAGTTCTGACTCATAATGACCCTATTGGACAGAGTAGAACTGCCCCATAGGGCTTCCAAGATTATAAATCTGTACAGAAACAGACTTGCCACATCTTTCTCCAGATGATAGGTTCAAATTGCCGACCTTTTTAGTTAGTAGCCAAATGCCTAACTGCACCACCAGCGCTCCTTTCTTATGCTCAAATAAGCTAAATAAGAACCTTACGCACTTGTTGCAACTTACCTCCAAATTCGACTTAAAGACACACTTAGGAACGGATCTTGTTTGTAACCAGGGGTGTGCCTATATGGAGAAGTTAAGGCATAACTTGCATGAGATGATGCAGCTAGTAATTGCAAGAGGCAGGGTTGCACTCATAACTGCTTATGGGATTATGGGATGATAATGCCCTAATTTTCATACACATGGTCTTGTCTGAACCCAGGGCTTCCAACTGCTTAGCTCTATTCTAGCACTTTTGACATTGTCCTATTTAATCTCGATTTACTGGCCTTTCTAAAAATTAAATAGAACCACGCTGAGCCATATTGGAGCCCAAGGCAAAAGGAAAAATCAGCAATGGTGATCCTGTCTTTATTTAAAGTATTGATATTTTGTTCATCATGGATTTTTGCATTAATTTTTATCTTTTAAAAAATACTGAATTTTGAGTACTGATTGTTTTGGTGCTCCCTTAAGTTTTGCACCTGAGGTGGGTCCCCCACTTGCCTCACCCTATCTGGCCCTGTGTACATTTAAATAAATGACTGTATTTACATACTGATAGCTACATTTAAAAAACAATGATCATGATTTGGGTGAAAGTTTCCAGAGGAAATTCATTTTCCATACAGCAGTTCATACATATTTTGTTTCATGACATTGACTACAATTCCTCACAATGTAAGTAAGAGCTCTCTTCCCACTTCCTCCCTGTAGTTACCCTTTCCCTGTGTCCTTCTTTCCTATGCATTTCTGCCCCCTGAGGCATCTGCCTGTGCAAACACTGCTCTTCTGATCTCCCATGATTTATCATTCTAAGGAGTGTATCTACCTGATGTAAATGTTCACCCTATATGCCTGTCTATTGTTTGGCTGGAAGCCACAGG
>NW_006921991.1:2795986-2800403 GCF_000298275.1 Orycteropus afer afer | reverse complement strand
GTCGGGGCCGACTCGACGGCACATAACAACAACAACAACAGCTCCAAGGAGAGAAAGACTATCTGCTTCCCTAAAGACTACAGGCAAGAAAAGAAAACCCTACGGGGCAGTTCTACTCTGTCACAAGGGGTCACTGTGAGTTGTAATTGGCCCCACCGCACTCAAAAACAAGTGGCAAGTAGAGCCAGGGAATGAAAATTACAAAAATCTTCTTCAGATGATTCTGATATACAGGTTTTCCCCTCTTTTAAAAAGTTCACTTTATGCCATTTCACTTTTACAAAAAAATCTACATTAATACCTGTTTTCCCTCACTGAAAAAATCCAAAGAAGATTTTCGCTTTTACAAAAAAAGGGGGAAAGACAGGCAAAACTAGTGGTCTGCGTTTATCTTGCAGTGAGTGTTAAAAGAGGCAGCACGCTAGGAGACCGCTGTCACCAAGTTCCTTCCCTGGGAAGCCACCATGAGCATCAGGCCACCATAACTTTGCACCATGTCTGTGAACACTATATGTGAGTGTTATTTTAGATTTTATGTGTAATTTGGTATGGCTCAGTCAGTTATTTGTTGGGTCTGGGAAGGCGCAAAAATTTTTCCAATATAAATTAATGGTGTTTCTTTGCTTTATGCCATTTCACCTTGTGAAAGGTTTCACAGGAATGCTCTACTTTGCGACAGTGGGGGAAACCTGTACATGCTCTAGTTTTTAACATAGTACCATACCATGAAAGGATGGGCAGCGAAGTTGGAATTCAATTAAAAGATAGTCAATTTGACTCACAGTGAAACTCCTTGGGTTTCTGAGGCTGTATCTCTATGAAAGTAGATTGCCCAATCTTCCTTCTGAGGAGTGGCTGGTGGATTTGAACCGCCAGCCTTCTGGTTAACAGTCAAGTGCCTTAGGCACTACGCTAATTGTTCTGAAGATAGTCACTAAATCAAATGAACTAAATCTTAAAAAAGAACATTTATATAATACATAGGGCATAATAATTGTTTGAGTTTTATGATCCCAGATTATGTTAGAAAAGATAGGAATGTGTGGGGAGTAAAAACAAAATGAAACAAAACAAACGAGAAACCTACTTAATTGTTAGCTGGATAACATACAAAATTATTTTTTTCCTCATAATTCTGACAACTAGAGAAATATAGGTGCAGAGACACATTTAGTAAACTGTAAAGGAAGCACTATTAGAATGAAGAGCTGCCTTACAAATTACCACTGAAGAAAAGAAGTCAAAAACACTGTGCAAATGACAAGGGCAAAAAAAAAAAAAAGTCAAAAATAGCAAGGAAGCCTCAAAGTTAGAGTATGAAAAAGATGCGGGAAGCAGAATTGAAGACATTAGTTATGCTGATTATAAGTGTGTCACACTTCTGTAATAAAAGACAGAGATGCTGACATGGAGCTAAAAACAAACAAAATGGGATTATGCTCTGCTTGTAAAAAAGACAACCCCAAACAAAATTACACCAAAAGGTTAAAATTAAAAAGATGAATAAAGACATATCAACCAAATGCAAGAAAAAGAAAGTGCACATAGCGATGTTATTGAACAGAGGAGTCAATGCAGAAATATTGTCAAAATGAGTATTTATCAAATACTGGAGTCAGGGAGGACTTTACAAGGTTAAAACAATGAAAAACTTCTCAAAGCTCTTTCGCAAGGAAAAAAAGTTCACTAGACTTAACTGTATAAAACTGTAAAACTTTTGCATCACCAAAAGCACCATGATCAGTTTGAAAAGGTAAACAAGCTGAGAAAAAGCATTTTTATGAAATGTAACAAAGGATTAATAACTTTAATACAAAATGAGTTTATGCAAATCCCTCAGAAAACTATTACTGCATAGATAGACAATTCAGAAAGAAGGAAACTGAAAAGAAGAAAAAAAAAGTCCAGTCTCATCAATCTAAATGAAGGAAATTAGGTTAGCAATGAGATAACTCTTTTTCTCACACATTAACCATTTTAAAAACCCTGGCAAGAAAGCTGATGGAAGGATAAATTGGTATCTTGTTATCTGGAGATGATTCCAAAGCTTTTAAAATATTCATTCCTTTTGAAACAAGAATTCTACTTCTGGGAATCAAGCCTACCAACAAAATCAGAACTGCCAGACTGAGATTTATGAACAAAGATATTCAGGAAAATATTATTTATGATAATGTTGAGAGAGCCAGAGTAGTAGGTGATTGTGGAAAATTTAAGAAAAGTGTGGTATATCCATACGTGAGGAATTTCATTAAAATAAAGAAATGCTATATGATAAATGGAGAAAAGATTGAAGTTGTCAGAGATTTCGTTTTAGTTGGATCCAAAAATCAACTCCCATGGAACCAGCAGTCAAGAAATCAGATGTCATATTGCACTGTGCACATCTGGTGCAAAAGATCGCTTTAAAGTGTTGAAGAGCAAAGATGTCACTTTGAAGTCTAAGGTGTACCTGACCCAAGCCATGGTATTTTCAATCACCTCATATGCATGTGAAAGATGGACAATGAACAATAAAGACCGAAGAAGAGTTGATGCCTATGAGTTATGAATACTGAAAGTACCAGGGACTGCCAGAAGAATGAACAAATCTGTCCTAGACAAAGTGCAGACAGAAATCTCCTTGGAAGTGAGAATGGCCAGACTTCATCTCACCTACTTTGGTCATGTTGTTAGAAGGGACCATTCCCTGGAGAAGGATATCATGCTTGGTAAAGTAGAGAGTCAGCAAAAAAGGGGAAGGCCCTGAAAGAGATGGATTGACTCAGTGACTGCAATGATTGGCTCAAGTATAGCAAGGATTGTGAGGCTGGCACAGGACTGGGCAGTGTTTTGTTCTGTTGTACATAGGGTCACTATGAGTCAGAGCCGACTTGACAGCATCGAACAACAACACAGGGTATAATGTTAAATAAGAAGAGAAAGGAAAAAAAATGGAACATCGAATTCTATACACCAGATACTAAATTATATACACAGTATCTGTCAACTAAATGAAAAATACATAGAAAAAATATTAGAAGGAATTATGTCAAGAAGTTAATAGAGTTTGCCTTTGGTAATAGGATGAAGAGATTGTGGTTGCTTTATCTGCATCGGTATACTTTTCGGTACTTTCTCAATTTACTACATTGAGTCAAACCAAAATAAAACCAAACCTATTGCTATGAGTTGATTCCGACTTACAGAGACCCTATAGGGAGCTCTGGTAGCGTCGTGCCTAAGGTGTTTGACTGCTAACCAGAAAACTGGCGGTTCAAACCCACCAGCCACTCCTCGGAGGGAGAGATACTGCCCCACAAACCCAAGGAGGGGTCGTTATGAGTTGCATTCGACTGGATGGCAGTGAGTAGGGCGGAGTAGAATTCCTCCATAGGGTTTCCAATGCTGTTATCATTACAGAAGTATACTGCCTCTTTCTCCCGTGGATGGGCTGGTGGGTTGGAAGTGCAGGCATTTTGGCTAACAGCCCAGTTTCTATAACCACTATGCCACCAGAGCTCCTCCTACATTGAGCACTGGCTACTTTTATAGCCAGGAAAAAAAAAAAAAAAGAAAAGAGAGAGAGAAAAAACTCATTCTCACTCTATGAAATCTTTAGTTACAGCCCTTGTTTGTTAATCTGGTTTCTTGGCTGCAGAAACTGCTTGTGACTATCTTGAGCCAAAGTTAGTCTGTTGCAAAAATTTGGAGTACAAAAAGAAGGCTCAAAAGAGACTGGTGAGGGGACATCAAGCTCAAATGGCATAACATACTACACAAAAACATTGTTCCAAATCCTACTTTGGCAAGTAGTGTCTGGGATCTTAAAAGCTTGCAAGCGGCCATCTAGATGCAACGATGGGTCTCTCCTCATCCACAGCAAAGAAAAATGAAGAAAACCAAAGACACATGGAAACAATTAGTCCAAGGGACTGGTATACCATACGATCCTCAGCCTATATGAATGACTATGAGACCAGAAGAACTAGATGGTATCTGGATACCACTGTCAACTACTCAGAGGGGGATCTATCTAGGAGATCCTGGATAGAGTAGGAGAACAATGTGGAACAAAACTCAAAATCATCAAAAATAAAAGGGGGGGACACCAGGTTTGCTGGTCTGATAGAGCCTGATGGAACCACTGAGACTATGGACCCTAGCTGCCCTTCAAGTCTGGAATTGAACCCACTCCTGTGGGTTCAAACAAAAGACAGGCATATGAGCTGAAAATATACATTAGGTTGATATACTCCTTGGAGAGAACAATCATGGAGGAATAGAAGGGCTGTGTATGCACAGGGAGACAGCTTGGGGGGGCAGGAGTGCATGGAGGGAAGGACACAGGGAAGAAGTAACTGTGGGGAGGAAGTGGGAGGGGAGCTGTTGCGTTGTAGGAAATTGCAGTTAATGTCAGGAGACAAAGTGAATGTGA
>NW_006921991.1:2786688-2788791 GCF_000298275.1 Orycteropus afer afer | reverse complement strand
AAGTCTGGCCATTCTCACTTCCAAGGAGCATTTTGTCTGTACTTCTTCCAGGACAGATCTGTTAGTTCTTCTGGAAGTCCATGGCATTTTCAGTATTCTTCACCAATACCACAATGCAAAGTCATCAACTCTTTTTTGGTCTTCCATATTCATTATCCAGCTTTGACATGCATATGAGGTAGTTGAAAATACCATGATGTGAGTCAGGTGTACCTTAGTCTTCAAAGTGACATCTTCACTCTTCAGCACTTTAAAGACCTCTTTTGCAGCAGATTTGCCTAATGCGATACGTTGTTTGATTTCTCAACTGCTGCTTCCATGGGCATTGACTGTGGATCCAAGTAAAAGAAAATCCTTAACAACCTCAATCTTTTCTCCATTTATCATGATGTTCTTTATTAGTCCACTTGTGTTGTTTATGTTGAGGTGTAATCCATACTGAAGTCTGTAGTCTTTGATCTTCATCAGTAAGTGCTTCAGGACGTCTTCACTTTCAGCAAGCAAGGTTGTGTCATCTGCATATTAATGAGCTATTAATGAATCTTCCTCCAGTCCTGATGTCATATTTTTCTTCATTTAGTTCAGCTCCTCAGATTATTTGCTCAGCCTATAAATTGAATAAGTATAGTGAAAAGATATAATCCTGACACACACTTTTCCTGATTTTAAACCATGCAGTATTCCCTTGTTCTGTTTGAATGACTGCCTTTTGGTCTATGTACAGGTTCTGCATGAGCATAATTAAGTATTCTAGATTTCCCATTCTTCACAATATTATCCATAATTTTTTATGATCCACATAGCCAAATGCCTTTGCATTATCAGCTACTTACATATACATAGTGATGTTGAAAAATTAGACTTTATGGTCAACATTTCAAATAGTTTCTAATCATTAATTTATGCAACACTTATTCACTACCTACTATGGAGTTTTTTCTTTTTTAATGCAACCGCCAAAGGGCCATAAGATGACCCCCAAACACCAGTAATCAACTTCTTTGTTAGATTAGCTTCTGAATGAACCAGCATTAAATGAAAGGACCAATTAAAAAAAAAACAGAGCATAGTTACTTCTCTCAACAAATTAAGGAAAAGACAAATACACCAACACACATTAAATCAACCAAGTTTAAAGTTGGATGAGACGTTGTTTCTGGGAAATTCTTTGTGTTTGCATGACTCATCTGAGGTTGATTATCTCTGTTACTTCAAGAAGCAGATTGTTAATGAGGCCACAGCCATTAACCAATCCTCTTGACAAGCCTCTCAAAGAGTATGTCCTGCTAACAATGACTCATTCATTAAACAAATGTGCACTGAACACTGACCATGTACTAGGTAGTGTGTGAGGTGCTGGGAATGCTAAGAGGTAGAGTCAGGGTTCTGTTTTCCAGTGGCGTTGGGGCGTGAGAAGGTCAATAGGCAAGAGTTAGAAGACATGCACAGGTCTACCAGAAGGGATCACAGAAGGCTTCTCAGAGGGGCCAGTTTGTAGCTGGGGTTTGAAAGGTTCCAATAGAGAGCTATTTCCTACTTGAAATCTTGCAAAACAAAACAGAGAAGTTGGCAGTGAGAAACCCTGCTCTTATTTTTTTTCCCTGATACAACTTATAGTGGAGATTGTGACAAACCTTCCAACAAGGGGACATCCCAAGGCTTAACCGCAGCATTGGACTGACCTACCCACCCAGCATGCTTGGACTGGGGAAGACCTTGACCACTGCAGGGACAAAGCCTGCCCCTAGAGCAGTGGAAGAGAATGGTAGCTTCCTGGGGGCAGCTTGCACCCAAAAAGGAGGGACTGGATCATGCATACTGGTGTGATGTAAGTGTGTATGCATGTGTAAGAGAACTTTAATCTAGACCCTAGAGGTGGTTACTTAGGAGTTGAAAGACCTAATCATAACAAATTATGGGTAGTATTGAGAAGAATGGGAATTTCAGAGCACTTAATTGTGCTCATGAGGAACCTGTACATGGACCAGGAGGGTGTCTTTGAACAGAACAAGAGGATATTGCATGGTTTAAAATCAGGAAGGGAGTGTTTCAGGGTTGTATCCTTTCACCATAGTTATTCAATCTGTATGCTGAGAAAATAAT
>NW_006921991.1:2782175-2786098 GCF_000298275.1 Orycteropus afer afer | reverse complement strand
GGGACCATTCCCTGGAGAAGGATGTCACACTTGGTAAAGTGGAGGGTCAACAGAAAAGAGGAAGGCCCTCAATAAGATAGATTGACACAGAAGAGTTGTTAATAAACATGGTAGAAATAATTTTTCATTGGTGACGTCAAGTCTTTGAAAACTCTATGGAGCACAATTTCACTCTGACACACATGGGATTGCCATGAGTTGGAGTCAATTCAATGGTAAGTGGGTTTTTTGGGAAGGATAAAGATTTTATTGACCCAATGGCCTTTGCACAAATGAGGTATAAGAATCTGGCAAGTTCAGCAGTCTATTTTTGGATCCATACCCTCAAGTCTAAAGCCTCATTGTGCCTGTGTACTCCAAGCCATGGACGACTTGGTTGCCAGGGTCGGTTGATCCCATCATCAGAATTTTGTTGCATTCATCTTGGAGCAAAACTTTCTTGGAGTGTTGGCATGCCTAAGGACAGAGAGCAGGGCCCTCTTCCGGCTCCCAAGAACAGAGTGCATGAACATTAGTGATTCCATCTTAATGGAATGAAACACTACCCATCCTTATGCCATCCCCATGATTGGCTGGGGATCAGACCATTGTGATCCATAGGGTTTTCAGTGGCCGATTTCTGGAAGTAGATCACCAGGCCTTTCTTCCTAGTCCATCTTCATCTGGGAGTTCTACTGAAACCAATAAATGGCAAATTTATAGTAGAAACTATAGGTAGTAGATTGTGTTTTCTAAGATGACTACCACAAATACAAATTCAGAAGTGTAAAATCCTTCTCTCTGGCTGGGTATATATATAGAGAAACTACCAACTCTCACTGCCATCAAGTCACTTCTGACTCATAGTGACCTAACAGGATAGAGTAGAAATGCCCCATAGAGTTTCCAAGGCTGTAAATCTTTACAGAAGCAGAGTGCCTTATCTTTCTCCCATGGAGTGGCTAGTGGGTTCAAACTGATGAGCTCTTGGCTAGGAGCTGGATGCTTTAGACACTGCACCACCAGAGCTCCTTATGTAGAAACCAGGAGTGTCTTAATATATGTTTCATATGTTCAGTAGATGGTTAACCTCTACTTAGACAGTGGCTGAAATGTGGTAGTTTTTCAATAAATACTCTATGAGTGAATGCAGAGCTAAAGCTAGAAGAAGCATTATGTCTATGTGTAGTTATCTATTGCCGGCTTATCAAATTATCCCCAAATTTAGCATTATAAAACAATAAGCATTTATTATTACACAGTTCTAGGGGTGAGAATCAGGGGACAGCTTGGCTGGCTGGTTCTGACTCAGGGTCTCTCATAAGGCTACAATAAAGGTGCCATCTTGAAGGTCAAAACTACAATCATTTGAGGCTTTCCTGAGGTTAAAGGGTCCACTTTCAAACCTAGTCATGTGGTCATTGGCTGGAGGCCTCAGTTCCTTGTTATATAGTCCTCTCCATAGGACTACTCACAATATGGCAGGTGGCTTCCTCCAGAGTGAATGATGGCAGAGAGAGAGAGACAGAGAGTGAGAGAGATTGAGAGAGAGACTGCAAGCCTTTTATGTCTCTAGGCAAACACCATCAGTTGTGCCTTGTTCTGTTCGTCAGAAGGGAGTCACTCCAGCCATCACTCCAGGGGAAGCGATTACACAGGACCTCAGGAGACTGGAATCATTGGGCCCCATTCTGGAGACTGTCTACTATATCTTGTGAATTGTTAACTGACTCTGTAAATAGCAGCCCCCCTCCCCTCCAGATGCTCAGACAAATGTGTTCTTTGCTATGGAAGCGCTGTAAATTATTTATCAGCCTTTCACTCATAGTTTTGCAAACATAGTAACACTATCGCTTCTTTGCTCTTTAAATGCAAAGGGCACCCCAGCAGATGAATGGACAGTAATAACAGCTACTTTTGCACGGCAAGGATTCCAGGCAGGTTTTGAGGAGTGAGTGACTTCAGGTGGTTGTTCGTGAGTTTTGAAGCACAAGATTTTTTCTTGACTAGAATGAAGGTTAGGTTTGCTTTTCTCAGCCCTATCTCCACTAACCCAGCAAAACAGGATACCAGGTTGAGCAAAAATAAAGAGTAATTGACTCTCATGGAGTTCCTGGGTGGTGCTAATGGTTAATGCACTCAGCTGCTGACCAAAAGGTTGGGGGTTTGAGTCCACCCAGAGGGGCCTGAAAAGAAAGGCCTGGTGACCTGCTTGGAAAAATCAGCCATTGAAAACCATGTGGAGCACAGTTCTGCTCTGACACACATGGGGTCACCAGGACTGGGAGCTGACACGATGGTCTGTTTCATTTAAATCTTGGTTCTAAGATGACCTGTGATAAGACAAACAAAGTCTCACTATAATGATAGGATTCTCCCCATAAAAGTGGTCAGTGTTTTGCAAAGAACAAAACGTGGATTTGCTTCAGTGGGGAAAAAAAAAATTTTCTTTTCTTGGTTTTAAAGCATATACCCTTTCTTTTGCATATAACATTTCAAGTAAGAAAAAGTAGATGCTTCGTTTGATAATGAATACACTGAATAGGGGTTTGGGCTCAGTGTTTTCAAAGCAAAATGGTCTCCTGTATTTTCAAGTTGGTAAGCCCACATGGTCACTTGATGAATTAAAGATATGGACTCTTTGTCTATTTTTAGCCCATTATTTCTGCAGCCTCAGCCGATGGCTGTGCAACTTCATTCCTTGGGGTGAGTCTTTTCGTGCCAATTGCAGATAAAGCCTCAGAATAAGCAATGAAACATTCATGGGGAGTATACTTGATAAAGTGGAGAGAACGATTTTTCCGCTTACAGAACATTTTAACAAAACTCTCCCAATAGACCACAACCCATCTGTCAGTTTGTTGTACTGTGGTTGCTTGCATGTTGCTGTGCCACCAGTATGTCAAATACCAGCAGGGTCACCTGTGGTGGGCGGCTTTCAGTGGAGCTTCCAGTCTAAGACAGACTAAGAAGGAAGGCCTGGCAATCGACTTCTGAAAATTAATTAATGAAAACCTTACGGATCATAACAGAGCACTATCAGACTCGCTTGCTTTGGGCACATCATCAGGAGAGATCAATTGCTAGAGGAAGACATTATATTTGGTGATGAGGGAGATCCTCGGTGAGGTGGACAGGCACAATAGCTGCAACAATGGGTTCAAATATGCAGGTGATCATGAGGATGACACAGGACCAGACACCATTCAGTTCTGCTTTACATAGGGTCACCATGAGTCAGAATCGACTGTCAACCTACCTATCTATCCCAACAGAGAAATGGAATTTGTCCACTTAGTATCAAACAAATAGAGAAGACTTAAAAGAAACGTGATCCAATGATGTTGTGGCTATGAACATCTTCACACAGGCTTTTCCCAAAAATGGTTTTGCACAGTGGCTGCCAGCCTGGTCTAGAAGTTTTATATCAGCCTCCCTGGATCACGTCTACCCTTGGCAGGCAGAAGCTGAGTCTGCTCTAGCTGAAATTTGGTCGACACTGTACCTCTAAGAACAAATTCATCTTGCTCCTTAGAGTTTTGTATCACCTTGGCAACGTCTATGGGGCTGGTAACCTTAGCTAATAAAAATGCTTTTAAATCATTTCTGTGTAAGAATTAGATGAAGATTTTCCCTTTGAAGTCTGCCTCTAGTCGGAATTTTAGCTATCACTTAACAAACTCAAACTCTGCCTTTGTGCTCATATTCAGGGCCACGTGGCCACAGGGTCTATTAAATTTTTACTTCAAGGCTGGGTTAGTGGACAGGAGCAAACTTATCAACACCATTACATCTTTAGAGAATGGTGATTTTATCAGGGAGCAATTTCTCCTTTCCATAACTAGCTCTCTTTTCTTTCAGATGTTTGAATAGCAGTTTATGCTGGCCCAGATAGTACTTCTCAAACATTAATGGGCATAGGAATCCCTTGGGGTTCTTGTTAA
>NW_006921991.1:2777709-2782075 GCF_000298275.1 Orycteropus afer afer | reverse complement strand
TGCTGATGTTGCTGGGCTCAGACCAACTTTGAGTGGCAAGGTCTTAGAAGCCACCCAATGATGACTAGTGACAGAAATGGATTTGCTTTAGTAGAAACCTAAGTTATTCCTCTTAGGTGAGCTGTCCTAGCGTTGAGAAACAACAACTTCTCACCTAAAGAATCTCTCTCTCTCATTCTCTCTCTCTCTCTCTCTCTCTGTGTGTGTGTGTGTGTGTGTATGAGAGAGAGAGAGAGACAGACAGACAGACAGACAGACACAGACAGATGCTCTCCATCAGTCTCAGGGAAAACTCTTAAAGTTCCTTTAGTTAAATAGATTTGAATAAAGAAAATATTGCTTGGACCACTTAAAATCAATGACCCATTCCTTGTTTCTAATGACTGTAGTAAGTAATGGAAATTGGGTGGGCATTTTTAGCAATTGTTTTTTCTCTTTAAAACGTCAGTACATTAGCTGTGGTTTATTTGCTTCATTTGAAATGACCTCTGATGCTGCTCAGGAAACACTCTCAGGCTACTTTAAGCGAATTAATCATGTTGAATTAGCGACTGGTTTCTAAAAGCCTTTGTAATGCAGACACATTCTCAAGGACTTTCAGTGTCATTTCATCAACCCCCCTCCCCCACCCCCATCTCTCTCTCTTGAGTAATTGGTCCAGGTCCTACAGATTCCAGAAAGCTTCCCAACCTCGTTGACTAGTGCTATTAATTGGAAGTAGTAAGATGGTTGCTGTTGTTAGCGACCATCGAGTCAGCTCTGATACGTGGTGAGCTCATGTATGAAAGAACATGTTGCCCGGTCCTGTGCCATCTCCATGATTGTGGGTATATCTGAGGTCATGTTGCAGTCATATCATTGAGGCTTTCCCGCATTTCTGCTGACCCTCTGCTTTACCAGCTATGGGGCCCTTTTCTGGTGATTGGTCTTTCCTGATGACATATCCAAAGTAAGTGAGCCGAAGTCGTATCATCCTCTCTTCTAAGGAACATTCTTGCTGTACTTCCTCCAAGCAATATGCAGGAGCCCTATTTCTTTAAGGATCTTCCAATTAGCTTCAAGAAACAAATTGGTGAAGACATAGTGAGCATGGAGATCAGCTGTCAGAGAACTAGCAGACTGTAAAATTCCCAGTACTCTCACCAGAGAGCTGCAGGCAAGCCCAGAGAATGGGCCACATTTCTTTTGACACCATTATTTAGTTTAGCAGAACATGTTCCCTTTTCAGTCTTTCTTATCACTTGAGAATGTGGGGTCTGTGGAGAGAAAATCAAGTGATTCCCACTGAATCTCTCTCTTGGGTTGCATTTACTTACCTGGATCTTGTCAGAACAAATAGTCAGGCTAGAAATAATGCAATTTCACCATCTTTCTCTAAGTTACTCCAATGTCTTGGTGGGTCTAGAATGTTCCCACCCACCCACCCATTACTCTAATAAGGAAGAAGGAATCCCTGGGTGGTGCAAACAGCTAACACACTTGGCTGCTCACTAAAAGGTTGGAGGTTTGAGCCCACCTAGAGGTGCCTCAGATGAAAAGCCTGCAAATCTCCTTCTGCAAAACCAGCCATTGAAAACCCTGTGGAGCACAGTTTTCTGACACAGAAGGAGTCGCCATGAGTTGGAGCCAACTCAATATCAATTCATTTTTTGTTTTAAATAAGATAGGGAGATTTGTAGATGACTTTCTTTGAGTTGTAGGGAGCTCTGGTGGCATAGTGCCTAAGGTACTTGACTGCTAACCAGAAGGCTGTTGGTTCAAACCCACTAGTCACTCCACAGAAGGAAGACTGGGCAATCTACTTCTATAAAGATTTACTGCCTTGGAAACCCAGTAGAGGTCGCTATTAGTCAGAATCAACTCAATAGCAGTGAATTTGGTTTTTTCTGTTTTGTTTTGTTTGAGTTGTAAGAGATCTGGTGGTGCAGTGGTTAGAGCATTCAGCTGCTAATCAAAAGGTTGGTTTCAAACCCACCAGCCACTCCTTGGGTGAAAGATGAGGCAGTCTGCTTTCGTAAAGATTTACAGACTTGGAAACCCAGTGGAAGTCTTCGTGACATCGGGATAAAGTTGATGATAGTGAGTTTGGTTTGGTATCATACACAGTTTTAGAAATCCATAAATTGAAAGTAAAATCCAGGGGGTATAGTGCTAGCGTGTTGTTGTTGGGTGCCATGCAGTCAATTCCAACTCACGGCAATCCCAGGTGACAGAGTAGAACAGCCCCATAGGGTTTTCTAGGCTGTAATCTTTATGGGAGCAGATCAGAGCAGCTGGTTTGGTCTGAATACCAACTTTTGTTAGTAACCAAGCACTTAGCCATTGCACTACCAGGGCTTCTTAGTACTAGTGTAGTTTGCAGCAATTATTATATTTCTTTGGCATGGGGCATTCAATGTTTCAAAGCTTTATTCAATACTTATGTTGTCAAATAAGCCCTCATGAGTTGGGGAGTGGCTGATGGGTTCAAATCACCTACCTTTTGGTTAGCAGCCAAGTCCCTTAACCACAATACCACTAGAGCTCCTTCCTATAGGGTACAAACCAAAAAACAAACAAAGAAAGAAACAAAAACTCACTGCCATCGAGTCAATTTGACTCATAGTGACCCCTCCTTGGGTTTCCGAGGTGGTATGTCTATGGAAGTAGATTGCCCAATCTTCCTTCCAAGGAGTGGCTGGTGAGTTTGAACCACCAGCCTTCTGGTTAGCAGTCAATTGCCTTAGGCACTATGCCACCCCAGAACTCCCTATATGGTACAGGTCAACTAATATTAAGGTTAGTATTAAGTTAACTGCCCTGAATAAGAAGTTCTAAGAACTTCAAGGGGGATCTAAGACAAGGTTTCTGCCCTCAGAGGCTTGGCAATTGATATTGGAAGACCAAGTGTCTGCAGTTCACTATGAGGACAGAATGAGATGCTCCAGTCAGAACAATGAAATATCAGCTGAGGGGTCTCTACTTTTAGAACTAAGGTTCACATCTTAGAAAATTCTGGTTCATTCTACAATGGCCAGAAAAGTCGTTTTATTTTCTGTTTTTACTTTTGTTCAATTTTGCTATCCTAGTCTTCTTGTTGTTGCTGTTATGTGCTGTCCTAGTCTAGTCTAAATTATTACTTTTCCTTATTGTGCTTTTAAAAAAATTCATCCAACAAGTATTGACTGAGAGCATATTGTATGTGCCAACAATGGTGTACTCTAGTCACGATTTCATACACTAGTCCAGAGCCTTTCAGAGAGATGATAGTTGCCATCTAGTTGGCCTCAATTCATGGCAACAATGGAAAGAAACAGTGCTCGTCCCTGTGCCAGCCCCATGGTGGGTGACAGATCAGACTGCTGTGATTCATGGGGTTTTCATTGGCTGATCTTCAGAAGTAGGTCGTCTGGGCTCTCTTCCTAGTCAGCGTTAGTCTGGAAGCTCTGTTGAAACCTGCTCAGCATCACAGCAAAACACGAGCCTCCACTGACAGACTAGTAGTGGCTGCTCATGAGGTGCATTGACCAGGAATGGAAGCCAGGTCTCCTGCATGGAAGGCGAGAATGCTACCACTGAGCCACCAACGTCTCCTTATTCAAATAAGTCAATAAAGACAAAAATCTTTCACTCTTCAATTGGGCATATCCACACACACCAATTTTAAACTGCAGGGTTAGTTTTAAATACAGACATCAAGTATGCTGATAAAGAAATCTGAATTATGAGTAGATATGCATGCTCAGAAACTTCTTGTTGTCTGAATGTTCGTCATTTGATTGAGGTTCGTTTCATTTTTATACTATTAGTAGCTACCAGAAGAAAGTAGAATCAGGAGCACAGTAATAATTTCCCATGTTGCTGTATGCTGAAGGCAAGATCACCAGCAGCCAAAGAGATGGAGCCATTTTGTGTCCAACTATAGGAAGGCTGGGCAATCTACCTCCACAGTGATAGCACCTTGGAAAACCAAGGAGGGGTCGCTATGAGTTATGAGTCAGGTCCAACTCCATGGCAGTGAGTTTGGTGTTTATAGCACACTCAAGGACCCCTTGTGGCACAATGGTTAAGCACTTAATTGTTAACTGAAAGGTTGGCAGTTCAAACCCACTCTGTGGCTCTGTGGGAGAAAGACCTGGCCATCTGCTCCCATAAAAACTTATGGCCAATAAAACCCTACAGGGCAGTTCTACTCTGTCACATGCGGTCTATGAGTCATTATCAAGTCCAGGGCACCTAACAACAACATAGCACCCTCAACCTTTGACATTAAAATCTTTCTGTGAACCAAGAAACATAGAAATGGTACAACCATTGTGGCAAATGGTATGGCGTTTCCTTAAAAAACTGAAAATAGAAATACCATTTGACCCAGCAATTCCATTAC
>NW_006921991.1:2773040-2776274 GCF_000298275.1 Orycteropus afer afer | reverse complement strand
GGTTACTGGGCAGGGAGGGGAGGAGACTGGGTTAGGGTTGGGCGTGGTAAATGGAGAGTGAAACTAAATGTACAAAAAAAGAAAAGAAATGTAGGCTTAAACCCCAGGGCTTTGCCCTGATCTCTCTGAAAAGTGCTGAAGGACATGTTGAGTTAATTGTTCAGAAAAGTTCAAAATAGAAATAAATGCTTGATGAGCATATCAGAATCCTTGACATTTCAACCCTGTTGGTCAGGAAGTGCTTGCTATTTTTACAGGAAAACCTCTTTTCCTTGAAATCACTTTTGAAGGTAACATTATTGTTTGTCCTTGCCACTCAAAAAATATCTTCATTTGTCATAAAATAGAATAAAAAGTCTCCAAGTCCAAACACATAAAAACCTCAAATATCCATGAGATTTATCATTGTCTTTCCTACTCTAGTTCTGGTCAGCCTTAAACTGAATGATGCTAAAAATTCCCTTTTTGGATTTCTTTTCTGGATTTTTCTCTCTCTAAGCAAGTTTCCAGAGTCTTTTAGAATGACTTCTATTTGGTAATTGGATTGAAGACGAGATAATGGAAGAGATTTTTTCAATATTCTGGTAACATTCCTAATCTGGGAAACAGATGTTCCCACACCTTTTTGCATCTTGGTGTTTAGTGATTAAAGCAAGGTTTCAGAAACTTCCAAATGATTCAAATTCATTTTCCACACAGTTGAAAGTGGAAAGCCATAAAGACGAAGGCCTTGAACCTTAAATATAACAAACAGGAGGTGAAATGAGGTGCACAAAGCGGGGCAGAGCCCATGAACTAGTTCTTAGTTGTTGTTTTCTATATTTCTCTTAGCTCTCAAAGTCACCCTTCTGTTTAATTAATTTATTGTGGCAGTTCATTCTTTTTATTATCCCATACACATAGATTTACAGACATTATAATACACTTAAAACCAAACCCAACCCATCATCACCAAGTCAATTCCGACTTACAGCAACCTCATGAGACGAAGTAGAACTGCCCTATAAGGTTTCCAAGGCTGGGAGCTCTGGTGGCATACTGCCTAAGACATTTGACTGTTAACCAGAAGCCTGGAGGCTTCTCCTCGGAAGGAAGGCTGGGCAATCTACTTCCGTAGAGATACCGCCTTGGAAACCCAAGGAGGGGTCACTATGAGTTGGAATCAACTCGACAGCAGTGAGTTTGGTTTGGTTTCATCTTTAGGGAAGCAGACTGCCACATCTTTCTCCTGCGGAGTGGCTGGTGGGTTTGAACCACTGACCTTTTGGTTAGCAGTTGAGCACTTAACCACTGCATCACCAGGGCTCCAATACTTGTGTGGTAGTTAAGGTTGTGTGTCAACTTGGCCGGGCCTGGGTGAGTGTCTGGGCAGCTGGTGGTAGTTATTCCCCATGATGAGACTGGCAATCAACTCCATGGTGGGATCTACGACAAGCAGCTGAGTAGCTGCCTTTGGGTATGTGGTCTGCTTCCCATATATAAGAAGCAGCTTTGGGAATGGTCTCTAGCTTATGGTACACTTCAACCCTTCATGTAGCCGAGTCATCGTTCAGCAGCCTGCCATGCTCTGCCCATCTTGGGACTTTCAATGGACTTGAAGCAATGGCCTGCTGTGTTGTTTGGTAATGTTGGGACTGTGCCTTTTCACTTGTTGACTTTGGGTTTGTCAGCTTCAGCAGCCAGCAGCTGCCTATGTGAAGAGAAGGCTCTAGCTTCAGTGGGCCGGAAGTAAGAGGCAGAGTTGAAGCCCAAGGTCGAGGGGCTTTCATCTAGCCGCTAGAACCTGTCACTTTTAACTTGGACTTTTAGCCTCCAAAACTGTAAGAGAATAAACTCCTGTTCGTTAAAGCCATCTCATTTGTGGTATATTCCTATCGGAGTGGCACTAGGTAACCAAAACAACTTGGAAAGAAAGATGTGCAGGACCTCTGTCTTGCTTTCACACAGAAGGCTTAGCATGCCTGAAAATGGAGGTTCTTGGATTGTGCACTCAAAGATTCTGATTCTGTAAGTCTAGGGTTCACCTGGGAATCTGCATTTTTAACAAGCAACCCTAAATGATTCTGATGTTGTTAATTCAAGGACCATTCCTGGAGAAGCACAGTTCTGTAGCATGTCTTAAGATTTGTAAGGCAGTAACCCAGCCCGTGACTGCCACCATCTACTGGAACCAATTGCAGTCAAGTGGATTACGACTCACAGCAATCCTATGGGACAACGTACAACTGCCCCATGAGATTTCAAAGGCTATAAATCTTTACTGAAGCAGATTGCCAGACCTTTCTCCCACAGAGTGACTGGTAGGTTCAAGCCATTGACCTTTCAGTTAGCAGCCAAGTACTTAATCACTGTGCCACCAAGTCTTCTTTCTGCTTGCACAGCTGTTACTAAATATCCTTCAACAAAGATCTGCAGAGAGATGACTTTCTATCGGTTTGATAGCTTGAAATACATTCTGAACTATTATCAATTATGGTAAGTTATTTAAAAAAAAAAACTTTCTCTTGTGATTTGGTGAAAAATTTACACAGCTAATTGGTTTTCCATTAAACAATTCATACACATTTTGGTTTGTGACATTGATTGCAATCCTCTCAAGGTAACAGCACTTCCTCCCTGTGCCTACCATTTCCATTAGTTCCTTTTTTCCTGTCCCTGCCTGCCTTCTGAGTTTCGTTCCTGAGCAACTACTGCGTTGTTGATCTCAGATGGTTCATTGTTCTAAGGAGTGCATACCTCTCTGGTGTTATTGTCTTATAGATCTGTCAATTATTTGCTTGAAGACTGAGCTGTGGGGTGGTCAGTTATTTATTTATTTTTTTGTTAATCACCTTTGATTTAGTCACCACGATCCTCTTGCAGTTATATTTTCCAAGGGCATAGCTGGTAACTCTCTACTAACTACACTACAGGCAGTCCCTGTGCTTAAGCACAACTCATTACTTGTCCTTTAATATTACGTAAATTTGCCCTCACTTTGAAACGATTGAACCAACTCCTACTTGCAACTATTTCTTCGTCACAATCATCTTTACTTGCTGGCTGTGCAACTTCCAAATCATTGAAAAGTCTTCAGGTCTTTTATTTATTTATTTTATTGTGATTTGGGAGAAAGTTTACAGAGCAAATTCACTTTCCATACAGCAGCTCACATACACTTTGTCTCATGACATTGACTACAATTTACCACAATGCAACAGCTCCCACCACCTTCCTCCCCATAGATACCTCTTC
>NW_006921991.1:2772007-2772725 GCF_000298275.1 Orycteropus afer afer | reverse complement strand
ATCCCCCTCTGAGTGGTTGACAGTGGTAGCCAGGCACCATCTAGTTCTTCTGGTCTCATAGTTGTATAGGCTGAGGATCACATGGTGTACCAGTCCCTTGGTCTAATTGTTTCCATAAATCTTTGGTTTTCTTCATTCTTTGCTCTGGACAAGGAGAGACTCATCGTTTCATCTAGATGGCTGTTTTCAAGCTTTTAAGGTCCCAGTCGATACTCTCCAAAGTAGAATGTAGAACAATGTTTTGTGTAGTATGTTATGCCAATTGAGCTTGATGTCCCCTGCGACTATGGTTCTGAGCCGACAGGTCCAACTACTTGCTCCCTCTGGGTAGCTGGCTGTGCCCAAGAAGTGACTACAACCTTGTCCGTTGTCAGCTCTACTATATACCTGGACATTCTTACAGAACATACCAATAAACTTGTAGAAACATTGTCGGCCAACCCTGTGCATGGTCTTGGGTATACTCCCCCCTGCATAGACATACCTGATAGGTCAGCCCGTCCACCCATCTATCCACCTGTATATCCATGTTTGCCTTCACCGACAACTCACTACTGTATGTACAAAAAGGTTCATCTTTGTTGTCTGTACCTCCCATGTACCTCTCTATGTCTTCCTCTTCCTCAATGCCACCGTGTTGATCACCCACATTTGGTACACTGCCCTTCTCTTCACCCAAATTAATACTTGTCTCTACCTATCTAATAGTGTTCCCTTC
>NW_006921991.1:2758174-2759302 GCF_000298275.1 Orycteropus afer afer | reverse complement strand
TATGCTACCAGAGCTCTTGGTCTCTGGCTAGCAGGGCCAATTTTTAGGTTCTTAGGTCCTAACTCCACTTGACAATATACAAGCAGTCTGTGCCATCAGGATCACTGGCAGACCGCAACTCCCTATGTCTCCTTTTTTTGGTGTTTTCATGCAAGTTTTTCTACTAGTTGGAGTTTGTCTACTTCTATATCCTTCCCTTCAAAGCTCAGGGCTCCATCCAGGATTATCTTCTGTATCTATGTTAATTGGTTCCCCTTTCCTTTGTTGAAGAGGGTCTGTGCAGTCTGTCTGCCTATTCTGCCATCTTACTGGAACTCCCTTGGGACCTTTTTTTACACAAAAGTAAAGCAAAGTAAAAACCATATATACCTGTTCTGTGTTACCTGCAAATTCGACTTAAAGACACACTTAGGAACAGACCTTGTTTGTAATCTGAGGATGTACCTGTTCGGCCAGAACACTTTGGTTAGATAATAAAGATGAATTTGCACATTCATTCATCTTTTACATTCAAATGAATTGTTACAATTCCAATAAAGTAGGTTCTTTACTTAACTTTGCTCTTTCTTTACTTACTGCCTTGTTTCCTAGTGCTTCATAACAGAAATACCTCAAGTATTTATTTTCACAAAGTTCTAGAAACTAAAAGTGCAAATCAGGGTCTTGGCCACATCTATTCCTTCCTCTTTGGTAACCCGGGCGTTCCTTGTTCTTGGTGATCCTCACATGGCATCTCTTTCCCCAGTATGTGCCTATGCATCTCTGTGTCTATGCTGCTCTTCATGTAACTCAGAAGTGATTGCACTCAATTATATTGTGGAAAGAGGTTCCACTGTACTAGATTACATCCACAGGTATAGGGGCTAAGATTCCAGCATGTATTTTTGGGGCACATAATTCAATCCATAGCATCTACCACTATTATCTAACAAAAAAAGTGATTTTGTCATTTAGAACAAATACTCATAAAAATAGGAGCTCTGGTGGCGTAGTGCCTAGGGTATTTGACTGTTAACCAGAAGGTTGGAGGTTCAAACCCACCAGCCACTCCTCAGAAGGAAGGTTGGGCAATCTACTTCTGTAGTAATACAGCCTTGGAAACACAAGGAGGGGAGGAGTCACAATGAG
>NW_006921991.1:2751810-2757189 GCF_000298275.1 Orycteropus afer afer | reverse complement strand
CAGCTTGATTCACAGCCTTAAGCAGAGCTGCCATTGCTGACCCACAGACACATGAGCAAGAACAATAAATGCTTGTTTTAGTCAGCCACTAAGATTTTGGGGTTGGCTGGTAGGCAGCATCATTAAAGCAATAGCTGACTAATAAATAAGGGACCCACCATTTACTCAGGGCTCATTCATCACCAAAACCCACTGCCATCGAGTCAGTCCTGACTCATAACAACCCTATAGGAGAGAATAGAACTGCCTCACTAAGGTTTCCAAGGCTGTAAATCTTTACTGAAGCAGTCTGTGTCATCCTTCTCTTGTGGAGCAGCTGGTAGGTTCGAACCCCAACCTTTTGGTTGGCAGCCAAATGTATTAACCACTATGCAACCAGAGCTCCTACCATTCCTCACCAAGTATCCTTTAGATTACTTCTTTTAATCCACAAAATTTCCTTCTGAAGTCCACTAATCCTCTTGTCTTATCATGAAACATTAACCCAGAGAGGGCAAGGACCCACAGCTAATAGTAGCTGGGGCAGAAATTCAAACTCACATGTGCCCTTGTCTAAATACAGTGATTAGTTCATTGTATTTCCCTACTTTCCTGCAATATGTTACAGATGATAGCAACAATATCAAAAGCAATTCTACACTTTCATGAAGGGCTTTACAGTTCAATGCACTTTCATGTGTTTTATATTTTCTCATCAGTAAGAAAACATCCAATTACTACTAATTAGGGTAGTTAGTCTTGTTTGGTTCAGCTTTACATTGAATCACAGCCCATGACATTCGAAATGGTAAGTCTTTAGCTCAGAAAAGAAACCACATGAAGGCTTAAAATAGACTAGAATATTCTGAGGTTATAGGTATGAGAGTGCCAGATTAAAACCAGTTGAACCAGTGTGTGGAACTTTTCTTGACCAAGGTAGACGGACTTCATAGAAACAACTCAGGACTTGCCTTCTGCTTACCAACTGGAAGCAATAACCATTCAGAAGACACCACCTGAGTATTGTCACAATCAGACGGTGCAATAGTTTTCAACGCTGGATGCACATTAGAATCACTTGAAGAGCTTAAGAAAAAGACACTTCTATACCTGGGTCCAACTGCCCAACAAAGTGAATTAGAATTTCTGGGTGTGAGGCTGAGTATCTGTATTTTTGAAAATTCTCCAGGTGATTCTAATATGCAACCAGGGTTGAGTCCCAATAAAACTAGAAGATGAGACACAGAAAATGTACCTGCTGATTTTAACCAGGGCTTCACCGGTTCATTCTGGTTCAACCCCCTGGTGAGAATTTGCATTTCCACCCCCAAAATGCTGAATCAGAATCTTCATTTTAACATTTGAAACAAAATCCACTCAATGACACATGCTTGGAGATTAGGATGAGGTACAGCTTTTTAAGCCTTTGAACTGCACAGTGACTCTCCTATCATCATTCATTTTCTATCCTTTTCCTTTATATTATTTACTGAGATCCATGTTTATGACAATTCTTAAAACAGTGCTTGCCAAGGGCTATACTGTAAAAGTCTATAGGATTTGTATAAGAAACCCACTAAAACTGAGGTCCAATAGTAAGGTAGGTGAGTTCCTGGATGGCACAAATGGTAAGTACTGGGCTACTTACTAACTGAAAGATTGGCAGTTCAAAGTAACCCAGAGGCACCTCAGAAGAAAGGCCTGGTGATCTGCTCCTGAAAGGTCACAGCCATTGAAAACCGTATGGAGCACAGTTCTACTCGGAAGAACGTGGCATCACCATGAGTTGGAATCAATTCAATAGCAACTGGTCTTATAGTTGTTGTTGTTGTTATGTGCCGTCGAGTCAGACTCGACTCATAGTGACCCCTCCTTGGGTTTCTGAGGCAGTATCACTATGGAAGTAGATTGCCCCATCTTCCTTCTGAAGAGTGGCTGGTGGGTTTGAACCTCCAGCCTTCTGGTTAGCAGTCAAGTGTCTTAAGCACTTATGTCGTTGTTGTTGTTGTTTGCCATCGAGTCGGCCCCGACTCATAGCGAGCCCTCCTTGGGTTTCCGAGGCAGTATCACTACGGAAGTAGGATTTCCCAACCTTCCTTCCGAGGAGTGGCTGGTGCTAATTTAATAGAAGTGAAGTCACTGGCTTCATTAGCAAAACAAAAAAAGAAGAAAGCAAAGACAGTCATTTACATTGATTCTATACATGGTTCACACTCCCCTGTAAACATTGCACAGCACTGACATTTATTTATTTATTTATTAACAAACAGAAATTTATTTTTTCACAGTTCAGAAGGCTAAAAGTCTGAATTCAGAGTGAGGACTCTACAAGAAGGCTTTCTCTCTCTGTCGGCTCTGGAGGAAGGTCTCTTCAGCTTCTGTTGCCTGGTTCCTTGGAAATCTTCATGACACTGACACAATTTAATTTGCACATTAAATTAACTTTGATTTGCCTGGCCAGAAATTGTGTATGTTAATTTGTCCCTGTTAGATAGAGACTGCTTACGACACTTATCTGATGCCTCCCCAGGCTATGTGGGAAACTTTCCATTTCTTTTATGGTAAGATAAGCAACCCCCTGACTGCACTGGTAGGAATTGATTTCAATATATTTTAATAAAAACAACACCTAGCATTTGTTGAGTACTAACTCATTTAATCCTCATGACAATTGTGTGAGATAGATTATTAGCATACTCATTTATAGATGAAAAAACTGAGGCACAGAGAAGTTAAGTAAGGTTCAAGGTCACACAGTTATTAAATGGTAAAGCTAAGATTTGAACCCAGATAGTCCAGCTCCAGAATATAGACTGTGAAGTCACTAGAATATATCAATATATAGGGTAGCTAGATATTTAGGTGCATTTTTAGGAGAGGATGTGGAACAACTGGTACTGTCATCACTGCTGATGGAAGTATGAATTGGTACAACTTCTTTGGAAAATTGTTTTGCAGTATCATCTAAAGCTGAACACATACCTAACAATGATGCAGCAATTCCTGGGTATATACCCAACAAAAATGTATACTTGTGTTGATGAAAAGTAATGAACTTTTATGTTTATAGCATCTCTGCTCATAATAACACTGAACTGGAAACCATCCAAATGTCCATCAACAGGGAAATAAATTGTGCTGTATTTATACTACTCTTACGGACTTGTTTAAATTTCTTCATTTCAACTTGAACTTGCATACGAGCAATTGATGATCAGTTCCACAGTTGGCCTCTGGCCTTGTTCTGACTGGTGAGATTGAGCTTCTCCATCATTTCTTTCCACAGATGAAGTTGATTTGATTCCTTTGTAATCATCTGATATGGTTCATGGCATAATTGCCATTTTTGTTGTTGAAAAAATAGTATTTGCAATGAATAAGTTATTGGTCTTGCAAATTTCTACCATGTGATCTCTGGCATCATTTCTATCACCAAGGCCATATTTTCCAACTACTGATGCTTCTTCTCTGTTTCCAACTTTTGCATTACAATCACCAGTAATTATCAATGCACCTTAATTGCATGTTTGTCAATTTCAGAGTGCAAAAGATGGTAAAAATCTTCAATTTCTCCATCTCTGGCTTTAGTGGATGGTGTGTAAAATTGAATAATAGTAGTATTAAAACTTAATTGTGCTCATGAGGAACCTGTACATAGACCAAGAGGCGGTCATTCAAATGGAACAAGAGGATAGTGCAGGGTTTAAAATCAGGAAGGCTCTGTGTCAGGATTGTATCTTTTCACAGTACTTATTCAGTCTATGGGAGCTCTGGTGGCATAGGTGAAGTCCTGTTTCTTGATCTGAGTTCAATGGTACCATATTTCTGATTTCCATTTTCATTGGCTGTGAGTGTGTGTTTCATTTTTGAAAATTCAGTTTACTGCACATTTAGGTTATATGCACTTCTCTGTATGTATACTGTACATCAATAAAAAGTTTGAAAATTACTACTTGTGATCAAATAGTATCTGGAGTTAAAATACTTAGGTAAATAGTTTCAAGTAAACAATATATATTTCAGGAAAAGAGTCATTCTAGACAATCACAGAGTAAGTTTTTAACATCTCTAGTGTCTTCCCCGCTTTCCCACTTCTTATCATGCCCACTGACTGGATGAGTTAATGATAACATGCCCACTGACCGGATGAGTTGATGATAATAAAAGCAAAGGAACAACCCAGTCGGGCATCAGGGGACTGACTGGTTCAGTGTGCTGATGTCTACCTCCAGACAGGAGTTCAAAGGCAGCTGACTAATGCAAGGTGTATGAAAGTGGAGTTGATACAAAGCATCAGAACAAAGTGTCCCTGGCTGGTTTGCCTTGTGTCTTCTGGAGCATCCACTTACCAGGTATGGAGAGCAAGAGGTAGTGTCCTTTTATAGAAATGTTCAAGAATGAGGAAATTGAGATCTGGGGTGAGAAGCAACTTCACTTGACATGTTGACATGCCCCTTATTAGGCAAGATTCCATGGAAGCAGGTGGAGTCTGCTTACTCACCACTCCTGCAACTGTGGGATCAACCCAGAGCCCACTCCAACAAACCTGAGTGGTCCAGAGCAATCCATAATGTCCCCATTTATCCGTCTTCTGCCTTTGAGAAAGAAAGACTTTGTCAATCATCACAAAGGCAACGCTTTGCCAGAGGAAGTGCTAACCTATGATTGCTTGAGACACACATCTATGGAAACAAATGGAGGAGTCATAGCCTCTGGTTTCTTTCTCTTCCTCTGCATTGCACAGAATTATGGACCATTAAATCTGAGATAACTTTGACAAATACTTTTCTGGGAGTTCTGCTGATTTGTCTCTGGGGGGAAAATCACATTTAATGAAATTACATTTACTTAATGACTGAATTACTCAGCCCTCATTTACTGAATTTACTTCCAGTTTTGATTTCCAGCTGAATTTTAAATCTCAAGCTATTTTCAGATTCAGATTCCTTCCCCTCTCATTCTCATTATTTGTGTCCAAAAAATGCTAAGGTCTGGGAATATTTTAATTATTCTAGAAAAGGATGACAGAGCAGAGCAGCAACCAGGGATCCAGGTAAGGGGAGCAACCCAGGCCCTAGTCCCACCAGCCAGGAAAGCAGGGAAAACAGAAGCCAGAGGGGACGACAGAGCAGAGCATCAGTTAAGGATCCAGGCAAGGGGAGGGACCCAGGCCCAACCCTGATCAGCCAGGAAAGTAGGGGAAAGAGAAACCATGGGGGATGACAGACAGAACAGCTCCAGAGATCTAGGTAAGGGGAGGGTGGAGAGGTTTAGAACAGCTAAGGGAGACAAACTGAAAAAAAATAAATAAATTGAAACTATAGGCATGTTGTTGTTGTTGTTGTTAAGTGCCGTCGAGTCGTTTCTGACTCATAGTGACCCCATGCACAGCAGAACGAA
>NW_006921991.1:2742088-2745090 GCF_000298275.1 Orycteropus afer afer | reverse complement strand
CTGAGGAGTGGCTGGTGGGTTTGAACCACCAGCCTTCTGGTTAGCAGTCAAGTGCCTTAGGCACTATGCCACCAGAGCTCCCAGGTGATGGCAGGCAGTAGGGGAAAAATAATCTTTCTGTTTTGAGAGAGCTAGGTTTCCCATTCCAAATTCAAAAAAGAAAAGAAAACTACAGATGAACTCCAGTTTCAGGATTCATGAGTCATTCCAGAAAGAATGATTGGGTTATCTCAGTTGTATTGAACATTCTTCAGTTATTCCCATTAATGGTTCAGCTCATCAATTTTGGAAGGCATCTCATTAGGCTGTTTAAAACTGTCAGTTTCAGAACATATCCCTCCTCTCCATTATTTTCTCATCTCTTAATCATGGATTAAAAGTCTACTACTTGGAAACCCTAAGGTGCAGTTCTACTCTGTTCTGTAGGGTTCTATGAATCAGAATCAGCTCAGTGGCAATGAGTTTGGTTTTGGTTTTGGATAACAGTGCTAAAACATGTGGCCCAGGAAGAAGGTGAGTCTGGACTAGTTGTGTGTTTGACGCTATCCGACGCTGTCAATGCCTAACCATCTATGTGCATTATGAGGAAGACAAGAAAAATCCACCACTGATACATCTGGAGAAGTTGCTAAGTTTAGATCCCTCCATTAGCAGACTCTTTATTTTATTTTATTTTTTATTTTTTTATTTTTTCATTAGCAGACTCTTGTTTTTAGTGAAATGGAAGTTTATTGTTTAGAAATTTAGTTTTGAATTATTAATTTAAGTAGAAACAAGAAATGCTTAGGCTTTTAGGCCAGGTGAGCTTTGCTCCACAAAGTCACTTTCCTATTTTAAGATGAGGAAAGATCATCTGTTTGTCCAGAAGAGAACTGAGTAGATCTTGAGGATCTTGTTAAGTAGCAAATGATGGACCATTTTAAAAGTGTTTGGTTTAGTTAAGTCTACAGCCTCTTTAATAGTTTAACTCTCTATTTAGAGACTTTGTCTGTAATGCTGTGAAATGAATATAAATCAGGGCTTCCAACTGGTTCTTGCCAGTTCAGTTATGGCCAATGAAGAGACACTGGAATGGCCCAAATTTGTAAAATGTGGGTGAACCAGAATGATAACTGGAATAGAAAAAATTACAGATTGATGCCTTAAAAAACAATGGCAGCAAGTGCATTGCATAGCAACCAGCAGAGGTGGAAACAGCAGAGGCAAAGGTGTGTGCCCAATGCAAAGATGGCAGCTGACAGCACCACTTTGAATGTGTGTCACTCTCCACAGCTCTGGCAATAATCCAGTGTCATACATCAGGTTCCTGAAAGGGCTCACTACGCCTCTTCTAAGTCTCCTATTCCAGGACTCCAATCCATAATTTTTCCTATTCCAGTAGTCATTCCAGTACATCTACATTTTTCATATTCAGGTCTATTCTAATTTCACTATATTGGCTATGACTGATCTGGTTTGAACTGGTTCGAAGCCCTGGTATAAACCTTAGTGCTAGGTGGCAACTACCTGTTCATAGCCCCCATCTTTAACTCTCACACTAATAGCTTCCATTTACTTGGTGCTTACTATGAGGCAGGAGTCACATTACATGATTCCCATACATTATCTCTATCTTCACAACTATCTTATGAGCTACATATCATTATTACCCTTTTTGCATAGAACAGAAATTACCATTTAGTGGTATTAAGTAACCTACCCAGGGTCTCATAGCCATTAAGGAACATGGCTTTAGTACTCTGCAGATTCTTAAAGCCAGGCTCTAGGATTTAAAGAAAAGGGGAAAAGGCTATTTGAAAATTATTGATCACTAAAATCCCTTTCAAGGATCCCTGGAGGCACAGTGGTTAAGTGCTTGACTGCCAACTGAAAGGTCTGTAGTTCAAACCCACCAGAGGCTCTGTAGGAGAAAGATGTGGCTGTGTGCTTCCATAACAATTTATAGCCTTGGAAACCTCATGGGACAGTTCTATTCTGAACTATAGGGTTAGTATGAGTCAGAATCAACTCAATGGCAATGTGTTAAACTCTGTCACAAATGGTAAAATTTCGAAAATCCCATAGAACCAATCCTTGTACAGTATTTCCAAGCCCCACAGAATCCACCTTGCTTAAGAGGAGAGATACACACAGAGATACACTTTTATGCATATTCACCACATGC
The DNA here is from genome assembly GCF_000298275.1 of Orycteropus afer afer. NCBI lineage: Eukaryota > Metazoa > Chordata > Mammalia > Tubulidentata > Orycteropodidae > Orycteropus > Orycteropus afer. The sequence continues at coordinate 2,742,926 of NW_006921991.1, read as the reverse complement.
TTGCACAGTGGTCCTTGGTATCCACACCAGGGCAGTCAGTGGATGCCACTATTCTGGGATCCTTTGTGTTTATAGCCTGGTTGAAAGGTAGGCCAACTGGATAAGTGCTCTGAGCACCCATCTATAAAGGCAATAACATCTCCAATGGAAATCAGAAATATGGTATCATTGAACTCAGTTCTCCACACTTAAATAACCATCAAAACATAAATTGGTTCCTCTCTAGTCAAGTAGACAATGGAAATCAAAAAGAAGCATCATGGTGTTAGCTCTGCTCTCCCACGTAATAACTATTGGCTTAATATTGAAAAGATGTCACCTGAGGCCCACCAAATCATTAGTCTGCCTGGAGGTCCAATATGTCTTGTGCCGTGGGTCCCTGCCTTGGTGGTAGATTCCATTTCTTGTACCAAAGTACCAGAGGCTCATGCACTTCGCCTAATCTTCCATTCTACTACACTGTTCACTGGCTCTTTCATGTTTGATCCAATGCATCATCTAGTATGGAATTTTGGGGGTGGTTCTTGATTGCCCAGCTGGCCTTCAAACCTCTCCCAAGTTGGACTTTACATGCTACACTTTAATTTTAACTTGAAGTAAACCACTTTATCTCCTATTACATGGCCAGCAGGTATGCTGCTGGGTCCATTCAGCCTGGCCTTTGGCCACCTGGCACCAGCAGCCTTTTCTTACTTCCCAAGAATGCTGTCAGGTTGTCCCTGCTTGCTATTTGTTCAATATTTGCCCTCTCCTCTGGATGTAAACCCCTTGATCACCACTCTGTTGCCAGCACCTAGCATGGTGTTGGACATTGATCAGTAAATATTTGCTAAATAAA
>NW_006921991.1:2736214-2741938 GCF_000298275.1 Orycteropus afer afer | reverse complement strand
GATCTACTTCCAAAAGGTCACAGCCTTGAAAATTCTACAGTACAATTCTACTCTCTACACACGGGGCTACCCTGAGTTGGAATTGATTCAGTGGCAACTAACAACAACAACGAGGCAATGTTTTAAGGGCTTTATGAACAATAAACACATTTAATTGCTTTTTAAACTTGTCTTTTCCCCACTAGATTATATGTTTCTTGAGGGCAGGAATTGTGCTTATCCTCACCACAATGTCTGACAATAAATGCATATTACATGTAGTCCCTGACTTAAGATGTAGTTGAGTTATGATTAACAACACCTACGATGTTTCTGGGAGCTCTGGTAGTGTAGTGTCTAAGACACTTGACTGCTAAACAGAAGGCTGGAGGTTCAAACCCACCAGCCACTCTTCAGAAGGAAGATTGGGCAATCTACTTCCATAGCGATACTGCCTCGGAAACCCAAGGAGGGATCAGTATGAGTCAGGTCTAACTCCACGGCACATAACAACAACAACACGATGTCTATTTTTTTTTTTTTTGTACATCTTATCATTAGTAACATGTACTACATACAATGTTGTTGCAGCACATAGTTTGCTGACGTTATCATTTTCAGGTCAACCCCCAAAGACAAATAAAGATCAGATTTATAAGGATGCTGTTGATAATAAAAGGAAATCATAATGAAAACAAACAAACAAAAAGAAATATCTGACTTATGTCAGAACTGACTGACAATGAAGTTGTTGGAACAGAATCCTGTCATCAGCTGGGGACTACCTGTAATTACATGAAGATACCTATTGCTTTAGTTGTTGAAATTATATTTCTGAATGTATTTCTTTGTATTAAAATCAACTTGAGGAATCATACATTGTAATTAGGGTAGGTCATTGTTCCTACAGAATCCCTGGGTGGTACAAATGGTTAATTGCTGGGCTATTAACTGAAAGGTTGGCCATTCTCACCCACCTAAAGGTGACTTAGAAGAAAAACCTGGTGATTTACTTCCAAAAGGTCACATCCAGAAAAGCCTACAGAGTTCAAAGCTCTACTTTGAAACACATGAGGCCACCATGAGTCAGGATGGACTTGATGGCAACTTTCTTGTGTGTGATAATAGCTCCTATATTGGAAAATCCTCATATATAAATAGGCTGTATTCTGGCCAAATTATTTCAATTTCATTCTCTTGCACCAAAATTTCTGTTGCTACTAAGCTTTATGTGTTTCTTTCTTTCCCCTTATTTGAACTCTATTTTGACAGGAACCTTTGCTTTGGATCAGACTTACTTTGAAAAAATGTAAACTAAAGAACATTCTCGGAAGGAAGGTTGGGCAATCTACTTCCGTAGTGATACCGCTTTGGAAACCCAAGGAGGGGTCACTATGAGTTGGGTCCAACTTGATGGCACATAACAACAGCAACAACAACAAAGAACATTCTTGGAAGGAACTTCAGTAGCTAATTGTACATAATGTGAACCACGAGACTTCAAAAGATGCTGTATTGTCCCAGTTTGTTTTCATAAGTGTTATATTTAACTTCTAAACACCCAAAAACCCACAGCCATGGAGTCGATTCTGACCATCAATCTGGCAAATCATTGTTCTCAAAGACATTTCTCTGCTGGGATCTGGCACTCTGCTTCATCACAGGTCCAGTATTTTCAAAATGTTTCAAAAACATAACACTTTAGGTGAGTTGTTCAATGAAAAACCAATTTGCCTCTTCCAGCACTTTTGCAACATGTTTTGCTAAGATATTAAAAACGGTTTTATTTTGTTGAAATTAGGCGTTCTCCTTCTCACCCGCAAAGTATTTTTTAGAGAATCTGAGAGTGTTGTTACTTCATGGACACTGGAAGGAAGGCAAAAGTTTGAAATCAAGGAAGATCATCTAGAACCTACCTCTTCCCCTTCTCTTGAGAAAGAAAGCTTTGAAAGAATATTAACATCTTATTAGGCCAGGAGCCTTTTCATTTTTTGTTCAGAACAAAACTCTAGAGCTTTTTTTAAAGAAAAATGAACATGACAAATCCTCCAATTATCTATTGCTCATACCAAATTACCCCTATTAGTAGCTTAGGACAACCACTTTCTTTTGTCTATCCTTTTATGGGTCAGTAATTCAGAGGGGGCTGAGATGAATGATTCTCACTAGGGTCTCACATGCCAATGTGCTCAGATGTCTGCTGGGGCTCCAGCCATTGGAAACCTGGACTGGACACCCATGATGGCTCACTCCCAAGTCTGGCAGTTGACTTTGGCTGTCAGTTGAGAGTTCAACTGGGCCTGTCAACTGAAGGACATATACCTGGCCTCTCCATGTGGCCTGGGCTTCTCACAGCATGATGGTTCAGTCCCAAAGGGGAGGTATGTGGTGAACAAGTGTTCAAAGAGACCTGGGCAGAAGCTACAAGGCTTCTCCTGGCAAAGCCTTAGAAGTCACATAGTGTCACTTCTACCATATTCTACTGGTTACAAGTGAGTCATTTTGACCTTTGTTATTTTGTTCCAAGTAGCTACAGGGACTGTGAAAATGGAATTGTAATGAATAGATTACAACAGGAGTCAGTCTTGCTCCATATATTGGTTATATCCACTATACATGTATGATTTTGGGCAAAGATTTTGCAAATCACTTGGCTCAAAGGAAGACAAGGTCAGTCTTTACAATAGTAAAAGGAAACTGTTCAATCCTTTTCAATAAAAAAAGTTGAAATGGCTGTTCTCTTCCCTGTAAGAGGAGCTCTGGTGGTGTAGTGGCTAAGGCATTAGACTGCTAACCAGAAGGCTGGTGTTTCAAACCCACCAGCCATTCCTCAGAAGGAAGGTTGGGCAATCTACTTCCGTAGTAATAGCACCTCAGAAACCCAAGGAGGGGTTGCTATGTGTCGGATCCAACTCGATGGCAGAGTGTTTGCTTTTGGTTTTTTGGTTCCCTGTAAGGGCCCTTAGTGGACAGGATCCAAGATGATCCACAAAGTCCTTATCTGATACCCAAAAAACACTCTCATGTGCCTTGAGTTGAGGAAGTCTGGATTTTAGGCCCATCCAACACAGCAGCCCACTCCTTACCAGGCCTCCAGAACAGCTGGCCAGCCCTTTTCTGGGCTCTGGATGCCGCCAATCTCAGCCTTCCATTTCAACTTCCTTAGGGGTGAATTAGCCACCATTTCCCGATATTTTTGCAGCAAACACTTTCCAAAATCCCCACGTAACACTCTAGAAGTCTTCCTCACAAGGGTGAAAGTGAACAAGTTGTCGTCCTTCCGTCCTCTAACCACAGCAAGTGTCCTCTTCAGAGAAACATCACAAATCCCCTCCCCTCTCCACACTCTGACTTCTTGACACATTGTTCTCGGAGAAGATCCTAGAGTCATAGGAACTGCACTTGGATTCCTCTCCTGTAAATTCTAGCTGTGGGGGCTTGCCTCCCATTTGCTTTGGTACCTCATATCTGTGGTATTGGGAGCTCCTGGGTGGTGCAAACAGTTAACACACTCTACTGCTAACTGAAAGCTTGGAGGTTCAAATCCATTCAGAGGCACCTCAAAAGAAAGCGTTAGTGACCTACTTCCAAAAAATTCAACCATTGAAAACCATATGGAGCACAGTTCTGCTCTGACACACATGGGGTCACCGTGAGTTGGAGTCAATGCGATGGCACTTGGTTAGTCTATGGTATTGATACCTCAGCTGAACCTGAGGTAGGAAAAGTTCCATTCTAACCAACTGCTACACTAATCACACTGTTGTATTAAAACGAGATGACAATTTATTTTTTAAAAAAATCATATTTCCTGCATTCAAAAAATTTTATTTTTACCAAGTCCAATGTTATTTAAGATTCTTGCTTCTTCAGCTTAGTCCTATCGATATGCTGACAGTCAGTGTAATTTTTCTCTGTCCCTGGGCAATTTTTTAGCTACAGAGATCCTTTTTCATTATGTAACTGATGCAGTCATTTACAAGCCATCCCGGAGATTTGGAGAGCTAAGTACACTTGCTGACATTTTTGCCTTTCTTATTCCAACCAAATTAATCTAAATAGAGGAAAAATCTAATGGAAAATAAGTTCTGAGGAACAAAGGCAATTTTCAGAGTGACCTGTCTAAATCACCTCCGGGGCCAACATTATCCATGTAACTCATTTACCAATGTAATGTTTAATATAAATTGTGGTGTATTCATGACATTTGTTGCTGTTGTTATGTGCCGTCGAGTCGGCCCTGACTCATAGCGACCCCTCTTTGGGTTTCTGAGGCAGTATCACTATGGAAGTAGGATTGCCCAACCTTCCTTCCGCCGAGTGGCTGGTGGGTTTGAACCGCCAGCCATCTGGTTAGCAGGCAAGTGTCTTAGCCACTATGCTACCAGAGCTCCATTCATGACATGGAACACACAATTATTAAAACTCATGCTTAAAAGGACATTTTAATTATATAGGGAAGAATGTTTATCTCTGAGCATTTGTTTCTTAATGGTTTTTACATAATCTGCTTTTAAAAAGGAAACATATTACATTGATAATCAGAATATATTATCTACATATGTATGTGTTTACATTGCAACACACATGCATTTTAAGGAGTGTATTCATAGGAGTGAGATAGCGGAATAGAAGATTCAAATGGTCTATAACAGCTCTGTCCAATAGAGGTATGTTAGACATATATGTAGTTTCAAGTTTTTCAGTAGTCACATTACGGAGTCCTGGGGGCACAGTGGTTAAGAGCTTGGCTGCTAACTGAATCAGTGATTTGAACCCACCAGTTGCTCCACAGAAGAAAAGACCTGGCAATTTGCTCTCATAAAGATTACAGCTTAGGAAACCCCATGAGGCAGTTCTATTCTGACATATAGGCTTGCTGTGAGTTGGAATCAACTCAATGGCCCACAACAAAAGTAATCACATTTTAAAAAGTGAAAAGAAACAGATAAACTTAATTTCAGCAGTATATTTTATTTAACCTAATGTATACAAGGGAGCTTTGGTAGCGTAGTGCCTAAAGCACTTGACTGCTAACAAGAAGGCTGGTGGTTCAAACCCACCAGCCACTCCTCGGAAGGAAGGTTGGGCAATCTACTTCTGTAGTGATACTGCTTCGGAAACCCAAGGAGGGGTTGCTATGAGTCAGGTCCAACTGGACAACACATAACAACAACACAACAACAATGTATCCAAAATGTCACTTAAACATACAATTAAGATAACAAATTATTGCTATTTTCCATTCTTTTCTTCATACTAAGTCTTTGAAATCTGGTATGTATATTATACATAACAAAAAAACCAGACCCGCTGCCATCGAGTCAATTCTGACTCACAGAGACCCTCATTGACTTTCCAAGGCAGTAAATCTTTACAGAAGTCGATTGCCCCATCTTCTTTCCACTGAGCGGCTGGTGGGTTTGAACTGCCAACTTTCTGGTTTGTAGTCAAATGCCTTAGGCACTGAACCACTAGAGCACCTTACAGATACAGAATATCTCAATTTGGATTAGCCACATTTCAAGTGCTCAAGAGCCACACATGGCTGGGGCTACTGAATGAGACAACACACTATAACTTTAACAAGACCAAACCAAAACCCGAACTCACTGCTGTCGAGTCGGACCAGACTCATAGCGAGCTCTCCTTGGGTTTCCGAGGTGGTATCACTGCAGAAGTAGATTTCCCAACCTTCCTTCCGAGGAGTGGCTGGTGGATTTGAACTGCCAGAGCCTTCTGGTT
>NW_006921991.1:2732484-2733335 GCF_000298275.1 Orycteropus afer afer | reverse complement strand
ATGGATTGATACGGTGGCTGCGATGATGGGCTCAAGTATAGCAGGGATTGTGGGGCTGGCGCGGGATCGAGCAGTGTTTTGTTCTGCTGTGCATGAGGTCGCTATGAGTCGGAAACGACTAGATGGCACTTAACAACAACAACAACAACATTAAAGAGCTTATTAGGCCTTGCTGCTTGAACATGGATTTGTTCTTGTGTGCCTGATCAAAATTCTTGGAAAATGAGGATAGATTTGGCTGAAGATAGCCTTACATATGTACTTGTGCTACTAAATTATCCACATACATTACAGAAGCAACAGAGGACTAGGTTGGAATAGCTTCTCAGAGGCAACCAAACACCTTCAGGGAGAGAATCACCAGACTTGCAGGCTCAGGACCGAAGTCTCAGAGGACATCATGCTCACCTGGCACAACATAGTACGTGAAAATCTTGTTCTACTTCCTACTTTGTTGAGTAGCAACTAAGGTCTTAAAAGCTTTTGAGCAGCCATCTAAGATGCAAGTATTGGTCTCCTCTCATCTGGAGCAAAGAAGAGTGAAGAAAATAAAAGTCATTTGGAAACAACTAGTCCAAAGATATGATGAACCACGAGCACCTCGGCCTTCACAACCATGAGACCAGAACTAGATGCCCGGCTACCAATGCCAACCACTCAGAAAGGGATCAAAATTGGAGATCCTGGATAGAGAGGGAGGAAAAATGTGAAACAAAATTCAAAAACACAAAAATGACCAAAATTACTGGTCAGATAGAGACTGGTGGAATCCCCAAGACTATGGCCTCAGGTTATCCTTCAGGCCTGGAAATGGACTCACTTCTATAGATTGGATCTCAGCCCAACAGTAG